>NW_022145606.1:11202183-11634683 GCF_000002235.5 Strongylocentrotus purpuratus
GAGAGAGTGCGTGTATGTGGGACAAAAAGAGGGAGTGTTTGTGTGGGTGTGTATGTAGGACAGAAAGAGAGAGAAAGAGAGAGAGAGAGAAAATGTGTGTATGTGAAACAGTGAGAGGGCGCGTGGGTCACAGGAAGAGAGAGAGAGAGAGAGAGAGAGAGAGAGAAAGAGAGAGAGAGAGAGAGAGAGAGAGAGAGGGGTAGGGGTGGGGAGTGAAGATGAGTCGGAGGGAGGGGGCGGGCTAATATCTCAATATTTATTTAAGAGCAGATCTAGAATCTCAAAGGATGGCATACCTGTCAAACAGTTAATTTCCAATATTATCCCACTGAGAGACAAAAAGTGAGAGTCTATACACACAAAAATAAGTCCACCAAAGTGTTCACATCAAATGCCTAAAGACAAAACAAAAATGTTTCAAACCAGCACAAAGCGATGACATTCCATATTGTATGGCATTTACTTTTGTCAACTGTTGTTCAATCTGTTAACAGGATAGGAGCGTGGGCTAATCCAGACACACGACACATGAGCATGAAGCGTATCAATTCAAAATAAAAAAAATTGTCAACAAACATGTAATATATATTTAAAAAAAAACAAAAAAAAACATAGTACATATCACTCAACACTCGGGGAAATGTTACGGGTTATTATGTTGGAATCAAAACAGAACAAGGGCATATTTTGTGAGAAGTTTTCTTAATCTCTCTCTCTCTCTCTCTCTCTCTTTCTCTCTTTGTGTATATATAGGGGCTCAAGCTGCCCCCTTTAAAACTGACATCATTATCTTTTTAGTTATATTTATTTTCGTATTAAGCTCTACATAAATCCAATTCTGTTATTATTAAAATAAATATGTATTTATCAAAATCAAAGAACAATAAGCGAACAAGACATGACGGATATATAAATGACATGTGATATTGGATAATTAATATGTAAACAAACACAATAAAAATGCTATAAGAACACGTCTGCCAAATGTTCATTCATCATTTCAACATTTGACCCTGAGTTCAAAGTCTATTCTTCATTTTCTAATATGCACTCCAAATTAATGATTTAACCAATACAGCACCTTTATTATCACTTGTCCTATTTGCTGATGACACAAACATTTGCTGTTGACATCATGATTTAAACACTTTTACACTTAATAATGAGTTACCAAAATCATCTCTATGGTTTCAATGCAATAAGTTATCCCTTAACCCCTTGCTTACTGGAACCTGGTGGTCCCTGTGTAAAGCCTATGGGAATTAGATAATTCAGTAGTCGACGGGTTAATATAAATAAAATAAATTTCCTGTATTTTAAGAACGCAGATTCTCATGTCATTGACTTTCCTTTCAACATCAGTATAGATAATGTCCCTCTCGAAAGAAAGAGAACAACAACATTTTTGGGTGTCATTATCGATGAAAATCTAAATTGGAATGAAAATAAACGTCATATCATTACTTCTATTTCTAGGAATGTTGGTATTTTATATAAAATGAATAAGTTAATTCCATGTTGTACGCTTGTTATGCTTTATAATTCATTGATATTACCGTATGTAACATATTGCAATTTAGTATGGGCCTCAGCGCCAAAACCAAAAATCAACTCTATATATTTATTGCAAAAGAAAGCCCTCCTTATATGTACTGACTGGTTCACCATATTTATCTCACACAGGTTCAATATTTTACAAACTGAAAACCCTTACAGTATTCGACATAAATTCGCTACAAAGTTTACTGATCATGTTTAAGTATTTAAATAATTTGCTCCCTCTTTCATTTCAAAACTTTTTCACTATGTGAATAAAGCCGTTCACTCTTACCCTACCCGTAATTCCTCAAATTTTCATCTCGTAAACCCGAAATTACTACTCATAGATCCATATTACACCATGGTCCTGACCTATGGAACTCTCTCCCAGAATCTATTAAATCATGTTGCTCCTTTTACTAATTTAAGGCCAAAGTTAAAACGATGTTATTATCAGAATATTCAAGGTAAATTTTTGGTGTCAACTCTTCAGTCTTTATCATAATGTCATCTCTTCTTTCATTCAAATCATAATCATCATCGTCATCACCATTATCATCATCATCATCATCATCATCATCATCATCCTCATCTGCATTGTCAATTTCACGATCATGTATATATATGTATATGTATGTATATGTGCGTATATATGGATATATATCTATAAAAAAAAAAGTTTAAGCTCACTTCCTCATTTTGTATTCATTATGTATCATGACTATATTGTTTATCTTATGAATTGTTTTGTATATTATCTTTGTAAACACATTTTATATTATGTATTGTATTATTTTGAACGCAGAAATAAAAGCAAACAAACAAATCATCAACATTTGTATTTTCAATTACCTATCCGTTTCTGCTTAATAAAATATGTGTTAATCTATTTCATGAGTTTTTTCTGGGGCTGTCGTATCATCAAGCAATCTGCTTTTAATGACAATCCTTCTTCTACAAATGATCGTATAATGTTTCGTAATGTTTGATGAAATTTGGTATTTATGACAGTTTATCATTTCGTTTTAAAAAATAACAATTTATATATGTATGTATTTGCTTTTATGATTCATTGTCAGACAAATAATAATTGTACTCTGATCTATGTTATTATTGTTATCGAAAAACTGTGTACTTATATGAATGCAGAAGAAAATCAAATCAAATCAAAATCAAATCAAATCTTTGTTGGACTAATTGGTGCCTTAAAACCCATTGATGTCTGGGAAAATCCTTCTGGATCTCCCCCTCTAGATCTGCAATTATAAACATAATTTGAATATCATATGAATCCAGGTTTCTCATTATAATTTGATTATTTGCCAATTCTGAACATATAGTTGGTTGATGGAATTAAGTGGGAAAGGAGAAATAACACTTTCAATAAAAAAAAAATGTTTATATCAACCTCTGATCACGCAGTATTTGAATGATAATGGAAACGTCCAAGCCGGTACTTAGCAATGAGTCGGCTTTCGAGCCAACCTTATGTTTTAAAGAGAAGGTTGAGTTCTGGGGAGGGTGAAAAATAATTTGTGAGCGTTTTCATTGTCATTATGCAAGTGTAGAAGAACATCAGAGAAAATGTTCCCTGAAGAGCATGGCTCTTCTATTGCCTGTATATTATAAATATGACATGTAACAGCTTAAAAGTGTGGGCCTCATTTTTATGCCACGTGTTTGTGTAGTCCCATATACATATTTATGTGTACAGTGATTGTTACTCTTATCAAGACTGGGCCAAATTTCTTACGATTTTGATGATTCAAGATCCTTGCAGTACACCACAGTATTTATATGGTTCAACCTTCTCTGATCGGGTCCACACCGTTTCGTTCACAATGTAATCGCATGACCAGAACTCAACCTAATCTTTAAGCCTCTACTTTTTGGGCAAATACAGATAGATGTGAATGACTTGGCAGCGTTTAATCTATTCACAATTTAATTCGGGAATAAGCATTCTACTCTAAATAATTAGCATTTGTCCTTCGACAAAAAATGGAAATAGTTAATAGATTGAGCCCAATGAATGTCAAACAATTACTATAATGAGTTTTAATGCAATTACGAGGTGGAAAAAGAAGGACATTCACAACATCAACGGGTATTTGTTTCGGGTCGGCTTAATGGTTATAATACATAATCATCCATTTACTAATTATGATGAAATGTAGATTGGCTCGTACACATTAATCATGCATGGCATACCTAATCGTATTTCATTTATTTTATTTTATTCATGTAACGCTAAGTTAAAGGTACTATGTCCCTTTTGCAGCCAACCTCAAATTCTGTAGAATTTTGCAGGAATTATGAATATATCATGTATGTCCTATCTGTGAAATTTAAACGTAAGCAGTGTCCTCATATTCAAATTGTGCAAGGAAACCCGTTTATTTGCTAGACTTCCCTGTCAGACACTATTGAGTGACTGACTGGCTTGTTTTGTTCTTTGGTAATAACATACATGAAAAGAGTTGTAAAGGGTACATGAGCATTTGTCTACATCAATAACCCATTCTTGTGATGGCCAAGATTAAACTGATTGAATCTTTGCGCAGCATAAAACGTATGACCATTCGGTACAATTGTCTGAAAATCAAGACTATTACTTTTGGGCTCTATAGCCCTAAAGTCGATTTGACAACTAATAGTCGTTATTTTCCCACTTGAAGACATTTTCAAGCCCATCTTTTTTAGGGAAGTTCTAAATTAGTATTATATTTCAAATGCAGTTGGAATTTAACTTTTTCATTTTTTTGGCCTGCAAATGGGACATAGTACCTTTAAGATAATTCCTGATAATTTATTTTGTTTTGCTTTTATTGTTTCACATTCCACAAAATAACAGTTAAATTATTATTAATGGACAGCAAGATAAAGCATAATTACAAAAAAAACAATGATGGCAGTAAATAATCGTTAACGTGAAGTATGAGGAACCTATTAAAAAGCAATGCTTGTACAATATATAGGTTCCAAAAGTGATCCATCATTTACAACATATAGGTAGATGCACTTTTTTCCCTGTCTTTGATATTTTTTCCCTCTTCTTTCTCCTTATTGGTACCACCTCATCATTTGACCTTGTATTTACTTTTGATTGTAATTTATTTATAGCTCGCCCACAAACAATAAAAAATATGCACATTCTCCACTCCCTGGGGAGCATTTTAGCCAGGCGCCATTTTACGGACGAGAACAATGCTGAGAAAGTGTTAGTGAAGTGTACGATTTTACGCCAGAGTCGAGAGTGACATCGTGTAGACTAATGTCTTGCCAGAAGATGTTCAGTGCGACGGAGGACCTCGAACCATCAACCCTTACACTGAGAGTCAAGTGCACGTACCACTGTACCACAGAACATCCACCCGCAAATAAAACAAATACAAGAATGAAATAGAAAGGTGAACTAAGCAATGGGAGAAGTTCAATGCGTGATACAATATATTAATTGTTGCAAATTTCTACTTTAATTTAAAATGGATTTTATTACTGTAGTAGACTTTACTCGTGCAGTCAAACCTGCTTTAGTGACCACTTGTCTACAAAGACCACATTTTTGGTTTCCCTTAGATACGGTTTCTCACATTGAAACATGTTTTAAAGGAACCTGTCTACTAAGACCACCTGTCTACAAAGACCACATTTTGTGTTTCCCTTGGGTGGTCGCTATAGACAGGTTTGACTGTATTTTCAGAAGGATATATGCGAACATGAATTTTCCTGTTTTCATGACTTCTAATACATAGCTAAAAAGCGGGTTTGGTGTATGAGGTCTTCTGCCTGCTTAAGTAGGTAGAAATTGGGTATTATAAAGATGTCAAAGATCAAATGTTAATACAGATGAAATATATCAGCAGGCAGCCAGATAGACATTATGGATGCAGAACGAAGCCTAAATGGGGGCAACATCAATAGAGTAATGGTGCTAGGGGTGGTGGTGGGGGGGGGGGGGGAAGAAAATATCAAGGACGAGAGGAATGCTTGATTGATTGATTGATTGAGAGAGAGAGAGAGAGAGAGGGGGAGGGGTGAGAGAGAGGGAGAGAGGGGGTTGGAGGGTGGGGGTAATTTTTTTTTCTCTATTTTTTGGACCCTCCAACAGGCTATTTATTGAAAATCAATCTCAAGATAACATATTTGAACACATGTTCCAATGAATATCATATAATATTTCATTATAAGATATACATAACGAATATCAACCATAATACTGTATATACAGAACATACATGTAGATAAGGGAAAGAAAACAAAAATTAAATAATAATGCAACATCATGACTGAAAATGATGTGGGAAATTCAATATACTCCTATTAAAGGATCAACATCCTCTCGAAATGTATCCATTTTTTATAGAATTTGTCAGTTTTGTTAGGGTGGGGGTAATGTTAAACATAGAGAGATGAATTGATTTTATGTAGAATCAAAGAATAGGAGAGATTGATCGAGAAAGTACGTGCGCTTGACTATCAATGATGGATTGAGAGAGAGAGAGGGAGAGAGGGGGAGAGAGAGAGAAATAGAGAGAGAGGGAGAGATGGGGTTGGAGGGTGGGGGTAATGGTATATATAGAGAGATGAATTGATTTTATGTAAAATTGAAGAACAAGAGAGATGGATTGAGAAAAGTACGTGCACTGGACTCTCAATGATGGATTGATTGATTGAGAGAGAGAGAGAGAGAGAGAGAGAGAGAGGGGAGCATTGGAGGGTGGGGTAATGGTATATCATAGAGAGATGAATTGATTTTATGTTAATTAAAGAAAAAGATAAATTAATCGAGGAGAGAGAGAGAGAGAGAGAGAGGGTGAGAGCAGTCATGTGTGCATGAGAAATACAGAAAGATAGCAAAACGGAGGGAGTTAGTCGGACAGAGAGAGATCGGGAGAGATCGATCGAGAGAAAGAGAGTAGTGTGATGGTAGAGGGGAGGGAGGAGCGGAGAGAAGGGTAGACGGTGAGACAGACATGAAGAGAGAGAGAGAGAGAGAGAGAGAGAGAGAGAGAGGTGGGAATGATTAAGAGAGAGAGAGAGAGAGATAGAGATCGAGAGAGGTGGGAATGATTAAGAGAGAGAGAGAGAGAGAGAGAGAGAGGTGGGAATGATTGAGAGAGAGAGAGAGAGAGAGAGAGAGTGAGAGAGGTGGGAATGATTAAGAGAGAGAGAGAGAGAAATAGGCTTGCAGACAGTGGAGGAAAGGGGAAATGAAAGAGTAGAAGGTAAGTGGAGGAGGGGCTGGATTGACCTTTGACCCAATTCACACGTTTTCCATTTCATGACCCTGATAATGACCCAGAAAAGAATGTTGGCGAGTATAAACATTTATCCCGCACTGCATTTAACCCATAGCATTTCAGAGTTAGTTCAAGAAATAGATAAATCAGTTTTTAATCCAGTGCATATTGGTACAAATGAATTATTCTTATTTTACACTCCAACATAGTCTAGTCATAACAATTAAATGTATATGAAGAGTTATAAATCCAAAAGGAGCTAAATCTATTTTTTGCAACTTTGGAGAAAAAAGACATTGTTAACCAGATTTGGTACCAGGCGCGGATCTACGGGGGGGGGGGTTTAGGGGGTTCAAACCCCCCCCCCCCCCTTGGGCGCCCCCCCCCCAAAAAAAAAAAAAAAAAGAAAAAAAAAAAAAAGAAAGAAAAAAGAACGCACGCTGGAGAGAAACCCTTTCAAGTGCAAATATTGTGAGAAGATATTCAACTCATCTGGTAACTTAACCAAACACATGATAAAAAGGCTGGATATAACTGTGTATTAAGCTGTTACTTGATTTAAAAAGACGTTATCATGCACTGCTTTGTATGGTCTCCATTGTGTTAATAGATGCCAGGAAAACATCACTTACGGGGTTCAAATAAACACCCCCAAAAAAATCGGCTCGCCGCTACGCGGCTCGTGGACGATGCTCTGCATCGTCATTATTTTGGTCAAACCCCCCCCCCCCTTAGCAAAAAGCTAGATCCGCCCCTGGGTACAGGCATCTACGGAAAAGTGATATTAAAAGGTGCATTTGTTCACAATTGCTCCAAAAATTTAGGTAAATAGTTTTTTTAAACGGGTACTTAAAGGTACTATGTCCCATTTGCAGGCCAAAAAAAATGAAAAGGTTAAATTCCAATGGCATTTGAAAGTAAATACTTATTTAGAACTTCCCTTAAAGAAAGGGGGCTTGAAAATGTCTTTAAGTGGGAAAATAACGACTATTAGTTGTCGAATCGACTTAAGAGCTATAGAGCCAGTAACTAATAGTCTGATTTTCAGAACAATGTACCGAATGGTCATACGTTTTATGCTGCGCAAAGATTCAATCAATTTAATTATGGCCATTACAAAAATGTTGTTATTGATGTAAACAAATGCTCATGCACCCTTTTCAGCTCATGTTATGTATGTTATTACCAAAGAAGAAAAAGGGCCAGTTTGTCACTCAATAGTGTCTGACAGTGAAGTCTAGCAAGTAAACGGGTTTCCTTCATAATTTGAATATTAGCACATTGCTAACGTTTAAATGTTACAGATAGGATATTCATGAAATATTCATAATTCCTGCAAAGTTCTACATAATTTGATGTTGGCTGCGAAAGGGACATAGTATATCTTTAAGTGAACAATGATCTGATATCAATTACTCAATTTTCATCAAAAGTGGATTTAGTTCCTTTTGGAAGTAGGCACTTCATATTGCGTAAACCAATGTGAATAAAATTGACTAAATTCTACAAAGAATTAGGGCCTTTTTCTAGACGAAAGTAGGTGTTTTTCAAGTTTCACACCGTGCTCTTGAATGTATAGACATTAAAGATCACTTATTATTCGATCGCTCTTATTGACAAGCGACATTAAGATGGGATAAAATGAACAACATAGCAGTGAATAAACCTAATAGAGGAATCAGTGAAATCAAGAAAAAGAAAATTCCAACGTTGTCAGTTTGCATTTGATTGATCACAACCTTCAACAAATTAATAATTACAAAAATAAAACGATTATTTCTTGCAGCTGATCGCTGATTTGTTTATATTGTGTTCATTCACAGTTATGCTCATTAATAATTACGCCCCCCCCCCCAAAAAAAAAAAAACTCTCTCTCTCTCTCTCTCTCTCTCTCTCTTGCTCTCATTCTCCCCCTCCTTCCCCCTCTCTGCCTTATCTACCTCCCTCACCCCCTATCTCTCTCTCTCTCTCTCTCTCTCTCTCTCTCTCTCGCTCTCACTCACTCCATCCCTCCCTCCCTCCCAAACTCCCTCTCCATACTGCATCCGCGCAACGCACATTTTCTCAATTCGATCAAGTCTTTCATTACCATTAAATAACAACAGTTACAACAATTAATACATTTATCTTGAGCCATGGTACCGCGGGGGAGTGTTCATATGGGTATTTTAATTTCAGTATTTTTTTTCTTTTTCACCGTCATTTTTGTTTAGTTTTGTTTTGAGATGGGAGTGACGGGAAATGCAAGTTTGACATGGAAATCATGTCAAGGCTATCCACGGAACCTAAATTAACCCCTCGTTAACCGAATCCTCTCTTTCCCAAAGTCTGTAATAGAAGAACCACTTGATCCCTGTTGAAAATGGGTTAAAAGAGTTAAACTGACAAATCTGGAGAAAATCGATCAGGTTGACAGGTTGGTTAATAAAACTCCGTTGGGTGTTGGGAGAAAGATTTTTGGGGAGGGGAAATGAGGTTAAAACACTTTTAGCAGCATTTTCATAATAATATGTTTCCATAGGCTATCAAAGGCAAAACCAAAAGGATTTGCATATTTTAGGATTTTTACGTTATTTTATAATAGTCGTTATTTTTTTGTTATTGTTTATTTATTGATTATTCTTTTTTATTTAGGAGGAGGTTGCACCCCATTCAATCTTAGGTGTTTCCCATACAGGACTCGTTCGCTTTGTCTCACACTTCTCTTGAACTATTCACCCACTACACGTTTCAAAAGCAATACTACTACTACTAGGGAAGTTTCTTGGCGCCGATCTCTTTCTTGTATGTGTCAATTCTGGAGCTAGATTCAGTGAGACAGAGACGAAGGAAGAGAGAGAGAGAGAGAGAGAGAGAGAGAGAGAGAGAGAGAGAGAGAGAGAGAGATAGATGTGATAAACGGGGGGGGGGGGGGGATATTCCACCCTCTAATATATCTATTTCTATTTATGCCAGATGTACCCCTCCCACACTCACACAAACACTTAGCAGTAGCAGGAGCAGCAGCAGTAGTATAGTAGTTGTAGTAGTAGTAGGAGTAGTAGTAGTAGTAATAGTAGTAATAGTAGTAGTAGTAATAGTAGTAGTAGTAGTAGTAGTAGTAGTAGTAGTAGTAGTAGTAGTAGTAGTAGTAGTAGTAGTAATATTAGTAATAGTAGTAGTAGTATAGTAGTAGTAGTAGTAGTAGTAGTAGTAGTAGTAGTAGTAGTAGTAGTAGTAGTAGTAGTAGTAGTAGTGGTATTAGTAGTAGTAGTAATAGTAGTAGTCAGGGGCGACGATTGATTTCATGACCGAGGGGGGGGGGGGGATTCTAGGGACGTGGGAACATAGTGTAAACTCTGCTTACTTGATACCAACGCAATTCAGATTTTCTACATCATTTAAACTTGTACATTTTGAAGGATATTATACGAGAGAGCATAGCGACCGAGCAAGAAGATTTTTGCATTTTTATTAATCTAATCTAAGTGTGTTGCAGTCATAAGTCAGTATGTGCTATACATTTTGTGTGTGCACTTTTTCAAATTGTCCGGGAAGACGATCCTCCCTAAAAAAAAAAAAAGAGGGGGCGTGCCCCCCCCCCCCATCCCCCGTGATCGCCGCCCCTGGTAGTAGTAGTCATAGTTGTCGTCGTCGTCGTCTTCGTCGTCGTCGTCGTCGTCGTCGTCGTAGTAGTAGTAGTAGTAGTAGTAGTAGTAGTAGTAGTAAGAAGTAAGAGCAGTAGCATTAGTACTAGTAGTTGTTGTTGTTGTTGTTGTTGTTGTTGTAGTAGTAGTAGTAGTTGTTGTTCTTGTAGTGCTGCTAGCCTGTTACTACTACTAGACCTACAAAAGCAAATAATGAAAATATTATTCATCATCATCGCCACTACCACCATTATTATCATCATCTAATTCATAATCACCATCGTCATCATCGTTATTGTTATCATCATCATCATCGTCATAATCACCGTCGCCATCGTCATTATCCTCCTCCTCATCATCATAGTCATAATCACCATCGTCATCATCATCATCGTCATCATCATCACCATCATCCTCAGCATGATCCATATGGAAACGTTTGCGTGGATTTGTCTCATAAAAGAAGTTTTCCAAAAACTGACTCCTACACGGTGTTGAGTGCTCAGGGGTCACGGGCCACTGGCTTCATCGGGCAGGTAGTTCCATTATGTGAATGGGTAAATTAACTATTACAAAATGAGGGAACACATTACATTGTGCAATAGGGACACACATTGTTTCTTTTGTTCAGAACATACTCTTTTATTGACTTACTTATTGAATAAAACTATAAAACCAAAAATGCATTTTGTATTCTAACAATAAGAGTCCAAAAAATAATAACAGGTGAATGAAATGCATAAACACCACAAACACCTGGGAAGGAAGCAGTGATAAACGACTCCGCATGAAACTATAAAACCAAAATGTAATTTGCGTTCTGGCAATTAGAGTACAAAGAATGATAGCAGGTGAATGAAATGCTTCAACAACACAAACACCTTGGAAGGAAGCATCCATAAATTTGAATAATTTAGTTGATAAACGAGTCCGCTTATGGACGTTTGGTGGAGCAGCTAGCAGTGGATTCTTAAAAACACGAACCCATTTAACAGAATGTCGGAACGTAAATTAAATTTGGCGCGGTTGGAAAATGCATCTTTCTACCCAGCGACATTAATGGTACGATCCAGTAAATTAAAACAGTAAAATGGCTCTTATTTTAAAATTACTCATTAAATAAAACCCAAAACTTCAGTGATATCAGACAAAATATGTTATATCTTACTAATAATTTAAAAAAATGTATAAACATTGTGAAAGTGTAGCATATTACGATAAAAGACACTTGCTTCAGGGAATTCAAGGTCAAAAGGTCAATTCAGACGCTGATAAGTTATTGGTCAAGCCTTTTTGTTTTCTTTATTCCGACAAAAGTATACAATCAATAAAAACAAGTTTAATACCAGCAGAAAGCTAACGATAAGTATTTTCATTAACCGCTTGCCCCAAAGTCGCTTGACCACGGTGAAACGAGTGAGAGCTTGCGAGAGCGGCCAAAGTGTGATTGAAACTCGATATTTGCTCTTCTCCAACGCAAAATAAGACGACATTGTGCTGGATAAATACATTTTTTCCGACAAAAGTACAGAAAATTTGCAAATGGTCTTTTTATATTATACTTTATGGAATGTTACCCGAGTGACTTCCGGGCGCCCCAATGCTGGAAAGAAACGCACATTTTAGAAAACTTCACTTTTTCATGGAAAAGTGCTCATTTCTTCTATGCACGCAAGTCAGATTGAGCGGATGATACAACGTTTCCATATGTCATCGTCATCATCATCAATATCATCCTCATCGTCATCATCATCATCATTATCATCCTCATCGTCATCATCATCATTATCATCCTCATCGTCATCCTCATCGTCGTCATCGTCATCATCGTCATCATCATCATCAGCATCATCATCATCATCAATATCATCCTCATCGTCATCATCATCACCATTGTCATCCTCATCGTCATCATCATCATCATCATCATTATCATCCTCATCGTCATCATCATTATTATCATCCTCATCGTCGTCCTCATCGTCATCATCGTCATCATCATTGTCATCATCATCACCATTATCATCCTCGTCGTCATCATCATCATCGTTATCATCCTCATCGTCATCATCATCATCATTATCATCCTCATCGTCATCATCATCGTCGTCATCGTCATCATCGTCATCATCATCATCAGCATCATCATCATCATCAATATCATCATTATCAATATCATCATCATCGTAATCATAAATCATATTCGACCTTTACCAAGCATAACAGTATACCACTCTAGTTGCATAATAGTGAAAATACCACAAAAATAAGCATGTACTCTGTAATCAGTGAAGCGCTCACGACCCTCCGCATATTTTCTATTTAAAAAGGCCTGCGGGCAGTTTCATTGGCCCCCAAACGATGGTTTAATCATTAACGATCAGGTCTGAATAGATGAGGTCGAATAGTCGAACCTTAACACACACAAAAAAAGTATTTATAACTCTGAGTTATTTCTATCACGTTTATAGCTTGGGAATAGTTGATCTTTGTGTTTGAAATATTCAATTCCAAGTTCGTTGTGTTATTTTTTTTCATTTCATCTATAGAAATCGAGTTCATATCACTAAAAGTGTTCGGTTCAAGCTGTTTTCAATATGTATACCTTAATATTGTTGTAAATGGTTATAATTGATTTGTAATGTTTTGTTAGAAACATAAATAAAATTGAACTGAATTGAGTTGACGACCGTCCAGAGCATGGAACCGTAGGTTTCCAGTCCGTTATTTAAAGGTAAAGACCAGTTATGGTCATGCGATTGCATTGTGAAAGAAACGTTGTGGAATCGATCAGAAAAGGTTGATCATCTAGCATCTAGCATCTGCAAGGTTCTGGAATCATCAAAGTGATAAGAAATTTGGCCCATTCTTTGTAAAGTTACAAGCACTATACACAGAAAGTTGTGTATGGGACTACCCTATATCTCTCACAGACCATGAGAGAAACAAATTTCCCGGCAAATTTGTTATCATCATGTATTAGTCAAAACATATTCTTTCACATGATTGGCAATGAGAGCTTCCATTTCATTTTTTGAAATTGGGGCGTTTCCAATACTGGTCTTTACCTTTAAACGAATCGGCTGATTCACAGAGTTCCAGCGCGTTTGCAATGACCCATTTTCCGCTGCACTTTCAAGTATACCAAGGTGACATTTGGTCTTTGACAACTTTTCTGTGGTTTTGTGTTTTTGTGTTATGAAACACCGGCGGCGGCGTCGGCGGCCTGGCACAGTAACAATGGTATCAGCTATCTTCAAGATCGAAATTGTATTAACAATAATTACAGGGAGTGGCAAAACGAATGGAGAGAAAGAAATCCAGTTTGTTCGTTTTCTTTGTGTAGGCATTCAGGGTCTTCAAGTACACACACTCGTGTATAATACATACCTTGTAATTTTATTTGTCTTCGAAATCGACACTGTATTATTACAATTATTTATATGACATAGGAAGTGGCAAAGAAATTGATAAGGGGTGTTTCACAAAGAGCCTAAGTCGAACTTAACTCTAAGTTTGACTGAAACATTACGGAGAGCCATTTGTAGCCAATAAAATATATTCAAAAGCAAAAATTATTTTAAGGATTTTAGACTTTTCATAAATTCCACATTAAGGACATGAATTGCTCTTGAAATAACTTTTACAACAGATTTTCAAAGTTGCTAACGGTTTTCCATAATTGTTAAGTCGGCCAGTTTAAAGATAAGTTCAACTTAGGATCCCCCCCCCCCCCCCCTGTTTTGCTTTTTTTTTTGTCCAAGCGCTCATGAACGGAAAACCACGTTTGGATAATATACATATTATATGTAATTCACTTATCTTCAAAATCAAAATTGTATTAAACGTGTATTACTCAAGTTTCTTTTTGCCGTGCCAAAGCCTGTGTGGACCACTGGACGGGACTTGTGTAGTGACTCGATAAGAAGAAGAGGGAGTGACAAAACGCACAGGACAGAAGTCCGTTTTGTTCGTGATATGTTTTGTTTCTGTGAGCATTCAAGAAAATAATACCGTGTACGAATAATTTATGCATCGTATTTGCATTCATTTTCAAAATGGAAATTGTATTAAAAGTGTTTATCTTACTGTTTATCTAATACAAAAAAGTGACAAAACGCACAGACGTCGAAAAGTCCATTTCGTTCAGTTTCTTTATGTGCGCATATTCACAAGCACAAAACCTTGTACGGTTATTAGGCCTATAGTGTTCATTTATTTTCAAAGTCGAAATAATATTAAAGTTGTTTATTTAGCTATGGTGATGAAACGCCTGCAGTGAAGTTGTCTGTTAGCCCCCCCCCCCCCCCCCTCCCGACACAATACCTTGGTCTAAATCATGGACACGTTATTGTTTATCTTCAAAATCGAAATCGTAATGCAACTACTTATTCTTCCAAGTGTTGGTATTGAGAGAGAAAGAGAGACAGAGAGAGAAAGGGGAGGGAGGGGGTTAAAGATGGAGGGAGAGAGAGAGAGAGAGAGAGAGAGGGGGGGAGGGAAGGGGTATATAGAGATGGAGTGAGGGAGGTGGGATGGGGGCATGAAGGAGGGAGAAAGATGCATGGAGGGAGTCATTTGTTCGATGTTTTTCAACGAATATCAGGGCGAGTTAGATAGAGCAGCGAAAGAAATGATCTCTTTTCTTCATAATTATCTTTGTACGCGCATTGAAATAGAACGGAAACTTAAAAATATACATCATGCATCTGTTTTCACAATATTTTGTTTAAATATATATTTTTTAATTCCTCATTTTAGCGAGTGATCTCATGCTAAAGAAGAGAAAATGTCAATTTTTTTCTTCTTTTTATCAATTTTGTGCGTGAGCGTTCAAGAGCATAAAAACAGTGTCTAAACGCATTTGATTTATCTTCAAGATATAAATATTCGGAGTGAGATAGATCACTTTAATCGTGCTCGTCCCTTTGTGTACGCTATATTATTATCAGTTATCTTCAAAATCAAATTGTATCATTCTGGAGAAAGAGAGAGAGAGAGAGAGAGAAAGAGAGAGTCATAAATAATTTTGTTCATTTCTTTGTGGTTCGCATTGAATAATAGACGGGCGTGTTTTGATAAGAATATATCATTTATTTTCATAATCGAAATTTGATTAACCGCGCTTATTCAACCGTGTGAAATTTAACGGAGTAAGGAAATTGTTCGTGCGACTGTGGCCAGTTAGCAACACAATACATATGACTAAATAATAGACGCACCTTTTCTTATTTGATTTCCAAAGGTTTGTTGAAGGTGTGTTTTCTTGCTTTCTTCTTTGTGTCAACCTTCGATGAAATCAGACCTGCAGTCTGCAGGAACAAGTTTCGCTCATATTTCTCGCCATATTCTAGACCCACTCCTAAATCTAGTATGCAATCGCAGACTCCGAACACTTTATAGTAACCACAATGCCTTAAAGGTAAAAGCCAGTTATGGTCATGCGATTGCATTGTGAAAGAAACGTTGTGGAATCGATCAGAAAAGGTTGCTCATCTAGCATAGGATCTGGACTCATCAACATGATAAGAAATTTGGACCAGTCTTGGTAAAGTTACAAGCATGTACACAGAAAGATGCATATGGGACTACGCAACACGTGCGCGATATCTATCCGGTCCAAATAGATATAATAATTTACCAAATATATTAATTAGTAGGCGGTTTCCCGGCAGAATTTTTATAATCACGTATTAGTCAAAACATATTCTTTCACATAATTGGTAATAAGAGCTTCCATTTCATTTTTTTTTAAATGGGGGCGTTTCCAATACTGGTCTTTATCTTAAGCCTTGAGCAGTGCCTAAATGCCATCAATTTATTACTACAAACGTATTAATTTTTGTATATTATGTATTATGCTATGTCATCTATTGGCAGATAAAATTGTGCAGTAGTGGGATGAAAATTTAATTCAAGAAATGTTTGGTTTGAATTGGTACAAGTTAATTAAATACTGCCTGACTAATATCCTTCCATGGTCATTGCCTAATTAATTGCACATCCAAACTCTATGGCTGATTGCCATTATCAAGCGTTTCGATAATAATTATTAGACCTTTGGAAATACTCTTTATTTCAATGAGTTTTAATAATGCCAGTTTGTAAACATTAGGGTATGCCGATGCAGAGAGTATATAGAGCTTGCCAAAATAAACACATCAAATTGGTAAATGACATGAATTGGAGTGGTTTTAATTACTGTTCTGATGCAAGCTTAAAGAATAAAATTAGATATTTCTTCCAAATCATTTAAAATTTACAGAAACTTATAGGTAAATGATACTATAATGCAGGGTCTGCCGAATGTAATTTTGTTCAGATCAATAAACAATTTCAGAATTCGCCCCTAGATGGCGCCAAACTCCTGTAAGCCTTGTATAATGTTGCGGTGCAGCTCTGTTCGTATTCCATTCATTTCTGCCCACTGAAAAGCTGTGCAATTTCCACAGGATGGCCCTTACTCGAGGTAAACCACACTTTTAGCGTTTCCTTTGCCTTTGAATTAATATTCTTCCAAATTAAATATCTATGTCAGCACGATTAATAATCCGTTGAAGGTGTTGATACATTTTACAAGTTAGCCGTTGCTCCCGGCCTGCGGTACGATGGATTGGTGGTGAGCTTTCGGGAAACTGACGGCGAAGGGATTGTTGGCATCCCGTTGGTGTGTAAGAAAGTGCGACAAGAATAACCGTGTCAGAATGATGAATGAAATATCAATGACAATGCCAGAATTGGGGTATTCAGTTCAAGATTATATGCATTAATTTCATGATCTTGTTTGAATGTCATTCATTTAGCTCTAGGAATAGTTGGGGTCTATAAATGACTTGAGTTAACCTTTGTGTTTCTGATTAATTAGTATGGATGTCTGTGGCATCGTTCTTTTTTGTATGACTTTGAAATAACCTTGTGATTGTTGATGCTGTGTAATATGTGTGAAGTCTAGCCTTATTCAGTCTTTTTCACTGAGATTGAATTCTAACTTCCAAATTCCCTCTCAATGAAGGCATTCTAAGTGAAGATCACAGCAGTAAACAAAGGGGCGTGAAAGTGAAAGTGAATTGGAAGTGAAGGGGTGGGGTATTTTGTACACCCCCCCCCCCCCAAAAAAAAAAATAAAAAAAAATAAATTACATGGCCCTTGTAGATCTAGATCTAGAGCTATGTTTTTAATCTGCAAACAAATAAATTAAACAATGGAATTCTGACAGATTTTCACATCACATCAGCACCTTTTCCAAATACTACCTCTTCTGTAGTCTTTGAGTTTCAAAGTGTGCTTGTTTTATTTTTACAATTTCATATTGTTTCCTTTGAAAATAAATGATATATTTATATTAATTTAAGGCTTTAGACCTTTCTGTATTTGATTGGAGAGAAGAAAAGACATTTCATCACCTTATGCTTGTCAGAGGAATCTTCATTGTTGGTGCTATGCAGGCATTCCCACTTTGGTACCTTTTGTGGTTCTATGAAAGATAAGATCACTACTAGACCTACAAATGTAGCACTACTACCAGTTAAGCTGCCATAATTTTTTTGTTAAGTATTGCAGGGAAAAAGATGTGAAGTTAACCGTCAAGAACATTTATAAGCTCCTGAAATTATGGCATGTGATTGGCTGAGAGCAAATTTGTCGTATAAATTTACCATTAATCATGGTTAACAAGTTGTATGAAACAGAGCTCTGTTCTAAGATGAACAGAGTGGAATTCTCATTACCGGTAATAATCCTTTCATCACTGTGAAACCCTATTTATTGTAGGAATCTTCATTGGTGGTGCCCAGCTAGTGTACCACTGACGGTAGGCTACGATCGTTCTCTGAAAGAGAGGAGTGGTACCAATGTTGTGGTCATTATTGTCCAAGTGTTTGCTGGCAAGAATTTTTTTAGGCTCCAAACAAACAACAGATCAATCCTTAAATCAAGAAGACTGGGCTTCTAACTAAATTGTGTCACTCATATTCATTTTTTAAAATATAATTTCATTTTTTAGGAATCTTCATTGTCGGTGCCAAGCGCACGCCCTTCGGTGCCTTTGGCGGTGTATTGAAGGATAAGACCGGTACCGACCTTGCTGAGGTGGCGGCTAAGGCGGCGCTCAGAGCAGGCAACATCAACCCTGCGATCATCGACACCACCATCATTGGAAATGTGTCACACGTGAGAATCCCTCAGGGGCTTTCTTTTAACAATGTTAAATCTGAGATGCATGGCCCTACGTGTTATCAGTGTCTGTGACATGGTGTAAATTGCGCTTCAAAATTATCATGAAGTTCCTCAGAAAAATAAAAAGTCTTTGAGTGACCAGTTTTACTATACCGGTAGACAAATTGATAGTTCTTTCTTATTTTTAATTTTTTTTTTTTGGTCTAACTTTCACTCACCTGTCTCTTTTTTGTTGTTGCTTCTATTAAAACCAATCTAATATCAGGAGGACTTCCCCTTTAAATGGCTTTATGCACTGTACGTTGGACCTGCCCTTATACTTAATAGGTTTTGAGCCGAGTGATCTGAATTGATATGGGCTGACAAGTTGAATTTCGGTAAACACACACTGCAGAGTAAACACTCCACATGCAATCTTTAATAAATGATGTGATTAGGTATGCCTTCATCAGCTCCAGATTGCCTAATAGCCCACTATTTCTGATTTTGGAAATAATCCTGAAGTTGCAAATTCCGTCATCAGCTTCAGACTCAACCTCGAAACTTCAAACTTGAAATTTCTTGAGCTCGAGATATTTTGCTCAGAGTGCACGCTTAGTACAAGTCTTCAGGCTGGTGAAGATGCACCGGACAAATAGCGGGATATTTTGCACAGTAGCCCAAGATTTCTTGGGATGATTATCTCTACCAAATATCCCGCTAATTGCAACGTCGGGCTGATGAAGACAGGCCTATTGTTTCAGTTTCCCTCTTAAGGTCAAGAGCACCTTCTTTTAATTGTTTAATGATCAAAATAGATTTTCGATATTTGTATTTCATATTATATTAAAGATTGATTTACATTTAACAACTCATCAGGGAGGTTTTTCACAAAGACTAAGATCGACTTTGAGTTGGACTTGGCAGGCTGTTCATGCCACTGTTAGCTTTCACCATAATGATCTATATATGATATTTTTCCTTCAATAATGAATTAGCAAAAAACGTAAATTATGTAGGTTTGTGACCATGATTTGTACATGTATGTATGTCTCTTGAGAGACCAATGCCAGTAAATGGTGAGAGCAGACAGGGGCATAAAGGGCTTGTCATAGTAAAGTCCAACTTAAACTTTAAAGTCGATCTTAGTCTTTGTGAAACACTCCTTTGGTCCTATCTTTGCTCTTCTAGGGAGCCTTTTGTTCTTCCCTTTCCAAAGACTCGTAGCAAAGCTAACGTTCACTTAATGTAACAGCTACCTAAAGCATTGAACCATATCCCATGTTTCACCTAATCAGCTAATTCCACAGACCAGTTTAAGAAATTTGTGAAAACATATCTCTTCTTAAATTAGTGGAATCCCCTTTTAATAATAATAATAATATTGGATTCTTATATCGAGCACGTATCGACCTTGCAAGGTCCTCAAGGTGCTCCAACATTACCCGGCTATGCTAGGCTGCCGATTTCGACGCTCACAGCATTTAAGGAGTTCCTTCCTACCGGTACCCATTTAACACCTGGGTGGAGAGTGGCAAGTGTAGATTAAAATGTACTTATTTAAAGTTTATTTCATTATCATGTATTATTTATTCTATAAATGCTGTGATGTAGGTTTTAATAGGCTAAGTTGTGGGTCCATCTTTACATCAATTATTACTTCATTGCTTTATTTTGAAAGAATGTTATCCCTTTTCTCTACTAGACAGCACCAGATGCCGCATACACAGCCAGGCATGTTGCTCTCCGGTGTGGGGTAACAGTCTCTAAGCCTGCCCTAGGTGTCAATAGACTGTGCGGGTCTGGCTTCACCTCAATTGTATCTGCAACACAGGTAAGTTGGATACTTTATACTACATGTATATACTCAGGGGGTGTTTCACAAAGATCCCAAGTCAAAATTAACTCTAAGTTGGACTTAAATATTATGGAGAGCCATTTGTAGCCTTATAATGAATTATATTCAAAAGCAAAAAATCAAGTATTTTAGACTTTTCATAAATTCGACATCAAGGACATGATATCTCCTTCATAATAGAAAATATGAATGGTTTGAATCAACATTTTATGCCTTTTTAAATATCTTTTGAAAATTTTTCAAAGAAGCTAATGGCTTTCCATAGTTGTTAAGTCCAACTTAGAGATAAGTTCAACTTAGGATCTTTGTGAAACATCCCCCTGGATGAATAAGTTCACTCAAACCCTTTCAGGATAGGATTTATCTTAACGGCTAAATTAACCAAATATTCTTCTTCAAATTACCAACACTAATATTTTCTTCATTGATACCTTGTCAAAAAAAATTGTAATATCTCTGAAAACAATTTACATTTGCTAGAATGTTGGGGTTTTTTTAATTGAAAAAAGTGTTGAATTTTGATTGAAAAACAAAATCTCTCAACATGTTGTCAATTTCAGGACTTTTACAGACTTTTCACAGCTTACATCTAATAGTAATCAACAAAGGCCCTAATGCACCCTTTCGCGGGTACAAGAGTGCACGTGCGCCGACATGGGCGCCATTTGAAGTAGCAAGTAAATATTGCGAGTAGCCTTATTTGATGCAGCATGCAGAGCGCATGTGTTGATACGATGTGAGCGTGCGGCGCAGACAGTGACCCAACAATACATGCTCGCCTGAAAACATTGATGACGCAATGTTTACTCGCAAAATAAAATGGAGGCCTTTACCATGAAGGAGTGTATTCAACTTGTCTACCCTTTATTATTGAGTTACGTAAAAGACCCCCAAAACACATCAAATTTACAAGGGGTATGAATAATGTAGTTGTTAACCACTTGACTGCTATTGGCTAAAAATGCGTTTATAGCCCCTGTGCTACAGCATTTTTGTAAACTACACTGTACACAAAAAAGCTGGATTTTTTTCGGAGGAGCGCCATCTACTGTTTAAGACCTGTATAACGTCATTGCAGTGCTAATTACACATTAGGGCTAGGTATTATGCAGTGCTACGGTCTTGAAAGTACAATGCCCTATAAAGCATGTACATGTACGTGGTGCGCACAGGCATGCGAGAGTGAGAACATGTACATGTACATGTACGTGGTGAGCAGTCAAGTGGTTAAGACATTCAGGCGTGGGTATATACATGTAGTCATTCGTGAAGTAGGCAACGTGGCAAACACTGAGCCAACAGGTATTACGCTCCCGTACGGACGTAGGCATAAAGGTACACTCTTACGCAGGGAAGCGTAATACCTGCTGGCTTAGTGTGCTGCCCTCTATGGAAGTGGCTGCCGGGCTCACAATCAATTGGGTAAAAAGAATTTCCAATTTCGGTTTAACTTAATACAATTTGGAGTGGACTTTAAAAGATTATTATTATTGGCTAAGAACTTATGAGCAACTTTATAAACTTTGGCGTTTGTGAAGCAACAAATCCTTTTTGTCTCTCCTGCGTAGCAAAAAGCGAGATATAGGCGCCGCTTTTCCGGTGACGGCGACGGCGGCGTCAACATCAAAAACTTAACCTAAGGTTAAGTTTTTGAATTTTTGATATAATTTTGAAAGTATAAGTTCTTAGTCAATGAAACTTGGCCTATAGGGTAATCAAGTATCCCTAATCATGTGAGTAGAATTTCAGATCACAAAGTCAAGGTCAAAGGTCATTTCAGGTCAACAGACTTGGACTATGTTGTACTAGCATCATCATCGAAAACTTAACCTAAGGTTAAGTTTTTGAATTTTTGATATCATTTTGAAAGTATAAGTTCTTAGTCAATGAAACTTGGACTATAGGGTTATTAAGTCTCCCCAATCATGTGAGTAGAATTTCAGGTCACTAAGTTAAGGTCAAAGTTCATTTAAGGTCAACAAACTTAGACTTTGTTGTGGCATCAACATCAGGATTTTCAAAATGCTTCTTCTTCGTTATTTTTCAACCGATTTTGATTCTGATTGTTTCAATTGGGCAAAAAGAATTTCCATTTTCGGTTTAAAATTTGGAGTGGACTTTAAAAGATTTTTATTATTATTATTATTATGATCAACTTTATAAACTTTGGCATTTGTGAAGCAACAAGTCCTTTTTTGTTCTCATCTCATCTGTGTTGTGGTTGCTAGGAGATACTGGCAGGTGATGCGGAGGTAGCACTGACGGGAGGAACAGAGAATATGAGCATGGCTCCATACACACTCAGAGGGGCTAGGTTTGGTACCAGGCTCGGTGAAGACCAAAAGGTATAGTACTATGTTTGCTCATGTCTTTGTTTGTCTGTTTGTTTGTTTATTTTTCATTGGCTACTGTAAGTAACGTGGTAGTACTATAAAATGATAGTTAGGGATAACTGTACATTTGATACCATGATAAGTAAACATGAGCTTCATTCGATACACGCTCTGAGGGGCTAGGTATGGCACTAGGCTCGGCCTGATAGCAATCATTGACTTCATCAAGTACTTGGTTTGCTTATTTAAAAGAAATTACCACTATAAAATGGTAGTTGGGGATAACCGTTTTTTGTCTAAACAGAACATCAGCTCTGTGATGTAGTATCTAAAAATATCAATCTTTTATTTAACTTTGTCAAATTACAACACTAATAATCACCAAACCTGAGCTCATGATATATGTCTTTCATGCCATTTGACTAAAGCTACCTAAAACGACTTAGCATTGGAAGTGTCTATACACCCTTGGTAAAGCAAGTCATTGATAACCAAAGCACATGTAGTCATATCGACTAAACCAGAGGCTTCAAATTGAGCGGACGTAGTCAAAGATCTATTGATTTATCAGTATTTCTAATCAGTATACAATGATAGGCACTTGATAAAGAACCTTGTATTGAGCAAAGTTCATGACTTTTTGCTGTTACTTTGCTGATACCTGCAAACCTGCAAATACTTCAATCTTGAATACACATTTACAGCTCTTATCTTACACCTGGAATAAGTTCATTAATTTTTTCATTGCAACATGTACCCCCTCCACACACACTCACACACTCACAGAATGTCAGAGCCACTATCAAACGAGGTAAAGATATGAAACGGTGAAAACACTATATAATGTGAATGTGACTGTGTTGTACATGTGGTGAAAATGTCTCTCACTCACTCTCCTGTTTTTTTCTTCCGTTTTTTCTACTCTCGTTTTTTTCTACTCCCCTAAACAACACAATGAAATCATAGAAATTTTGTGCATCCATTATCTTCAAAGTCAAATGTTGGGGGATTAAACTGTTGTCCCTGAGCCAGGGTATCTACAGCAATATTTACAGTGAACAATTTATCTCTCTTATTTTCCCTTTCTTTGTGTAGTTACAGGATACCCTATGGGCGACCCTAACCGACGCACACATTAAGACCCCTATGGGAATCACAGCAGAGACTCTAGGTGCCAAGTATGATGTCACTAGGGAAGATTGTGATGAATTCTCTTCGTACATGTACATTTACAGTGAAAAATTTTTCTCTTAATTTTCCTTTTCCCTTTGTAGCTTGAGGATACCCTATGGGCGACCCTAACCGACGCACACATTAAGACCCCTATGGGAATCACAGCAGAGACTCTAGGTGCCAAGTATGATGTCACTAGGGAAGATTGTGATGAATTCTCTTCGTACATGTACATTTACAGTGAAAATTTTTTCTCTTAATTTTCCTTTTCCCTTTGTAGCTTGAGGATACCCTATGGGCGACCCTAACCGACGCACACATTAAGACCCATATGGGAATCACAGCAGAGACTCTAGGTGCCAAGTATGAGGTCACCAGGGAAGATTGTGATGAATTCTCTTCGTACATGTACATCTACAGTGACAATTTTTTCTCTTAATTTTCCTTTTCTCTTTGTAGCTTGAGGATACCCTTTGGGCGACCCTAACCGATGCACACATTAAGACCCCTATGGGAATCACAGCAGAGACTCTAGGTGCCAAGTATGATGTCACCAGGGAAGATTGTGATGAATTTGCATTGCTTGGGCAACAGCGATGGGCAGAAGGTACTGTCTTTTATTTTTTTATTTTTTTCTTTATTCTTCCATGCTCGATGTTGCTTTAAACACCATATTGTTTTACACGCATTGTCATGAACTGCAATCATTATTGCTATTTTATATTACAATCACTACCCTTATCATTCTCTATCTCAGTCATGAGAGTTATCATTATTACCATCATGATAATTTGAATCACCACTAGTGTGATACACTTATGATAAAAAATCAGAATCGTCACCATTTAAACGGTTGATGGTTTGTAGTATATTAGCTTACTGCTGTGAGACATGTTCATGCTTGTAAGTAAACCACCAGGGGACTGATACCATAAGTCCCCTCCAAGAGACTTGGTAATGAGGATTAATGTCTTACCAAGGGTAGTAGTGCATTGGATTGGTTTTGAACCCGGGACCTTCCTGTTATGAGACCACTGCTCTACCACTGAGCCATCATATTCAAGTTAGCATTATCTCCACCATTGTCCACATTCATTTATTCATTTCATTCTCAATGACAAAAATTATGAATATAAATGCATGCCGTACACTGTACATAATTATAAATCAGACCAAAACAAAAATTGTAAATGAAAGGGGGAACTACATTAAAAGCCCTTAGGTCTTGTAAATCACATTTCCCTAATAAACAAACACATAATATGGAAATGATAATCAAAAACAGAGAGAAAAAAAAATTGAGGGATATTTTGTTAATAATAATGAGGCATTATATTTTCAACAGAAAATAAGTAGACATAATTAAGGATTTGGGGGGGGGGGGAATTCAAAGAATTGATTGTCTTTGACATGGATAATGGTTCCAATATCATGATATTTTATCACCATCATTTTGCTTGTATCTTTTCAGCTAACAAGGCAGGTATCTTTGATGCTGAGATGGCACCAATCGAGCTGGCCTCCAAGAAGGGACCAAAGTCTGTTACCACCGATGAACACCCTCGCGAGGCCACTATGGCTCAGCTTGCCAAGTTACCACCAGTATTCAAGAAGAATGGCTTAGTATCAGCAGGGAACGCATCGGTACGTTGAGCTTATATCTTTAGAAGTGACATAGTCGTATTGTTTAAACCTGAAAATGGCTGGTCATTTAGTCGGTCCCAGAAAAGATCAGTATCTTTGACCATCGATTGACACCCTCGTAAGGCCAATATGGCTCAGCTTGCTAAGTTACGGCTATTTTTTCAAGAGGAATGGCCTGGTATCGGCCAGGAACGTATCGGTAGGTAGAACTCGTATCTTTAGAAGTATTTTAAGTGAGTGGTCTCAGTGGTGTAACCCTAAAAATGGCTGGTCATTTGGTCAGAGAAAAGATCAATATCTGTAACCTTCAATTGACAACCCTGTCAGACCAGCCTTGCTCAGCTTGCTATTATGACTGTTTATTCGAGAAGAATGGCTCAGTATCGGTAGGTAGAACTCGTATATTTAGAAGTGTTTTAGTCGTGTTGTTTAACCCTAAAAATGGCTGGTCATTTCGTTGGTCCAAGAAAAGATCAGTATCTGTAAACCTTCAATTGACATCCCTGTTAGACCAGCGTTGCTCAGCTTGCTAAGTTACGACTGTTTTTTTCGAGAAGAATTGCTTAGTATAGTATCGGTAGGTAGAACTCGTATGTTTAGAAGTGTTTTAGTCGTGTTGTTTAACCCTAAAAATGGCTGGTCATTTCGTTGGTCCAAGAAACGATCAGTATCTGTAAACCTTCAATTGACATCCCTGTTAGACAAGCCTTGCTCAGCTTACTAAGTTATCAGTAGGTAGATTTTTGTTTTTAGAGGTATCGTATTGGAGAGGTCGAAGAAAGGACAAAATTCATAACCGCAGATGATCATCCTCGCGAAATTATCCTAGATCAACTACAAAGTGTGGGTCATTTGCTCTTAGATGAAGAAGGGCAAAATCCACTTTTGTTTGTGTCTCGGTTTTTATTATTGACTCTATACATAGTGGTTTGACACAAATTATTTTCTAAGGTAAATAGTCCATGTTGTTGAATGGATGAACTCATTTATAATGCAATGTTACCTGTAACCCTTTTAAAGATAAACTTGAGTTCTGGTAAAAAAAGAAGAAAATGAATTCTCACAGAATCAAACAAAACTTACATTGAATGTTCAAAATTAAAAATAAACGCCATTTGCCAAACAATTTTGGTAGAAAATGTATACTGGCTGAGTAATGAGCATAAAAATATAAGGAAATCCAGGTACCCGGTAAGTAGCCCTGACACTATTTGTGTAGTCCCATGTACATCTTTCTGTGTACAGTGCTTGTTACTTTACCAAGACTGGGCCAAATTTCTTATGATTTTGATGACTCAAGAACCTTGCAGTACACACCAATACTTACATGTACATGCTACATGATCAACTTTTTCTGATCCATTCCACACCTTTTCTTTCACAATGCAATCGCATGACCAGAACTCAACTATATTTTTAATTACTAAATATGCACATTAAATCTACACAAATTGAATCTAGTCATGACATTCTGTTGTTCTTTGTTGCTTTTTCAGGGTATCTGTGACGGTGCAGGAGCAGTGATCCTAGCCAGCGAAGAGGCGGTTGCTAAGCACAACCTCAGGCCCCTCGCTCGGATCGTCGGGTACAACGTTGCCGGGTGTGACCCCAGCATCATGGGCATTGGACCGGTCTACGCCATCAGGAATGCCTTGGAGAGAGCAGGGCTCAAGCTCAGCGACATGGACCTTGTGGAGGTGAGTGATAATACTTTTAACCTCTTGACTTCTGCATGTTCAAAGTCCCATAGACTTAACACAGGGACCTTCCACTGTGATTCTTTTCTTGCATTGAATATGACAAAGGCAGGCGCGGATCCAGGATTTCTTAGGGGGGGGGGCCCAAATTTGAAATAATGCGAGCCAAATATTGGTACGTTATGGTGACCAACAGTGACGTAATGCGGGGGAGGGGGGGTCGGTGCAGGGGGGGGGGGCGAGTTTCCCCCTCCCAGGCTTTGACGTTTCATTATATTATTAGAGAAAAAAAGACGATTCGTTGTACCGTTCTCGAAAATAATTCTCGTCTGAATTAAGTTTTTCTCCTCCCGCGCGAAGCGCGGAAAATTTTACGATTTATTCAATCATTAGAGAAAGAGGACGATTCGTTGTACAATTCTCGACTCTTAATCCTTGTCTAAATTCAGTCCCACTCCCTCCCCCTCCTGCGCGAAGCGCGGAAGCATTGACGTTTTATTAAACTATTAAGAAAGAAGACGATTCGTTGTACCGTTCTCGAAAATAATTCTCGTCTGAATTTAGTTTTTCCCCTCCCGCGCGAAGCGCGGAAAATTTTACGATTTATTAAATTATTAGAGAAAGAGGACGATTCGTTGTACAATCCTCGACTCTTAATCCTTGTCTAAATTCAGTCCCACCCCCTCCCCCTCCTGCGCGAAGCGCGGAAGCTTTGACGTTTTATTAAACTATTAAAGAAAGAAGACGATTCGTTTTACCGTTCTCGAAAATAATTCTCGTCTGAATTTAGTTTTTCCCCTCCCGCGCAAAGCGCGGAAAATTTTACGATTTATTAAATTATTAGAGAAAGAAGACGATTCGTTGTACAGTTCTCGACTCTTAATCCTTGTCTAAATTTAGTCCCCCCCCCCCCCCCCCTCCCCCTCCTGCGCGAAGCGCAGAAGCTTTGACGTTTTATTAAACTATTAAAGAAAGAAGACGATTCGTTATACCGTTCTCGACCCTTTATTCACGTCTGATTTCAGTTCCCCCCCCCTCCCGCGCAAAGCGCGGAAGCTTTTACGTTTCATTAAATAATTAGAGAAAGAAAACGATTCGTTGTACAGTTCTCGACTCTTAATCCTCGTCTGAATTCAGGTTCCCCCCTCCCGCGCGAGGCGCGGAAGCTTTTAATCTTCATTTAATCATTAAAGAAGAAAACGATTCGTTGTACAGTTCTCGACTCTTAATCCTTGTCTAAATTCAGTTCCTCCCCCTCCCCCTCCTGCGCGAAGCGCGGAAGCTTCTACGTTTTATTAAACTATTAAAGAAAGAAGACGATTCGTTGTACCGTTCTCGACCCTTTATTCACGTCTGATTTCAGTTCCCCCCCCCCTCCCGCGCAAAGCGCGGAAGCTTTTACGTTTCATTAAATAATTAGAGAAAGAAAACGATTCGTTGTACAGTTCTCGACTCTTAATCCTCGTCTGAATTCAGGTTCCCCCCTCCCGCGCGAGGCGCGGAAGCTTTTAATCTTCATTTAATCATTAAAGAAGAAAACGATTCGTTGTACAGTTCTCGACTCTTAATCCTTGTCTAAATTCAGTTCCTCCCCCTCCCCCTCCTGCGCGAAGCGCGGAAGCTTCTACGTTTTATTAAACTATTAAAGAAAGAAGACGATTCGTTGTACCGTTCTCGAAAATAATTCTCGTCTGAATTTAGTTTTTCCCCTCCCGCGCAAAGCGCGGAAAATTTTACGATTTATTAAATTATTAGAGAAAGAGGACGATTCGTTGTACAATTCTCGACTCTTAATCCTTGTCTAAATTCAGTCCCACTCCCTCCCCCTCCTGCGCGAAGCGCGGAAGCATTGACGTTTTATTAAACTATTAAAGAAAGAAGACGATTCGTTGTACCGTTCTCGAAAATAATTCTCGTCTGAATTTAGTTTTTCCCCTCCCGCGCGAAGCGCGGAAAATTTTACGATTTATTAAATTATTAGAGAAAGAGGACGATTCGTTGTACAATCCTCGACTCTTAATCCTTGTCTAAATTCAGTCCCACCCCCTCCCCCTCCTGCGCGAAGCGCGGAAGCTTTGACGTTTTATTAAACTATTAAAGAAAGAAGACGATTCGTTTTACCGTTCTCGAAAATAATTCTCGTCTGAATTTAGTTTTTCCCCTCCCGCGCAAAGCGCGGAAAATTTTACGATTTATTAAATTATTAGAGAAAGAAGACGATTCGTTGTACAGTTCTCGACTCTTAATCCTTGTCTAAATTTAGTCCCCCCCCCCCTCCCCCTCCTGCGCGAAGCGCGGAAGCTTTGACGTTTTATTAAACTATTAAAGAAAGAAGACGATTCGTTATACCGTTCTCGACCCTTTATTCACGTCTGATTTCAGTTCCCCCCCCCTCCCGCGCAAAGCGCGGAAGCTTTTACGTTTCATTAAATAATTAGAGAAAGAAAACGATTCGTTGTACAGTTCTCGACTCTTAATCCTCGTCTGAATTCAGGTTCCCCCCTCCCGCGCGAGGCGCGGAAGCTTTTAATCTTCATTTAATCATTAAAGAAGAAAACGATTCGTTGTACAGTTCTCGACTCTTAATCCTTGTCTAAATTCAGTTCCTCCCCCTCCCCCTCCTGCGCGAAGCGCGGAAGCTTCTACGTTTCATTAAATCATTAGAGGAAGAATACGATTCGTTGTAAGTTCTCGACTCTTAATCCTCGTCTGAATTCAGGTTCCCCCTTCCCGCGCAAAGCGCGGAAGCTTTTAATCTTCATTTAATCATTAGAGAAGAAGACGATTCATTTTACCGTTCTCGAAAATAATCCTCATCGGAATTTAGTTCCTCCTCCATCCCGCGCGAAGCGCATAAGCTTTATGTTTCATTAAATAATTAAAGATTCGTATTACCGTTCTCGCCTCTGAATCCTCGTCTCAATTCATTCCCCCCCCCCCCCCTCCTCCCCTCCTGCGCGAGGCTTTGACGTTTTATTATTAGAGAAAGAAAACGATGCGTTGTACCGTTCTCTATACTCTTAATCCTTTCAAAGATGTTCTTTGTCTGCTCCTTTTTCTTCCTACGTCCTCTTCCGATTCGGGGGACCGCCACCCCCCCCCCCCCCCCTGGCTACGCGCCTGCGGTCAGATAAACACATCTTGATACCTTGTCCGACCCCGCAAGCTCAGGGGTTTAAATTACGGTCAGATAAGCATTCAGGGGCCCGCCTTGGGGCCCCTGGTGGGGTCGAGGCGGCGGAGCCGGCCCCGGAAGCTCAGGGGTTTTAGGCGTTTAATTAAGGTCAGATGAGCATATTTTTGTGTATACCTTATTATTTTGTGACACTGGCAAGTCACTATTTGGCGTGGGGTCCAGGGGGCGGAGCCCCAAAAATCAGGGGTTTTAGGCATTAAATTACCGTCAGATGATCATCTAAGGGCCCGCCGTAGGGCCCTAGATGGAATCCAGGGGGCAAAGCCCCCGGAAGCTTAAGGGTTTTAGGCATTTAATCACGGTCAGATGAGCATATTTTGATGCCTCGAGGCTCTCGATCCCCGCCGTACCTCGGGCCCTGACATGTAGGAATCTCAAGAATCATATTTTTTGCCTGGTTGTAAATTTAGGAATTTTGTTGTTTTCCAACAAACACATACAAACGTATAATTTACTAAAAAGTGAGGAAAATTTCGGAAATTATGTCATTTCAGCATTATTTGTAATACACCGCTGTGGAATCAGAAATAAACCACGTTTGAATTTGATTTCCCCCAAGCCCCCCCCCCCTCTATCAGTACGCCAGTATCTCCTCTTTTTTTCTTTCCCTTTCCTTCCTTCTCTCTTATTTTTTTTTGATGGGGGGGGGGGGGGGGTTAACAGCCTGGGAGGCAAGGCCCTTTCGCCCCCCCCCCCCCCCCGATCTCCTTCTTCTCCCTTTACTTTTCTTCTTCCTCTTTTTTCTTTCCCTTTTTCTCCTTTTTTCCCTTTCTCCCTTCTTTCCCTTCTTCTCTCTCTTTTTTTTTTTTTTTTTTTGGCGGGGGGGGGGGGGGGGCCAAGGCCCGCTCGGCCCCCCCCCTGGATCCGCGCCTGGACAAAGGATGACACAACTGCGTACCTACTTATGTTCTGAAAGAAACTATTCGGGTGGAGAGTGACTGAACATTTCATGAGTACCCACTTTAGCCGATTTGTGTTGCCCCTATTTATTTGCCCCCTTGCTCTTATCTCAATAGCATGGTATGTCACACTGTAACCATTGTTTCTTACTTCGGCCACAAGTTCTTTGTACCGGTCGAGCTTTGTCGTGTGAGCAGCATTGGTGTTGGTCTCAAAGGGCACTGTTAGTGCTTCCCAAATAACGACGAGATGCGTTGAGAAGTTACATAAACATGGGATGGGATGGTTCCGCCCGCAACGGTGAAACCCTGAATATCGGCATAAACTTGTTCGTGAGGGAGGGACTCTTTCACAGTTTGATAAATATACCTAAGAACATTATTGTGCCTCCATTCGTATCTTTCAAGAAATGTTGAATAGTTTGCTAGAATGTGGTGAAGGGTGCCAGTTGTAAGGGGGCAAAAAGGGCACTTGTTTGTCAGTCTTTTCCCTCAACCTGTAAAGATTTGCGTATGATGGCAAAGAGTCAATACATGAGTTGGTTACAAAGCTTAATACCCTCTTAGGTAGATTGTACATTATGGATTTCCATGTGAGGTTTTCGTCTTCCAGAGTCAGTAGTTTCACAAACTGGCCTTGGCAAAGCAATGGTTCAACAGACTTTTCCCAGTATGTTATTGCATCATGTTCTTAGACGTTTTTGACACTCTTCTTCACTACCTTCCATGAACTATTATTAACATCTACCGTATCCTGTACTCTATTAAGATTTAGTTGACATTGAACAATAGACGAGGTCTTCTGTGACCATCGTGATTCTCTTTCGAGAGTACAATCCAGTGCGTATTTCACCAAGGAGTCCCCTTTGACTCTAGATCTTTTGAGTGCTAGAGTGTGGCTCTGCCAATATATATCAGACATCTGTGGTATATTCATTCCTTGGGTCATATGTACTAAGGCAACATTTGCCCCACGGGATGGGATTCCCAGCCACTTTTTGACGAACCGTCTAGATAGAAGGTCAAGTTTGTTTATGTTGGTCTTGTGGAGGGAATGAACTGTTAGAAGAAAGCGAACAGATGGTTGCATATATCTAGTATAATAATAAAAGCCTTCTGAACCGATTTATCAACAAACTTGTTCTCTACGAGGTATTCAACCAACCGGTTTGCCAAAATTTGGTGAAATACTTTGCTCACGCATGAAGTGAGTGAGATCATTCTGAAATTTTCGGGTAGGGAAGTATCTCCGTCTTTGTGTATAAGGGAAACACAAGAGACAGACCAATTATCGGGTGGATCATTACTTTCAAATGACGAGAATACAAGTAGCTAGACAATGGTGAATACAACCCATACATTAAGCAATCTGGACCAGGGGCCGAAGATGCTTTTTTCATCTGAAGCTTTGGTGTAATTGGATTTAGATTGAATTCACTTTTAGTGATACATATATAAAAATATACAAACAGATAGATAACAATAGTAGAAATAATGTACCCAAAGTCAAAGAAACACAATAAATATATGAATGTGATACAGTCAACTTATTACACATCATCAAATAAATTAATTAATGTACAATATTTCATAGTGATTGTATTACATGTAAACATCAAAAGTACCTTAATTTTCTTCATGGCAATCCCTTCTTGCAAAGAATAATTCATGTTCGTTTACCCATTAGGTCAATGAAGCGTTCGCAGCACAGTTCATCGCAGTGGAGCGGGAGCTTGGGTTGGACCGTCAGAAGACAAACGTCAACGGGGGTGCTATTGCTATGGGTCATCCTGTGGGGGCCTCTGGGGCCAGGATCACAGCACACCTAGTCCATGAGCTCAGGTAGGAGATCCAATGTCCAATGTATCCTCTGTCTACAACTGCTCCTGGGGGGTGTTCCACAAGGATCCTAATGCCCCACTGTACTACTTGTAGCTACTTGCTCCCTCTATATAACAAACAATGCCTAATCGGTGCCTGTTGGTCCCCCATGATCCTCTTTTTCTTCTGTTAATTGAGAGCTGAGTTGATGAGATAACCACTTGCCAGTGACCTTGCTGGGTGGTCTAATCCCTCCTGTCCACACTAGCTCAGGCGGCCTTTAAGTTGAACTTATCTCTAACAATTATGGAAAGCTGTTAGCAAAATATTTAGTAAAAGTTTTTTTAAAAGGCATAAAATGTTGATTCAAATCATTCATATGTTCTATTATCATGGGAGATTTCATGGTCTTGATGCGGAATTTATAACAAGTCTACAATACTTCAATTTTTGCTTTTGAATATGTTTCATTATAAGGCTACAAATGGCTCTTCATAATTTTAAAGTCCAATTTAGAGTAAAGTTCGACTTAGAATCTATGTAAAACAGCCCCCTGGGTTTAGTTTGTGTTCATTATTAACACTATTGTTATCATAATTATTGTTGTAATTATTATTATTATCATTATCATCATCTTCATCATCATCATCATTATGTAGAGGTGTCGTGGTCGAGTGAATAGGTCGCCGGACTGTCGATCACAAGGTCTGCGGTTCGAGTCCCGCCGCGGCACTAATGTCCTTTGGCAAGACATTGATATACATTTGCCAAAGGCAACCCTTGTGATGTTAATGGGTACCTGGCAGTAATTAATTAATAGAGCGCTGTAATGGCAGCCGTGCTAAAGCCAGGGTAATAATCTCCCTCTGCGCCTCAGACAGAATAGTTTACCCGAGTAGATGGCGCATTACAAATGCTGTAGTATTATTATCAACATCATCTTCATCATTATCTACTATCATTATCATTATGAATACTTTTATCAATATTGTTGTTGTTACTGATGCAGGGGGTGTTTCACAAAGATTCTAAGTAGAACTTAACTCTAAGTTGGACTTAAAAATTATGGAAAGCCATTAGCATCTTTGAAAATATTTGGTAAAAATATTTTTGAAAGGCATAAAATGTTTATTCAAATCATTCATATTTTCTATCATTAAGGAAATTTCATATTCTTGTTGTGGAATTTATAAAATGTCTAAAATACTTGAATTTCTGCTTTTGAGTATATTTCATTTTAAGGCTCCAATGGCTGTCCATAATTTTTTAGTCAAACTTAGTGTTAAGTTCTACTTAGGATCTTTGTGAAACACCCCCTGGTTTTGTTGTTGATAGTATCATTATCATCATATATTTTTTCTATTCTATTCCACTTTATTCTCATCTGATACAGACGGAGAGGTAACAAGTATGGTGTGGGCTCAGCCTGTATCGGTGGCGGACAAGGAATAGCTATTATCCTAGAAAGCTTGTAATATAACCATCCAGCGACGACTACCAGACCAAACCATGCCTTTCAACCATGAAAGAACACATCTAGAGACAACCGCCATTTTTCTTTCCTTATCAATGACCTTTTACCGGGTTGACTCAGCTTGTATGAGATGGCACCATTTCTTTTCCCCTAACCCTTGCAATAAAACCGAAAAGCTCCAAGTAAAACATTTCAATGCTGGCACCAAAACTGTGCTTTTCAAACATAAGAACACATCAACATCCTTCTTTCACTCATCTATGATTTAAAACTGGTTTTGCTCGGCCTGAATCGGACTGGTTATTGTTCTTCTGTTGAATATCTTTCAGTCTTAACAAAAAACAGCAAAGGCCACTAGAATTCGATGCCAGTAAAACTGCACCTATGAAACATAAGACATTTAGACAATCAACAGTAGACCTTCTTACATCTATGATTTCTAACTGATTTTGCTTGGCCTGAATCGGACTGGGTATTGCTCTCCCGTTGAAAAGCTTTTGAGTATTAACAAACAACAAAGACCCCTAGATTTTGATACCAGTAAAACAGCAACTGTCAAACATGAGAAGAATTAGGCAATCAATAGTAATCCTTCCTTCATTTGATTTCTAACTGGAACGGCTCAGCCTGTATAAGCTTGCAATTGCAACAAGCAAACACAAGGGTGGTGTTTCACAAAAACTAACATCTTGACTTGACTTGAACTATGGCAGGCAAAAGGTGGTCAACAAGTTTTGATGTGTCTAATCTAAGATTTGCATGCAAATTAATTGGTAATCCAAAAATCTGGTGTATTCAAGGTAACTCTTCCACATTGCATTTGGAAATTCCCAATTATACATGTTATTGCCCTTATAGACGCTACCAGATGGATGTATTCATGTTTAAAATATATAGTTTGACATTCCAGATGATCTAAATTGTAATGTCATGTCTATCTATCTTTTGTTTGTTTTTTAACAATACAGGATTAATACATTACATGAAAATGTACAGCATTTGGATTTGATGGCGTGAACTTATTTGCTGTCTGCAAAAAGATTGTAACTGCAGTTCGAACTACATAGCTTTGTATGTTTGTAAAATGTGTTTCAAATGAAATTGCACACTTCATCTAACTTGTAACATTAACAATATCACCCAAAGGTGAGTGGTTTGAAGGGGTGAAGCTCACTATCCATGAGGACCATTATTCATAAGGACTGCTATTTATAACGCATGACAAAATGTTAAGCATTCTTTTATGAATAGCAGCACTTATAGGTAGCGAGCAAACAATAGATAATTTACCTCGCTATTCATAAGGACCGCCATTCATAAGGACCTCTTTTCATAAGGACCGCTATCCATAACACGTGACTAATTGAATAGCTGTCATTTATAAATAGCCGTCCGTGTGAATAGCAAGGAAACCCATATGAAGGGTTTTCAGTTTTGGTAGGAAGCTGATTTGAAAAGATTTGATAATTAAAATTTGCGTTTTTGTATTAATTTCATTTTATAGGCAAGCTCAAAAGCAGTGCATGCCAACAATACAACAAGATGAACAAAATGCCCTCAACTAGATCATCAATTCATCCTGGTGGGGCTATATGATTGAAAGCCTGATAAAATTAACTCCTGGCTGGTCTATATTGAAAAATCTGTATTATTTGACTTTACAACATTTACATTTACCCCAGATTAGTAAAGCAATTTATTTCTTTGGGTCAGATTTACTTCAGGTAATAGTTAAGTTATTTAGATATAATTGGATGTTTATATCACCATGTGTAACATGTGTGTTTATGAGTGGAATAAATTCATATGATGAAATTATATACGTTGAATGCTATGTTTGTTTGTTGGTGACTATAAAACAGTATTCCATGATTGGATTTCACATCTTGGTATCAATATCCCACTACTTCTCTGTCTTCCTATTTTGATATTCAATCTGTTGTATCTCCTGTACTTTGACTCTCTCATTTTTATCAGTAAATTGCTGGCGGAGAGAGGGCGCAAAAAGAAGGGACCTCTCAAATCCCCAGGACAAAGTACACATTTTGTGTGTATACGTGCAGCGGTATTGAGGGGGCAGTGCATGGTATGGGGACGTTGGGGGGGGGGGGGGGGTGTTACACCCACAAATGTAATAACACTTTACCCACAAATGTAATCATTTCACCCACAAATGTAATAACACTTTACCCACAAATGTAATAATTTCACCCACAAATGTAATAATGACTTTACCCACAAATGTAATAAATTTGAAGGGATATTTTGTTTAATTTGTTCAAAACTAAAACCCTGTAATAAAGCATGGGTATAGCGCGCAGTCTTTACTTCAGACCCGGTTATTTCAAAAATTTAAAAAATTTTAAAAATCTTCAAAACTAAGACCCCATAATCCTTTTCCTGTGGAATAATATGAGAATCGAGCGTAGTCTTTACTTCAGACCCGGTTATTTCAAAAATTTAAAAATTTAAAAAATCTTCAAAACTAAGACCCCATAATCCTTTTCCTGTGGAATACACCAGTTTACAGTTGTGTGCGCAATTTTAAACAAGGCCAATGACCTAGAGGTCATGTATTTACTATGCGTAAATTAAGATTGCGCCCATGCAAATTATGATGATATCACTGCCTGCGCGCTGCGTTGTCCGCGCATATCATCATTTGCATGGGCGCAATCTTAATTTACGCATAAATACCAGAGGTCAGAGGTTATTGGCCCCGGAACAGGGCCAAATTGGCCCTGTTCCGGGCCAATGACCCGAGGTCAACTGTCTGCGCATGCGCACTGATACAACTGTAAACTGGTGTATAATATGAGAATCGAGCGTAGTCTTTCCTCCAGACCCGGTTATTCAAAAGTTTAAAAAAAAAAAAAAAAAAAAATTTTAAACTAAGACCCCACCATCTTCCAAACTAAGACCCGGTAACAAAGCATGGGTTTAGAGCGAAGTTTTTCTTCCAGACTCGGTTATTTCAAAACTAAGACCCCATCATCTTATTCCTGTGGAAGAACATGAGTATTGAGCGTAGTCTTTCCTCCAGACCCGGTTATTCAAAAGTTAAAAAAAAAAAAAAAATTATAACTAAGACCCCTCCATCTTCCAAATTAAGACCCGGTAATAAAGCATGGGATTAGAGCGTAGTCTTTACTTCAGACTCGGTTATTTAAAAAAAAAAATCTTCAAACTAAGACCTCACCATCTCATTCCTGTGGAATAACATGGGTATAGAGCGTAGTCTTTCCTCCAGACGCGGTTATTTCAAAAGAGATAGAAATTTAAACAAATCTTCGAAACTAAGACCCACCGTCTTATTCCTTTTTTTTTTTTTTTATTTAAAAATAAATTACATTATTACATATGTGGATACAACACGTCACAAATAAATGATTGGTCGGCGGTCAGCCGGTCACACGAACTGACGAATCGGTCAAAATGGTCCATATATATATAACGCACAGAGGAGGGACCGATTTGATGGTTCGTTGACTGTCGACGATTTTTTAATCATGTAAATATTCTCGGTTAACAAGCAAATAACAACGCATACTTTCATATAACAAATCATAAATAGCTGTATAACGAGATCACGGGAAACATATTTGCATGTTTTGAATGAACGATTGCAGAACCCTTTGACTGATAAAATATCTATATACTCTCTCAATCAATGTGAGTAAATTGCAGAGGTTATGGTTTTATAGTAATGCAATGATGGATACATAGATTTTGTAAGATAGAAAGTATTTTATTCCAAACGAATGAAGAGGTTGTTTCATTAATATACAGACGGTAACAGAACCAAAATAATTATTACGTATAAAAAGGTGGAGTAACTCACATGTCTTTTACAAGCAAACAAGGTTATAATTTGGGCAATATTGAACCTCATTTTCAGTCATGATGTTGCATTCTTATTTAATTTGTTTTTCTTTCCCTAATCTACATGTATGTTCTGTATATACAGTATTATGGTTGATATTCGTTATGTATATCTTATTTTGAATTATATCTTGCATCAAAAATTTGTTGGCTTTTGATTGGTTGAGAGCTCGTCACATGACCAGAAATATTTGACCTATTTTTAGAAAGTAGTATATGAGAGTACTATTTTGGTTAACTATTTGGGAGTTGAATCATTTTTTTTTTCAAATCTTAATTTAACGAAAACAAAATATTTTAAATCTGTTTAGATAAACATTGACTTTTTTTTTGTTCTAAATTTTTTTTTCCCAAAAATGTTTTTTTTAATATTTTTTAAAATAAATTTTTGATGCAGGATATAAAACAAATATACCATGTCGAGGTACTGGTTAAACTATGGGCCTCGGTGACTCCAAAAGTACCATTTGCTTTGGGGCTGCGCCCCTCAGCAAATGGTACTATTGGAGTCACCTCTTGCATATAGTTTTAACCAGAACCTCTCAAGGCAGTGTATATTTGTATAGTATTATATGATATTCATTGGAACATGTGTTCAAATATGTTATTAGGTGGTCTGTCGTAGACAGATCACCTATTAGTTTCGTCAGGATTTTTCTTTCTTTATTATTTTTATTTATTTCTCCCCATTTTTTTGTGCCTAGCATAACTCAAGATGGGTTTAGTCAATTTCGTTTAATTTTGGCATAGTCATAGGTCATTGTCATGAGACGTGACAGTAACATTTTCAAGGTCATCAAATTATCGTGACGTCATCCAGGCGCCATTTTGTGAAATCACATTATCCATCATATCTTCATGATGCGTGAAGCATGAAGCATTTCAACATTTTCCGCCCGTACGTGTTCCCGCGCGCGTTGTGCGCGCTTACAGCGCGCGGAAAAGATCAAATTCATTTTTTTTTTACATGATTTCGATTCCTCTTACCGTTATTGACAGTCACTCTTGCCCTTTCATAAGGCCGTGAGCGTGCGTCAAAGTTCAAAATTCGCGCGTGCTGCTATGGGCAATACAATGCAAATTTGATCAAAAACATGCCATTTTAAAAATCGAAGTAGCTCTTCAGATAGTACGTCGACCAGGGCTCAAATTAATTTTTTGCCCACGGGGGCTCTTCCAAAAAAAAAAGAGCCCCCGTGAGCCTTCTCACGGGGGCTCTTTGAGTGCTGACGGGGGATCTTATTTTAATACAAATTTCCATTGAATTAGTACCCGTGAAACTCCTTGGTATTTGATCAATATCATTTATTTAAGTCGATATTTTCCCTCTTAGAAATTTACTTGTTACATAGCTGTTATTGACTTTTATCCCCGTGAGGACATTTTCTCCATTTCTTCCCGTTCTGCACATAATTTCCTCCTCATTATTCGGAGCAACCTTATTTACATTCTTTCTTTACTTTTAGTCTTTACCATATCCTTCCAAAATACAGGGGCGGATCAAGCTTTTTGCTAAGGGTGGGGGCCACCCCAAATACGATGTGGAGCATCGTTCACGAGCCGCGTAGCGGCGAGGCGATTTTTGTTGTTGCTATTGTGAACCCCCGTAAGTGGTGTTTTCCTGGCATCTACTAACATGCGGATCATCGTCCACGAGCCTCGAAGCGGCGAGGCGATTTTTTGGTGCTTTTTTGAACCCCGTTAGTGATGTTTTCCTGGCATCTACTGACATCTACTAATACTGTGTAGGTCTGGACACATGATAGCATTTTTCTATGCATTTCACATTTTTCCTTGGCAGCCCAAGGGGGAGGGGGGGGGGGTTAAACCCCCTAAACCGCCTAGATCCGCCCCTGCAACATCTTATGCCTTCTTCTTCTTCTCAATATTGATTTACTGGTCGAGTTACATTATTTGCTGGTCTTTAAGAATCACCAGATTTCAGAGGATTCAAACTTTTCACAAAACTCCCCCCCCCCCCCCCCCACTCAGTGTTATTTAGGGTACGCATATGCTCGTTCCCTCTTTTTGAAAGCACCCCCTATCTGAGGACTGCCAACATTTTCGAAACCCCTTTCGCGGGCTTTTTGCGGGCTTTTCCTGCCTTGGAGACCCCCCTAAATCAGGAAAAATGCTAAGTGTACCCCCTTAAATTCGGAATAATTTCTCAGGAGTCCAAAAAGATGAGAGAAAAAAAGAAAAAACACCCCTTTTTAAAGAAATCTCCGGGTGAAAAGTCAAATACACCCCTTTTTTTACAATTCTCGGGCCGGACTTTGTCGCACGAAAAGTACCCCTTTACCGGACATTTTGGCAACACGCATGCGGTCATTCCGACCCCTGAGTGGGGGGGGGGGGGGGAAACTTCTCCATGTTTCAGTCCTTGCGCGATCGTCGATCTCCAGCTCCAGCAGATATTGGGCGTCAGCGTGCACACCGGTACTACCAGCGCAGTATAGCCACTGTGCTGACGGCCCCACCGCGAGCTTCCGTTGTTTGTATCGGTAATACTCGTAGAGATGGTAGAGAAAGCGCCATCTAAGTTCCATTTCATTGGTTTAAGGTTTGAAAATTGATACTCAATTTTGTGTTAAAGTTATATTAGAAAAGATAATCTTTATTTTATAATTCCACGGGGGCGATTTTTAATTTTGCAATCGCCCCCGTGAGCAACCTGACGGGGGCGATTATGGAGCTCACGGGGGCGAATCGCCCACCGCCCCCGTGTATTTTGAGCACTGACGTCGACCCCCATTTTTTATATCATGGTTGGAAAAAGCATGAGTTGGAAATATGATTTCATACCACCTAGACTCGTACAAAGTGAAACAAAGTCATTATATTGGCATCTAAACTTTAAAAAAAAGTATTTTGTTGATGACGTCATTTTTGTCTTTGTTTAATTGAGATTATCTCGCTTATCGGTGATCGATTTTCTCCCAGATTTTGATATGTTGTAGCTGAGATAATTTTCTACCAGAAAAATGCCATTTCTTTCATTCGGATGACGTCATCATAGTTAAATATTTGATTAAAGGCGACAATGCATAATTTGTCATATTTGCGTGTTATGTCCATGGGAGGTCATTTTTTTCAAAACATGAATCTGCATGACAATGTGTTTTGACCAGTAACTCGGTTGTTATATAACAGTTTTCTCCCAAATTTTAGCATGTTGTAGCTGAGAGTATTTGCTATCTAAATATTTCCTCATTTTTTCAATCAGATGTCAGGATCATGCTCATGCTCATGATCATCATCATTATCATAATGATGATAATCATCCTCAACAACATCATCATGATCATCATCATCATAATCATTACTATCAAGATCATCATCATCATAATCATCATTGTTTACATGTCTATATAACTTCTCCCTTTTTCAATATAGTAAATATTATAATCTATTATAAGACTTGAAGACAGACCACATTATTCGTCTAATTCGTGACGAATTAAATTTTTAGTCTTGTGATTGATTTTCAATAAATGGCCTGTTGGAGGGTCCAAAAATGGAGAAAAAAAATTGAACCTGATAACATCAACTGAACTTGATATAAAACGCAAACAACCTAAACACGTGACAATTCTTCTAAGCTAGGAAAAACAAGAGAACAAGATGCCGAAATACTAAATGTACCTGGCTTTCTGTAACTTAGTATTCGTCCATATAAAACTACTTAACACGTACAACTCCAAAAAAAATTCAGTAATACTTTTCAGATGCTTCAAGAGTAGACGGAGTTGAAATGAAGTATGACTGATCAAAAGTCACTTATTCGATTACTTTTTTTTCTACGAACATTGAATTCCAGGATATTTGTTGGCGTTAGAATATTTACATGATTAAAAAATCGTCGACGGTCAACGAACCATCGAATCGGTCCCTCCTCTGTGTGTGACTGATTCGTCAGTTCGTGTGACCGCCGACCAATAATTTATCTGCGACGTGTTGTATCCACATAGTTATGTAATAATGTAATTTATTTGTAAATGAAAAAAAAGAGGAATAAGAAGGTGGGTCTTGGTTTCGAAGATTTGTTTAAATTTCTTTTGAAATAACCGGATCTGGAGGAAAGACTACGCTCTATACCATGTTATTCCAAATGAATGAGATGGTGAGGTCTTAGTTTGAAGATTTTTCATTTTTTTAAAAATAACCGAGTCTGAAGTAAAGACTACGCACTAATCCCATGCTTTATTACCCGGTCTTAATTTGGAAGATTGAAGGGTCTTAGTTGAAAAGGTTTTATTTGTTTTTTTTTTTGTTTTTTAAATTTTGAATAACCGGGTCTGGAGGAAAGACTACGCTCAGTAGTCGTGTTCTTCCACAGGAATAAGATGATGGGGTCTTAGTTTTGAAAATGTTTTAAATTTTTGAAATAACCGGGTCTGGAGTAAAGACTGCGGGCTATACCCATGCTTTATTACAGGGTTTTAGTTTTGAACAAATTCGACAAAATATCACTTCCAATTTATTACATTTGTGGGTAAAGTCATTATTGCATTTGTGGGCGATTCAAAATTATTACATTTGTGGGTGAAATTATTACATTTGTGGGTAAAGTGTTATTACATTTGTGGGTAAAGTGTTATTACATTTGTGGGCGTTATTACATTTGTAGGTGTAACAGGGGGGGGGGGGGGGCTTGCTATCCTCTTCCTGGTGCTGTTACTTCATGGACCACGTAACGGGTTGCAAAAGTGTACAAATATGATTATATGTTAATATTAGAAGGACTAAGAAAGCATCACTGTTTGGTAGAAGTAATGGCAGTGTTGATTGTTAATGGGAGGGGTGGTTTCCCCGGTGAAATTAACGGTATACCAATGTAAAACTAATACAAAAAAGAGAAAACTATTCTTAAAAATAAAAATTATACAGGACATGAGCCTCCTAAAAAAAAAAACAACATAGTACCACTTCTGTGTTTTTATTGTTTTTTTGTTTTTGAGGGGGGGGGGCAAACCCATTAAAAATTGCCAGTGTTAAATTCAATTGTCTTAAAGAAAAAAATGTCAAGATATTGAAATTAAACAATGGTTCACTTTCCTTTTTTCAAGTTAGACAATTTAATTAAAAAACTTCCGGTTTCTCTGGTCTCTACATTAAAAATTTTCTACTTCTAGCTGACATTATTCAGTACTATTATCTTTTGTACTTGTTGTGCCTGTTGTGGTTGTTCGCATCCATTCCATTGTATACAGCATAATGTTCACCTCCACAATTTACATATTTGGGAGTGTCGTTTTTATGCAATCGTCGAAACTATGCCCCTCTCCACATCTGACACATCTCTGTTTCTGTTTACAAACAGCGAAGGCGTGGCCATATATTTTGCAGTTAAAACACCTTGGGGCTTGATGGTATATAGAGTTTGACCATTATATTTTGGAAGCAAAGAATGATGTCTTGGAGAAGTTCTGTAGCTGTAAATGATACAACTACACTGCGAGTTGGAACTAAATTTACATGTTCATTCAAATCTTGAGGTTCTTCACTCTTTCGATTTTCCTTACTATTCTTTTCGTGTTAAGTACCTTTTGACTATTTAGTTCTGTTCCTATTTCTTTTTCTGGCATCCTGGTCGGTATATCTGATATGACACCTTTCTTCAGATCAAGTATCATATTAACCTTAACTGGTGCGTTATCAATGATTTGTATATCAAACAATTTCTTAAGTTGTTTCGAATTCTTGCATTTGACCAGGTTTCCATTCCAGGTAGACTTTATAAATTCTGGCGATGAGCCAACACATTTTTGGATAGATTTGTTGTTTCTTAGGGATTTTTCGCTATAAATAGGTGTAACGAAAAGCTTTAGGTCAGTAGCTATTACTGGATTTGGGTTGTGAAATACTGAAAACTGTCGCTTACCCTTGTAAAACCAAGACAAATCTTGTCATGACCAGTTGGGTCGACATCAGGTAAATTCTCTGGAGACCAATCGCTAGCAGCTGACAACCTTGTAAAGACTTCTCAAAACCTCTACCTGACACCTCTATTAACTACTAACTTGAGTCGACGACAGGTCGTACATGTAGATCGATTGTGATTTATTTTTATTTCATCATTAACAAAACATACCAGCACGCTTTTCCCATGTTATATCTGAACGAGCCTTTAGAGTAAATTGATGGGTTTTATGAATTAAGCAGCGGACCACACAATTTGAGAAAAGAGAAGACACCATCTACATTGAAATTTGTTGTTGTTGATTTTCTAAATTTTATTTCTGCAAATTTCCAAATATAATAAAAGAATAACAAAGAACACATAAACGTAAGGTATAATATAAAGTACACAAACAGTAGTAACTTCTGAGGAGGCGCGATAGCTCAGTCGGTAGAGCATTGGTCTCGTAATCCGTTGACCCGGGTTCGAAACCAAGGCGATGCGCTAGGGCCCTTTGGTAAGGCATTAATTCGCTCTACTAGGTCCCTCGGAGAGGACCCAAAGCGGTCGACCGTGTGGTTGCTTACTTACATGCATTTATGTTTTCTTAGCAGTCAGATACAAAATAATCACCACCATGTCATTTTGGTTTCACTAACCCTAACTAATAATGACATGGACATTAATCATGAATTAAAAAACCGTTAGTTTCAATGACATAAATGTAAATATATCTATGACGTAAGAAATCTCTTTATGCGCTGAGAAATGTTTGAAAACATTTACTACAAAACATTTACTACAAAACATAATAATTATATGTACCATATATTAATTATGTTGGGTAATGTAAGTAGTGGTAATTATTTTATTATGAATATACGAAGTCATTGATTGTTCAGTTGGGCTTAAAATTCCGTACATAGCTGACTGCTTGGTTCGTGGTCCTCGAATCCGAAATACCCGCTCATCATCATCCATCTGGCTCACCCAGTGTCTCTCTAAGAAACGTGCTGGTGAATTGCAGGCGCGGATCTACGGGGGGGGGTTAGGGGGTTCAAACCCCCCCCCCCCCCTTGGGCGGCCCCCCCCCAAAAAAAAAAAAAAAAAAAAAAAGAAAGAAAGAAAAAAAGAAAGAAAAAAGAACGCACGCTGGAGAGAAACCCTTTCAAGTGCAAATATTGTGAGAAGATATTCAACTCATCTGGTAACTTAACCAAACACATGATAAAAAGGCTGGATATAACTGTGTATTAAGCTGTTACTTGATTTAAAAAGACGTTATCATGCACTGCTTTTTATGGTCTCCATTGTGTTAATAGATGCCAGGAAAACATCACTTACGGGGTTCAAATAAACACCCCAAAAAAAATCGGCTCGCCGCTACGCGGCTCGTGGACGATGCTCTGCATCGTCATTATTTTGGTCAAACCCCCCCCCCCCCCTTAGCAAAAAGCTAGATCCGCCCCTGAATTGTCTTTTCCATCGGTTGCTGCAAAACTGTGGAACCAACTACCTACTGCTGTGCAGACGGCCTCATCTGTTGACCAGTTCAAGAAACTACTCAAGTCACATCTATTCTGCTAGAAATTACCTATAATACCAGCCTACATATACTTTACTGATCTCTGAGAAGTGTCTAACTTTTGTTTTAAAGTGGCCCAAACATTGCGGAGCGTGTGTGCAGCGCTTTGTAACTGCAAGGAAAAGGCGCTATATCAAATATCTTTTAGATTGGATTGGATTGTCATGTCAATTCATTGTTCATTCATATTTTCTAGATTTCTATTTCTAAAAGCTATATTCGTAATGCATAATGATTTTATAGACAGATCTTATAGCATTAGACACATGCGTGTCATTCATGGCTTAGCTTATGCGAAAATGAAACCATCTTAAAAACCTGAGGGGGTAGTTTCATGAAACCAACTCCATGACAGTCATATCTTTGTCGGCGAACTACGGAGAGGAACTGGATAAACCGAAACCATGATCAGCAACAAATTAATTATTTCGATACTATCGGCTTAAAACATATAATCTCTACCAGACTGCTATGATCCGTCAGATTTTATCCTAAATTACCAAATAAGATCGTGAGGCTTAATTCACTCAAACTGGTTAAGAAGCAAAAATCTAAGATTAACTATTAAATTCAAACATCCAATTTGCATGAAAAAATGTGTTACTAATGACCTATACGAATGTATAAAATTGATGACCTTTGGCGACGAGAGAATGGAAATTTGCATGTAAGAGGATACCATAACTCATAACCAATCGAAAGTAATTTTTCACAAGTTAGGACAATAATAAAATCATATTTTTCTACGACTCATAGTTTTAACATTTTATTAATAAAATACTAATGTGATATGATTTGTACAAAGATTAGGATTGAAAATGGAAAATCTCTTGAAAAATATCTTCACGAAAATTGTCGTCATTCTAATGGGTCTGTAATTACAGACTGTTCGATATTCGGAGACTCTTCTATAGTAGACCGATGTATTTACTCGTTAATGTATTACAACCTTATAACAACAATTTGTATCTTTTTATAATGATTTAATATTAACACCAATAAGAATTAGTGAAATGAGAGCTTTAAGATCAAGAAATAAGTTTTTAAATACATTTTCAGTTTGATTTTGTTTGGCTGCCCATATACTAACTTAAAGTTGCTTTCAGATGGCATTTTAAATAAATAAGTCGTGACAAGGAATTGTCGCGGAAGTTGTCGCTCATCTTGGCAAATACGGTTTTGTGAAACACTTAATAGCGGATAAGTTGAGCGACAGTAGGGGCTTTTCATTTGTGTGGATGAGGACGCCGTTCCCGTCCTCTAACGATGCGAATTGGCTGCAGTCAACCCGTCCTGTTCACTAGTTTATAACCCTTTTCGTTTTAGTCGACGCCCATTCTCTACATGATGGCGCAATGACCCCCCGCGCGCGTTTATTCAGTTTATCCTTATTTCATTTTGTTATGTTATTCTTCGTTTATATTCTATCATTTGTATACTTTTTTATCATGTTATTCTTTGGTTTCCTTCTATCATTTTCTTTTTTCTTTTTTCATCTTACATCTTCTCTTCTATCTGTCCTTTATCTATTTTTTTCGTTTTCTTGTTCAGTCTTTCCTTATATGTTATGTTATTCTTTGTTTCTTCCTTCTATTACCTTTTCTTATGTAATTCTTTGTTTGTATTGTTTTATCATTTTTGTCCTACCATTCCTTATGTTATTTTTTTCTCCATCTTTCATCTTCTCTTTTATCTTTCCATTATCTATTCGTTATCCTTTTTTCTTTCTGTTTTTCCTATGCTATTCTTTGCTTCTTCCTTCTTTTTCCTTCTTTTATGATATTCTTTTTTTTTTGCGCTTTCTCCCTCTATCACCTTCTTTAATGTAATTTTTTGTTTTTATCATTATATCACCTTCTCTTTCTGTCTTTCCTTATTTTTTTTTTGTTTCTTCCTTCTATTGACACCCTCTCTTATGTTATTCTTTGTTTTAATCATTCTATCACTTTTTCTTTATATCTTTATTTATGGTATTCTTTGTTTCTTCCTTCTATTACCTTCTTTTATGTTATTCTTTAATTTAATCATGCTATCACTTTCTCTTTCATAATCTGTCTTTCCTTATGTTATTCTTTGTTTCTTCCTTTTATCACCTTCTCTTTCTGTCTTTCATTATGCTATTCATTGTTTAAATCATTCTATCACTCTTTCTCTCTTTTTGTTCTTTCCTTATTTTATTCTTTGTTTCTTCCTTCTATCACCTTCTCTTTCTGTCTATCCTCATGTTAATCTTTGTTTCTTCCTTCTATTACCTTCTTTTAGTATGTAATTCTTTGTTTTTATCATTTCATTCCTATCTCTTTCTGGTTTTCCTAATGTTATTCTTCGTTTCTTCCTTCTATCACTTTCTCTTTCTGTCTTTCACTATGTTATTCTTTGTTTCTTCCTTCTATCACCTTCTCTAATGTTATTCTTTGTTTTTTTTATCATTCTATCACATTCTCGTCCTGTCTTCCTTTCTGATTTACGCAGCGATATAGCAAGATGACGTCATTTTGACGACAGGGTTCTAGTTTTCTGACGAACCACAAATCGTGGATGAACGCGTTCTTAAATTTGGCCTGACGACGTGAGACGACCCGACGCATGCGCAAGACGCCGAAATAACGTCACATATTTGACGTCGACTATGTGGACGTGACAAACGGAAAACCCTATTCATGACTTATAGGATAACGACGATAAATGAGATGAGCCTAGTTCTGTCAGTATCTGGCTGCAATGTATCAAATAAGAGTCTGTACAACTTTCCCACACTAGCTCCACTGAAAAGCAATGCTGGACAATTTTCATCAAGAGACACACTTTCAGGTTTTCTGTTAAAGGGCAATCCCAGCCAGTTTGTAATAACTGTATTGGTTCTAAGACACCTTCCCCCTGGACACCTATCCCGCCGGATAACCACCCCAGTCAACTACCTCATAGGACAACAAAACCCCCTAGGGCAACCACCATCAAGGACGACTACCCCCGGGACAACTACCCCCCCGGACAACTACCCGGACAACTACCCGTACGACAACTAACCCCAGACAACTAGCCCCAGACAACTACCCCCAGACACCTATCCTAGGGGTAGTTGTCTAGGGGAAAGGTGTGTGTGTGTGTGTGTGTGTATAAGACATTGTTTTATTTCTATTAATATTAGGTCAGACATGCAGTAGAGATCAATATTGAGGGTTAGCGAATATAACAAATCACAAACGGGGAGTCTAAAAAAAGCAACGAGAGTTTCACTGGCAATATGTTATAAAATACTGTGTGAACCTCACATGGAATTAAAGATAAACTTGAGTTTGGTAAAAGAAAAGAAAATGAATTCTCACAGAATCAAACGAAACTTACACTGAATGTTCAAGATTACAAATAAATGTCATTTGTCAAACAATTTTGGTAGAAAATGTATATTGGCTGAGTAATGAGCATAGAAAGATAAGGAAATCAAGGTAAGTAATCCCGACACCATTCGTGTAGTCCCATATAAATCTTTCTGTGTACAGTGCTTGTCACTTTACCAAGACTGGGCCAAATTTAATATGATTTTTATGACTCCAGAACCTTGCAGTGCACACCAATATCTACATGCTACATGATCGACCTATTCTGATCCATTCCACACCGTTTCTTTCACAATGCAATCGCATGACCAATACTCAATTTTATCTTTAAGCTCTAAACTACAAAGTTATAAATGATTTTGTCAAACTGATTCTGTAAAAGAGAACGCGTTGACTAGCTTCATTACACAATAAGCGTGGAAGTGTCTCTTTTGCATTTCCCGACAAACCTTTCCGGCAAAGTTATTATTACGCATGATTTCTTTTTAAATCTCTACTGACACATTTTTAATAATATTTCATCTGTAAAATATCACTAACAAATCTTAATAATATGTTTTAACTACAAGGCGAAAGTTAACTATTGGAAAAAGTTTTTGAAGGAAAAGCATTTATATTGAAATCATTTTGACAATAGCAAAGTACTGTATGAAACACCCATGCAGTTTTTTAAATAAAATAATGTATGACATGTATTACCTCTTCCACTCTTAAATATCTACTTTAAGTTTTAACAAACACTAACATGAATTATACAGACAATCGATTGGGGCTAATCATAAAATGTAGTTTTTAAAGCTTCTAACAACGTTGAATTTGTGCGGGCAAGCCTTCGTCTTGACTTGAAAGCAACTTTTGGTCAAGAAAGGTGGTCAATCTGTGGTCCAGTGATCGCAAGACACCAGGCAGAGCTGGGAAAACGTGTAACTGATCACTTCGCTTGAGAAAGCCCATAGGTGTGGGCGAAAGCTTGCCCACAAAAATACAAGGTTGGTAGAAGCTTTAAAAACTACATTATATTAACATGGATTTTACGAGAGCCATTTCCGAATATCTATGAACATTGCTTTACATGACATTTAGGTTTCTCTGCAAACTTTTTTGTTATTGTATTTAAATAGGGAAATATATCATCGGCTCAATCTGACTTGCGTGCATACAAAAAAGTAAGCATTTTCTATGATAAAGTGAAGTTTTCTATAAATAAAACAAATGTGTTTCTTTCCAGCATTGGAGTGCCCTGGATCACATGGGTAGCCTTTCATAAAGTATGATAACAATAATTAATATGCAATTTCTCTGTACTTTTGTCGGAAAAAATGAGAAATCTAGTACAATGCCGTCTCTTTTTCCATTAGAGAAGAGCAAAAAAGCGAGTTTCAAACACAGTTCGGCCGCTCTCGCAAGCTCTCACTCGTTCCATTGTGGTCAGGTGGGTTCGGGTCAGCGGCTAATGCGTATTCTAATCGTTAGCTTTCTTCTGGTATTAAACTTATTTTTATTGATTTTATATTTTTGTCGGAATAAAGGAAACATTAACGCTTGACAAAAATCCTTCAGCGTCTGAAGTCCCAGATTTACGCGCAAATACACAGGTTCTAATGACGTAATCATCGCTAAATCGGCGTTTTTTAAATCGTAAAATGGTACACTTCACAATGTTTATACCTCTTTTTTTTAAATATAGTAAAAATATAACCTTATTTTGTCTGATACAACTGAAGTTCTAGGGTTTTTTTAATGATTAATTTTGAAAAAAGAGCCATTTTACTGTTTCCCAATAAACAAAATCACGTGAAAATCACGTTAATATCAAGGTATCGACTTGAGGAGAGTTACGTTCTTTAAACACCGGACATTTACGTAAATGTGTTAATACGTTTATTGCATTAGGTAACTTAAAACACACGTACACTAAATCACGCAATTGTCACTGCAATATCACCATTATAATAACGTGATTATCCCTACCTTGGAGACCATGGTTTGTAAACCTAATACTCCCGTGTTTGTTTGGTTATGAAATTACATCTTCATACACGAAATTATCGCTTCACAGAAACACGTGAAGCGTTAGTGATAGTTTTAGTCAAAATATCTGCGTGAAATTCACGTGAATATTACGAGGCTGACTTGAGATGAATCATGTTCTACATTCACGTGAAATTTACGTCGAAGAGGAAGTATGTTACTGTAACCCGCGGTCAAACCCAATAATTACGCAAATGTTACACAATAAATGAACCAAAATAATGACGTTCTCATCCCGTTTCTGAACATCGTGTCTTGGATGGGTGGGGGGGGGGGGGGGGGGGGTGCAAACATCCCAGAAGAGAAAGCTAGTTGCAACTGGTCCAGTTGATGATCCATTTAATGCCAACTGGTAACCCTGGAAATTGAAATGGGCTAAATGATCCAGTTGATCCAGGCCAGTTATAATTCAACTGGTCTAGCTGAGCCATTAGAACCATTTGGTAAAACTGCCAACCAGTTGAACAGCAACAATACTTCAATACTGGTACTGTATTTCCAATGTAAGGGCATTGGTAATAAGTAGATTTACATAGTTGAATTAATCGAGAAAAAAATCGTATACTTGTACTTTATTGAAATTATTTTAGTTCACAGTTAATGTTTCCCTTATTCATGTTTAACTATTTATACGAAGTAGCGAAATGTCCTAATAATTGGTAATTTATATTTGTAGTATTTTCGAAATGAATTGCATATAACTAAATCATCAGTAATTAAGAAATATGCTGTAAATTCAGATAAATTGTTTAAAAAACATAGATCTGCACGCACCCCATATTCAATATGCAAATGAATTGGTGTCAGCTGGGTCAACTCAAAATATGCCAACGCTCAGTCATCAACTGGTGCAACTGGAAATATGCACACTCCAGTTATCAACTGGTGCAATGAAAATATGCCAACAGTCAGTTATCAACTGGTGAACATAGAAATATGCCAACAGTCACGGGATTATCACCACGGAACTTAAATGGTAACTGTGAAACCATCAAGACACCCAAGAATAACTCATTTTCACACATGGAAAACACGGAATACCCAGCTTATATTAATAATCCGTTTGAGTCACGCGATCATCACCGCGGAACTGCTGGCAACTTTGACTACGATTTAAAGAGGTGTTTTAAGACACCTAATCATGACTAATTTTTCACACCTAAAAGTCACGTATGCCCAGCTTAGATTAATAATCCGTTTGAGTCACGAGATCATCACCGCGGAACTTATGGCACCTTTGACTACCATTTAAAAAGGTGTTTTAAAACACTTAATAATTACTAATTTTCACACCTACATATCACGTTTTCACAGCTTAGATTAGTAATCAGCTTGAGCCACGTGATCATAACCAAGATATTTATGGTAACTTTGAAACCTTTTAAAGAGGTGTGTAAGACACCTCAGAATTACTAGTTGAATATAACCAGAGATTCACGGACAGAACAATAAGACGATTAGCCGGTGTAAGTAACGTGATTATTACCATAAACCTTGGATAACCTGTGAAACCAATCAATAACGGTGCTTACAAGACCAAATAATTACGTATTTATCGCCACCATCGGTTAACTGACAAAAAACTCGTTGCTTGGTCAAGTGGTTATTTGGTCATAAACACTTGATTTACAGAGGTAAGTGGAATCACGTTACTCCAGTCGCGTGATAAACTGGTGGTTTTTAGGTTAGATGAAAACGTGAACAGGAGTACCTTTTTTGTTTAAATGAAGGCACGTGTCGATAACGTTTAAATCTAGTTCAAAAGGCCCTATACTTTAAAATCACTTAAAATACACCCCCAAAAGAGGTTACTTTTTGGTGTTCTGTTTATTGGGTTTAATTTACTGGATCGCACCATTAAAGTCGCGAGGTAGAAATATGCATTGTCTAACCGCGCCAAATTTCTATTACGTTTAAGTTCGTGTTGTTTTTCAAGAATGATCGGTGTGATGTGTTCATGTTTTTCTTGTACGTGTGATGAGGCGTGCTGCTGTGTTCTGAATATGTTGAAGAGGGGCTAAATGAGAGCTAGGGAGATTGATTAATAGTCCATTACAGTAATCAAGGTGGGAAGTTACAAGGGCATTAACAAGACGATGAGTAGAACTTTGATCGAGAAATTTTCGCAGTTTTCCAACTTTGTGGATCCCGAAAGCTGCGATACGACACACGTTGCGTATATGCTGGTTCACATTTAGCACGTTGTCCACCGTGACTCCCAGATCCTTGGCAGATTGGGAAAGAGTGATTGTTGTGCCATCCATGTTAAGATCAGGTAGCACACTGGAATTGCCGTTGAACACGTTCAATAAATAAGTCATTAACATACTATGTTCTGTACAACAAACAAAATGTTTGTCCCTGTTGTTCATGTACTGTACCTCTCCCATCATTGTATTATAGTTAACTTACCCATTCACATAATGAAACTACCTGCCTTATGGATTAAGCAGCCCGTGACTACTGAGCACTCAACCCTGTGCGGGAGTCAGTTTGTGGTCAACTTCTTTTATGAGACAAATCTAAACAAATGTTTCCATATATATGACCACTTGGTTTCTACAAAAAAAGATAATAGCACCGAACAACCTTAATGTTTGATAAAATAGCAATAATCTAAGTTCTTAACCCCTTCTTTGTTTGGGAAAAAACTAAGCTATAACATTTGTGATCAAGAAATTAATAATAACAATATTAATGGTAACTAGAATTTAATTCGTCACGAGGACGAATAAGGTGGTCTGTCTTCAAGTCTTATGATAGACTATAATATTTACTATATTGAGAAAGGGAGAAGTTATATAGACATGTAAACAATGATGATCATGATGATGATCATAATGATGATGATCTTGATAGTAATGGTTATGACGATGATGATGATGATCATGATGATGTTGATGATTATCATCAACAGACCAATATGACATCAGACTGAAAAAAATGAGAGAACATTTAGATAGTATATAGTCTCAGCTACAACATATTCAAAAATCAACAAAAATCAAGCCGAAGTAACGGCGAAATTGCTCGCAAAAGACAAGAATGTAGAATCCAGATTTGAGAAAAAGTCATCTCCCATAAGGATTACGCGCAAAAAGTAATGGATCAAGTGATAATAGGGTAATAGGGTTGTTTTTTTACATTATTTGCGATTCTACGTGTTTTAATATTCAAATGAGATGGTACAGTGAAAGGTCAAAAAGAAAAAAAAATGTTGGAGACGCCCGGACTCGAACCGGGAACCTCGAGGTCGGAAGTCAAGTGCGTTACCGATATACCAAAACATTTCCCATAGAGATTACACGTAAACGGAAAATGGAATTCTCAAATCCCACTTTGTAAGTGAAATATGAGCATGATTCCGGCATCTGATCGAAAAATAAAGGGCACACTTTTGATAGCTTATTGTCTCAGCTACAACAAATTCAAAGCTCAGCGTAAACAAAGATGAAACAACGGAGATATTGCTCGCGAAAGACGAGAATGTAGAATCCAGTTTTGAGAAAAAGTCATGTCCCATAGAGAATACACGCAAAATGTGAAAAATTGACATGCCTCCTTTAATCGCAAAAATACGCCAGGATGCCTTTGTCAAAATGAAATATCGTGACAAAAATATTCGTAGAAATTATTATCAAGTAGAACATATCAAAATTGGAAAGAAAATTGATCAACATTTACAGAGATACAATCAATTTTCCAAAAATCTGCTGACGTCATAATATGCAAATTGAAATTTTGAGTTCGGAGGCCATTATGATGACATCATGAGTTAATTGAGGGTCAAATGAGACATGAAATCATATCTCCAACTCATGCTTTTTCCAACCATGATATAAAAGTTGGGAGCCAATGTTGAAAGATCAGATGAACGGATAAATAAGAGATCACTGTAGACAATGTTCATGTATAAGTGGCCATCTCGAAAAAACTTTATTCAGATATCCTTCCGCCAATCGCGGCCTAATTACGCACATCAATGAACTATTGGTGTTGTTCATATAGTACCACAATATCCCCCTTCTTTCAATGACAACTTGATAGTGCTCTCATTAACCAGTTATATCTTCCCTGCTCAATATGCACTGTGCATGACGGAAATTATCCACTAAAACAGTAACACAATTTAGAAATTTCAACAAGAGGAAACATTCCAAACATATTCATTTTTTTTTTTCGAGAAGCACAGTACTAAAAACTGTTCAACTAAAACTTACAAGTACCTTTTAACAAGAAAAGCAAATTTTAGAATGGTAAAATAGTGTCCTCCACTATAACAGGCATATTTTTGTTGCTGAATCGACATATTTGTATAATGTAATTCAACTTTTTATACTTTACATAACTTTTGCTGGAATAAACTAAAGTGATTCCATATTGCTTTCTGGCAAACAGTTATAAACAACATTTTCCTGTGAAAAAACGTTTTTCATCCTATTTTAATTAGGACTTAGCAATACGACAAATTTGCGTAACAAAACTATAATACCTGGTATTTGTGTGGAGAGAAGAAATATCATGCACGAGCACGGCATACAATTGCTAAATTCGGTTCTGTATACAAAAGAGATTTTCTGTTGAAAGATAACCAATATTAAGCGTGGCAGTTATATAAGACACTTTGGTTATACATGTATACTGATTAAGAAATTGAATCACCTTATGTCAAATATGAGGTTTTACTATCATCAATGTAATTCTACCGGATATGCTAAATCATTAAACAAATTAAGTATAGTTGTTGTTTATCAATCTATTAATCGATGAAGTTTTTATTCTTGATAACGAGATGGGGGATTAACCTTGCGACCATATCGTGTGACATAGGCAAAAGAATCAGAACGAGGGATTGAACCATCGAAATCCTGTGTTCCTGCGGGTGTTGTGCAGTTGTCACCATCCTCTCTTGGAAGATGCTCTGTCCCTGGTGTGGGTGCTGTTGCCGTCTCTATTTGTATCGGCATCTCTCAAAGATGGGACCTGTTTCTCCTTAACACCCTACCATTGGGTGTTGTCACTTCATATGATCTTGGTTCTGGGCAAACTCTTGAAACCTCAGCCGGCAGCCATGTGTTGTCTTCTGGATGCAAGGTTCTGACTTTCTGGCCGACCTTCAGGAGGGGAAGTACCCGACCGGCATGTCTGTCATGGTCGCTCTTCATCCTATCCCGCCTTCGCTGGAGCTGGTCGTGGACATCGCTCATCTGGTGGCAGCGGTCAAAAGAATTGCCATATCTATTACTATGGAACTGCAGATCACATAGGGCCAGCAATTATCTTGAATGACTTATGAAAGATTGATAAGGGACGGTTTTTGAACTACCGACAATCACACTGCACAGCCAGCAGAGTAAACTCACAGCCGCGTCTCCAATGTGACTTTGTGTCGGCGTAAGGTTGCGCACTACTGTATTACGCGGGCAACACTACGAGTAGGCCTAGACTCTAGACTAGTGTATTGACTGTCAGACTAAAGCCCTACATTCAGGACCAGAACTGATTCGGAGGCAGAACCAGAGCCTAGAGGCTCGTCAGGAGAAGAGCCTAGAGGCTCGACAAGACCAGAGCCTAGAGGCTAGACCGGGACCAGGAACAGTACAGCTATAGGCCGCTACCTCGGACTTCCAGCCCTGCACTGCATTTTGGTTTTGGAACTAGCCTAAGCCACTCGGACCCAGAGCGTCGTGTTGCGGACCGTGCAAGCTGATCCAGGACTGATTGCTGGACTTGGTCGGATCTGATCGTGAAAAAACTTTATTCAGATATCCTTCCGCCAATCGCGGCCTCATTACGCACATCAATGAACTATTAGTGTTGTTCATATAGTACCACAACAGCCAATTGACTATCTGAAGAGCTATTTCGATTTTTAAAATGGCATGTTTTTTATCAAATTTGCATCATATTTCTCATAGCAGCGCGCGCGGATTTTGAACTTTGACGCGCGCTCACGGCCTTATGAAAGGTCAAGAGTGACTGAAATTAATGTAAATTGTCATTTACGGTAAAAGGAATCTAAATCATGTAAAAAAAAAAAAAAAATTGAATTTGACCTTTTCCGCGCGTTGTGAGCGCGCGCGACGCGCGCGGGGACACGTACGGACGAAAAATATTGAAATGCTTAAAATGACCTGATTCGTACTCTAGTTAAGTGATTTTGAGCATTTTTAAATTTTGACGCACGCATACGCGCGCGTCATGACCTTTATGTGACCTTTGATGACATGACCTGTTGACCCGGGCCTTGACCTGAAATATATGTGATATGAATATGAATGACCTTTGCTGATGCAACATGAAGATATGATGGATAATGTGATTTCACAAAATGGCGCCAGCATAACGTCACGATGACCTGATGACCTTGAACATTTTACTGGAAGGTCTTATGGCAATGATCTATAACTGTGCCAAAATTGGACGAAATTGACCAAACTAATCTTGAGTTATCCTGTTAACAAAAAAGCGAAGAAATAAATAAAAAATAAAGAAAGAAAATTTGAACAAAACCAATAGGTGATCTGTCGATATCGACAGACCACCTAATAATATTTCTAGTGAACTTTACATGATAATGATAAGGTATTACTACACCATTTGCTATGCAATTTCAATGAGGACGGTTTCGTCAGGTAAGGTTACATCTTAACATTCGAGCCCATTTTCGCGAGGGGGGGGGGGCTGAAACGTCTTGCCTGATTATCCATCCTGATTTACGGTCAGTGAGCCACCCCCCCCCCCCCCCACCAACAACAAAATAAGGAATACAAAAATATCTACATCAAAAGAATACATACTTAAAATATAAATGGAAGTGAATATAAATCAACAACAAATAAATAAACAATAATGAGAAAATAAAAAATAAACATTTCAGTTTCCTTTTGGTAAAGACGTTAATTCGTAATGTAACAAGTTTAGATACACTAGATAAGATATCATCTTTTCGGGCCCTCTGCCCCAATACACTTGTTTTTGGGTCGTTGTTTTTTTGCTTATGATTTTTTTTTGCAACTGGATGTAAATTCATATATATTTGCTTTAAATAATACAATATTATGTTACTGCGGGAGACAGATTTTTGCATACCTGGAGAGCAAAACAATTCTACTAATAATATAACATGGGTGTCAATACTGAAACCATTTCAAGAAAATATCTGGATACATCTTTATACATGGTAAATCAGATTTTTTCCATTACGGAAAAGGCATCTGGATATGTTATGAAAATTTAACAAATTTCCTAATATTGTAGTATAAAATAGGCACATCATGCTAACTAGATTTAGGATATTAGTTTCAAAATGTGTGCAGTTTGTATTAGGCGTATCCGGACACATACCCAGTGGACATCCACCCCGGACAACAAACCCCGGACAACTACCCCCTAGGGCAACCACCCTCTATAACGACTGCCACCGGGACAACTAACCCCGGACAACAACCCGGACAACTACCCCTTAGGACAACTAACCCCTAGGACAACTACCACCGGACAAATACCCCCAGACAACTACCTCCTAGGACAACTACCCCCAGGCAACTACTCCCTCGACAACTAACCCCGGACAGCTATCCCTAGGATAGTTGTCAGAGGGTAGCTGTCCGAGAGGAAGGTGGTCGTAGGGGGTAGTAGTATGGGGGTAGTTGTCCGGGTGGTAGTTGTCAACCCCAAATGGCTCTCCATAATTTTAAAGTCCAATTTAGAGTTAGGTTCGACTTAGAATCTTTGTGAACCAGCCCCCTAGGTTGAGTTTGTGTTTGTTTATTATTATAATTGTTATTGTTAATATTTTTGTTATTATTATCATCTTCATCATTATCATCATCATCATCATCATTATCAACATTATCAACATTATCAATATCATCTTCATCAGTATCATTATTACTACTATCATTATCATTTACATTATGATTAATATCATTATTATCAGTATCAGTTGTTGATTTTATTGATAGTATCATTATCTTCAATGGCTCTGTTATAAAGGAGCGAAGGCATTATGTTTTCAGGTTGTCCGTCCGTACGTTTGTCCGTACGTCCTGTTCCCGTGATCGCGTTATCTCAAGAACCGATTGATGGATTCCTACCAAGCTTAGAACGTGTTTGTATCGTGCAGTGCCAATTAACTAATCAGATTGTGGGGTCACGAGGTCAAAGGTCAAAGGTCACAGGGCTCATTATGTATGTAAAAATAGCTCGTGATCACAATATCATTAGAACCGATGAACAGATTACCATAAAACACAAAACCTGTATGTATCTAGCAGAGCCAATGAACTGAGTAGATTTTGGGGGTTATGAGGTCAAAGGTCAAAGACCATGGGGCTCATTATGTATGCAAAAATAATTAGTAAATGCATTCTCATTAAAATTTACGGATGGATTACTATCAAACTCAGGACATGTATGTATCTTGCAGAGCCAAGAAACTGATTCGATTGTAGGGTCATGAGGTCAAAAAAAAAAAGGTTTTTGACTTTAGGCAAAAGAAAGGTTTTGAACCCATTGATAGACCTGTATACTTTAATGATGATACCATTGAGAATGTTGAAAGTTATAGATACCTAGGTACAGAAATCGACAATAAGCTGACTTGGGAAGACAAGTCAAAGCGCACCCTAACAAAATGCAACCAGCGTTTGTATTTTCTTAGAAAGTTAAAGTACTTTCATGTGAATGATAGTATTATGTTTCTCTTTTACCAGTCGATAATTCAGAATACTATTACATTTAATTCCATTATCTGGTTTAACAATGCAAGGCAAAGTGACAAACAAAAGCTGAGAAGGGTTGTAAAACAAGCCAGCAAAATAATGTACCATACTGTTGACCTAGATGAAGTCTGTAAGGAAAGAGTAGTATCTAAGGCCCTATCCAGTATGTCTCATCTAACTCACCCCCTTAATGACCAGTACATACACCTAAGAAGCGGACGAAGATTCAGATCTGTTAAAGCAAGAACTAGTCGCCACATTAATTCATTCATTACACTTTCCATAAGAGTAGTTAATGAAACCCAGTAAAGAGAAGAGAATGTGAAAACCATGCAAAATACCCTCATTGACATGTTACACGCGAATATATATATTGTTTTAGTATACTTACTTTACTGTTGTACCCCTACTGTTATACCATATCAAAAAATAATTTTTAACACAAAATATCTACTTCAGATTAGAGTGTATAAGAATTTTAAAAAAAAATGGAGGGTATGTAAAGAAGAACGAGAGAAGAAGAAAAAGAAGAATTTAAATGTATTTTCACCATGATCATGTATATTATATCAAATGTATACTAAAACAGGGCCTATGAATGTCAATTATATGTTGTTCCTATGTTCATATGTTGAAGCAAGATTGTTCATGTAAATATAAACAATTATTCTATATGGACACAATAAAGAAATGAAATGAAATGAAAATGAAAAACGTCAAGGGGTCATAAATGTTATGAAAAAAAACCTTGTATTCATGATATTCTGAAAACCTGTTAATGGATTACAATCAAACTTGAATGGTAATAAATTGCTTCTGTTTTGGTTTGAAAAAAAAGGCGCTATGGCGGAGGCCCATCTAGTTTTTCTCTATTCTATTCTCATATTATACAGACGGAGAGGTAACAAGTATGGTGTTGGCTCAGCCTGTATCGGTGGCGGACAAGGAATATCTATCATCCTAGAAAGCATGTAATAAAACCATCCAGCGGCAACTACCAGACCTAAACCACGCCTTTCAACCATCCAGCAACAACTACCAGACCAAACCACGCCTTTCAACCATCCAGCAACAACTACCAGACCAAACCACGCCTTTCAATCATCAAGCAACAACTACCAGACCAAACCACGCCTTTCAACCACACAGCAACAACTACGTACCAGACCAAACCACGCCTTTCAACCATCCAGCAACGACTACCAGACCAAACCACGCTTTTCAACCACCCAGCGGCAACTACCAGGCCTAACCACGCCTTTCAACCACACAGCAACAACTACCAGACCAAACCACCCCTTGTAACCACACAGCAACGACTACCAGACCAAACTACGCTTTTCAACCACACAGCAACGACTACCAGACCAAACTACGCTTTTCAACCACACAGCAACGACTACCAGACAAAACCACGCTTTTCAACCACACAGCAAAAACTACCACACCAAACCACGCTTTTCAACCACACAGCAACAACTACTATACCAAACCATGCTTTTCAACCACACAGCAACAACTACCAGACCAAACCACGCTTTTCAACAAACCTACAACGACTACCAGACCAAACCACGCTTTTTAACCACACAGCAACGATTTCCACACCAAACCACGCTTTTCAACAACACAGCAACAACTACTATACCAAACCATGCTTTTCAACCACACAGCAACGACTACCAGACCAAACCACGTTTTTATTTTCTTTGAATTCATTGATTGCCTGATTTTTTTTTATTAATTAATCAATTAATTATTTATTTATTTAGTTGTTTATTTAACAATTTCTTATTACATTTTTGTTGTTGTCTCCTTTTAATTTTCTGCTAATGATATTTCTGAATTTCCATAATTAACCCAAAAACAAAAGCAGATGAGAACAATATACATTCTCAACTCTATAATGCTTTCTACACATTCATTATCGATTCACTCGGTCGGCAATATTGCCTTAAAGAGCACGGTATATAAAAACCGTTGGATAATATCCATCTATTTATTTGCTTTTGCATGGTTCATTACATTACATGGTATGATCAACATGACACTGAACAAGCAATAGTAGTAGACTTTAAACAGGCAGTTACAATCATAATACATTTACAGTACTTCTGCATGGAGATAAAGGCAGAGGTTCGACAATAGGCGTGAGGCTCGACACGTTGCCAAACCTTTACAATTCAATTTAACATATTCTTGAAGTGATACATAAACAAACATACTAAACATTCTAACAAGTCAATAATGATACTTAATACCATTGACAGTAGCTGAAATATACAACATTTTTGACGAGGAGAATAAAAGTATAGGGATAGACCGTAAAGCTTTGTACTTTGATGAGCAGAGCGCGTATGTGGTCACATAAAAACCAGCTCCAGCATATGTATGAATGGCTTTCTTTTGTCACAAAGGAATCATATATGTGACATTTTTGGATGTTATCCAAAGAACATTACAATATGAAATGTAGGTTAGAATTAAGGTATTCTACAACATACACATTACATAGAAACAAGGAACAAGATAATTAACTCCATAATGTGTAACATACAAGATGATTAACTGTATATAATATGCTAATGTACAAGATGACTAACTCTATATAATATGGTAATATACAAGATAAATAACTCCATACTATGCTAATATACAAGATGATTCTCTCTATATAATATGCTCATATTTCGAGAAATTAGCGTCCTTATGTCTTTCAGATGGCCACTGTTACAGTAGTCGAGTTGCTCATTAATGTAAACACAATGAAACTAGTGAATCATTATCAAGTTATACACATATTTTGTGAATCAGAATGCTATAATTTATTTTAGCACGTTGAGAAACAGCATATTACTTCCAAAACCAGTCAGCTCAGTTTGGTAGTTTCCTATCAATGTTGTTCTCAAGGATATGACAATGATAAGATGTGATAAGAAAACATTTGTATCGTCAGCAAAAAAAACACGTACATTATCATTTACCTACAAGCATTTATGCTTTCTCAGCAGTCATATTACACATATCATTGCTCTACATATAAGACACAACAGTTGAACTAATATGTGGCCTTGCATTACACCAACATTGCGAAAACAATATGTCATTTTTTTTTCTTAACATTGTTATAGCATGTGTATTGCCTTCTACTGGAAAGATAACTAGCAAACCAATAATTTGCAGTGCTTGTCACTACATAATATACTAATTTACAAAGCATAATTTAATGATCAAGTGTGTCAAAGGCTTGCTCAGATCCACGAACACACCAAGAAGACGTTCACAACGTCTGTCGAGTGAGATTTTCGAAATCTAAACCGGTCATGATTGATTAATTTGTTTGTTAAATCTGAACAACTTAATGAGCCTGTTATATACAATTCTTTCCAGTGTTTTCGAGAAACTAGGTAAATATACAAATGTCACTCAACTATACAATGTTCAATGGACACTAATGTCGTCGAGGCACCACTTTGCATACGAAGCTATTATGTTTGTAAACTTGTAAACAAGACTTTTTACTGTATTTTAAGTGATGGGGTCTACGTATATCATAATATGCTCCACTAAATGGTCAAATTTTTCATCCAATTGTGCATAACTTTCACATTTTTAAACTTTAGTATTTGCCAAGACTGAATCAATACAAAAACAATGAGTGTTTTAAACATTTGTATTGTAAATGTTTATCAAAGTACAGATTATATTATGCACCAACAGCGCAAATGGGAGTGCATATTTGAAAATATTACTGGTTATGATCATATACTAATAACATCTCAACCACCTCAAAGCTAACTTTTAACAAATTATATTGGTACTGACATATACATGAACATGAAGACTGTGTATACATTTAAGTATGTCAACGTTATATGATATAACTTTTAAACGCATTTCCTGAATATTATACAAGAAATATGTATATATATAAACATATATAAAGTCAGTCTTAAATCAGTCAACAGATATATCATTTTAAAATATCCTCAACTATAATCGAAAAGACATGTTTAAAAGACGAATTTAATACATGAAGATTTGAATATCATGATTTTGAAGATAAACTAAACCAACCAGTGATTATTATCCTATCAAAAAGCAAATTGTTGAATGAAGATTATATACATCGACATATATAAAATCGGTCTGAAATAAATGTTGTGAAAAAGGGTGCTAAAATAACCCTTGTCCCAACGCGCAAAAATAATATTCATTAACAAAAATATTTTATTTCAAACTTGTGCAGGAATTTAAGGTAGACAACATATTTTGAAGTTCGACGAATATTGGGATCTGTTAAATACTTTTAGTCAGTATTACAAATATAATATGTACCAGCAAAGACATAACTTGTCCACAAAAAAACGAATCATCTACAATGCAAATAATAGAACAGTTTTTATTGTACCATACATGTAGCAATTTTTATTAAACATTATTTTCTGAAGCGCTACTTAAATTAAATACAATGCAAAATGCTTTAAAAATGTCTATTAGGGGGCATTAGTCTATAAAGTCCAACATTATTCTTTGAATCAGTGACAGAGGATTTTCCGCTAAGGACACTTTGTATACTTGATTATCCTATACATATAATATGAAATTGAAGATTGCGAGGAATTACCTAAAGGAATTATCTATAGAGAAAACGTAAACAAATCAAATGCATTCCTATATACACTGGGTATATGAGAGTAAATATCGTTATTTCGTTTCATATGGCATAGCAAAAACACACGAAAAACCGATAATGAAACAAAACAAAACAATCAATGACACAAATAATTTCAAGTTGTACAGGACCTTCACTAGATGAGGACAAAACTCTTTTTTTTCAATTTCAACAATTCAAAGAACAGTTTAGAGAGTGTGTACATCGTTATGACTCCAGTGCGGCTTGAGTGAAAACTCGTCGTCGTCTTCACTTCCAGAGGGTGATTCATCATCGTCATCGCTATCGTTGGTGTCGTCTTTGTCCTCTTGTTTGTCCTCTTTTGTCGTAGTGTCAGAAGGACCCGAGGTCTTCTTTTCTTCTTCTTCAGGACAGGGGGTACTAACAAATCAATTCCAACCGGACACAAACACTTAAAGAACCAAATAATATTTATTTTCACAAGTCACAATAAAGAATTTTGAGGAATCGCGTTCGGATTTTTATTTTTTTTCAAAACTGTATTAAAGATATAAACAAAAATTGTAATGTCTTTTTTTGATTGTACCAAAACACGAGTTTTATTTAAAATTTGATTCGGGGGGGGGGGGGGGGAGAGTTTGCTTCATTAACTTAATTGCTTAAAAGAAATTGTCACTTTCCATTGAAGAGCGTCGAAATTGTCGAATTGGCTATAAAGCTGCAGATGGCTAGACACAATTCTGGTTATATATTTGACCCTATAAAAATGTTATTGTAGTTTTAATGTCTCGCCGACTTATCTACATTATTTCTATGAAAATCATTATTTTATGTATTTTCGAAAATGCAACGTAATGCTCGACAACGTTACCATGACTTAACAAACGAAACTTTTGAAAGAAAACACTATCGGGAACATCGGATTTCTATATGACAATATCATTACTATGCAATAAAATAAACAAATATATATGTTATTTCTTGTTGGGGGTGGGGGGCTGGGATGGGGGACGAGATGGGATCAGCTAAAGATTTATTTTAAACATTGAAAGATTGAACATAAAGTAAAACTTACCTTGAACCTGGAATTTCATCCAAGATCAGGTAATCTGTTGGTGAATTGTATTGAGACAAATCAAGATGAATGTCTGTGCTTTCATGGTCGGAGCAATTGATACAAAACCGGGCAATGTATTTCCTTTAATTTCTCCAGAAAACTAGAGAAAGACAGGCGATGGAAAAGGGAATCTAATTTTTCTTTCTTCAGAGGAGCCACGCCGTTCAAATAAAGCAACATGTTACAGGCATACAGTTATTTGAAAAGAAAGAGGCGGACAAATTTGCATATGCACTGGTTTATATTATTTAACAAAAATCATTCTTGTAGTTTCCTACGACGTCGAGAGGCTCTCATCTCGCATCATAATCACTCATGATGTTCATGCACGGTCCATTCGTATATGTACATGTATTTGTATTAAAGAAGACGAAATAACAATATCAATGAGAATGATTAAATCTGAACTTTTCATTAGTATAATGTAGCCGAGCTACTATGATAAGGTGCCCAAGCATTCAAGGAAGTTTTTCCTATACCGGGTTCCCATTTAGTACACACTTGGGCGGAGAATGGCAAATGAAGATTAATGTCTTGCCGGCGGTTGTACGCGTGGGGGTACTCGAACCGCTAATGATGCTTTTAAGACACGTCTTCATTTACATTCAACCTCTACTTTTTCCTGGGGTTATGCCACTTACTCCAATAAAAAATGCATGGCCACTGTGGATAGGTGGCCTTTATTGAGAAGTGGCTGCTAAGACAGGTTTGACTGTCCAAACTTTGGAGTTAATTAAAACTCGTTGCAATATACAATTATTATATGTATTCATACCTTTCAAAAGTGCCTTTAGCTCAGCTTCGTGTTGTGCTTTCCCATCTCCTAAAGTAGAAAACAAGATAATGTTAACAATATTCCTCACAGAAACAAAAAAAGGATTATGATTAGTGTTCAGACAATGATCCTAAAGAAGCTAGTGGACAATAATCTTGAACTACAATGTCAGAAAGGCAAATTTGAATCTTGTTTAAAAGAAGGAATTACAGAAAGAATTGAACAAGCAAAAGAAGACCATATTAAGGCCCAATTTAAATTTCTCTCAAAGATCCTCCATGTATCTTTGCTTATATCTCCCTTTTAATAAAATCTTGAAATAGAATAACAGGGGAACTTTAGTAACATTTTGGACACCCCTTCGAAGACAATCATGAAGCTAGTATCTCACTGGGATGTGACAGCTCGGGACTAGTTGGAGACAAAGAATTTCTAAAAAAAGATCCGAATGAGTGACAATTGACTGGGAATCACACTTAATTGTAACTATTACCACACGTTTGCGTATTTCGCACGAACTCTCCGCGAATTTAGGGCGACACAGTTGTCTCATACATAATACTGTACGACTGGTGCAAGATATTCGCGTGACATTCGTTCCCGTGTCGTACAATCTATTTTGCCGCAATTTAGTCACAAAATGTCTGAGTTATGTCGCAGGTTCTTTCCAAGTTATTGTCAATTGATTTACAATGTAATCGCGCTCCCAGGGGGGATGATTATGATATCGCTCATAATGGTCACAGTGTTAAGAAAATTTAAAATATACTTCCAAACAGCTGAGGCATCATTTGCTGAAGCTGTAATGTCATGACCAGCTGTCCACATTCTAGAGAAATAAAAAGACAACACACAGATTTTTTTTTATTTTATTGGATAAACCATTAAACTCAATTTCTAGTCAAGCCTCTAGACAAGAAGAATATCTAGCAAATATTGCCGACAACCAAAGTGGAATTTATTTTTTGCTCTACTTGTTTAATCCATAACAAAAATCGACAAAATCGACAATTTCTACTACTAAAGAAAGGTTTATCAATGATTATTGACAAATACATTACAATTATTTCTATTGTGCGTGTGTGTGTATGGCAATTTGGATAAAGGTGACAATGATATCAACTTTGGTCGTCCTAAAACAAACATTGAGATTCCTTAACAAAATTAATTATTGGTTGTGCGCGTGTGTGTGCGTGTGTGTGAGTGTGTGTGAATGATTTAACATGGTCGATCGACTGTGTATTATATTCAAATTTAGTTTGTCCACAAAGTAAATTCGTTGAAGCTCTATTTCATTACAGAATCATATTTGTGTTGCTGTTCTTATAAATCATGTAGGAATTTGATCATTGATATGCCCATACCCTTGTATTTCACATTATATATAACATGGCTGTCAAGACTGTTTAAGAAAATGATTCCAGAGATTGGGTCCGTTGAGTTCCACTGATATATACATGTATAAGAACGCCCATTACGACAGAAAAAAGCCATTCTACTTCTGTGTAACCATGGGCAAGTCAATTTAGGCTGACGTCAACAAAAACGAGTTTAGGAGCAAAACAATATAAATACATAGAATATAAATATAAAGTAATATGTGCTTCAATAACAGTTGGTCCTGGATATTTTTTTCTTTTAATGTGTATTGTTGTCAAAGACATAGGCCGAGTGTTAGGTTGTAATGTTAATTATGGTTACGGTTAGGGCGAGTTTAGTCTGCAAATCCGTTTTTTCTTTCGGAGCATTATACAAATTAAGACATAAAACCAGATAATGTATTGTATTTTTCTTTCTCTCTCAAAGTTAAAAGAAACACTTACTTTTAACCAATTCATCTTTGTCTGGGTGGTGGTGACTGATTGGCAGTAAATGCCCAATTACGTCACAGAACCTTGATAATCCAAACATCGCGATCAGTTTGAAAATGAGAGCCTTTATATTCTTTTCATCGTCGGCGAGAATTAGACCACAGTCTCTCAAGGTTTCCTCGAACCTGCCAAGCTCGTTAAAGGTCTGATGAAGGAATAGAAGGAACGGATGAATGTTTACAGGAAAGGACTACTGCAATCCTGCAGTCAGGAAGTTTCCAAACCCATAATTTTCCCTTGTTAAAGATTTCTTAAGTTTTGTTCTGAAACTTTCTTCGACCCTCTGCACAGTGGCTAGTTTGCCACTAGTGTAATTCTGTATAAAATACATAGACAACAATTGAATAGATTTGTGCAACCCAACGGCTTTTCACAATAACCCATGTCCAATCTTGATGACAATCATTTATTACATCAGTAGAGATAAATCTTGAACCAAAAGAACAGTTAAACAATCTTGAAGCCTTTGGTATAATCTATCCAATGATACATGTAATGTGCCATGGAAAGATTTGTTTGGTTTATAAGGAGTTTACTTGTGTTTGTTGTTGTTGCCTTTTTTTCGTTTACAGTAGGCCCATTTACACATCCTAAACATCGTTTTGAAAAATCGTAGAATTTGTTTGAGACTACCATTTACACGGCTGAAAAAAAAAATCGTCAAAGTTTCGTCGACGTTTGCTCATACCTACTTTGTTGTGAGTAGTGCGCATGCGCCACTCGTCTGTGTCCTGCATTCGTAATGGCCCGGTCCCACTGACCGATGGACACAAAACGTATGCATAACGGACACAGCGGACGAGCAAAATTTCGGGGATGGCTCCATCCGTTCTCATCCGCTCCAGAAATGGACAAAATTTGCGAAAATTTGCGAAAACAGAACGGAAAATAATGGACGTGGGTAGTATGTAGCGGGGATGTTAAACGGATGTTCATCGGGAGCCTAGCGGATGAAAGCGGTTGGAAGTGGATGACAGCTTTGAATACTTTATATACGAGATGCATACGCTTACATCCTTTCTATTTCCGTGCTATAACCATGTATAGACGTTCCATGTACCTTATCTTTCCTCCCTCTTTCCGTTTTCAGCTGCAGCGGATGTGAGTTGCGAGGATGCCCAGAGGATGCAGAGAGGATACAGCGGACGTTTAACGGATGATAACGGACATAGAACGTTTGTTGCTCGTATTTGTTGCGGATTTACATCGTACACGGCGGAAGTTTATCCGTTCTAAAAGTTTTGTGCAGCTCAAAACTTTTTGCGTCGATGAAATCACAGTGGACGGATGCTCGATGGATAGAGCGTATGAAACACGTATGCAATGAGTACACAACGGATGCATAGCGTTTTCCAACGGATGGCAAGATTTGTTTACGTTTTATGGCCCGGTCCCAATGGCCGATGGACACAAAACGTAGGAATAACGGACAAAGCGGACGAGCAAAATTTCGGGGGTGGCTCCATCCGTTTTCATCCGCTCCAGAAATGGACAAAATTTGCGAAAATTTGCAAAAACAGAACGGAAAATAACGGACGTGGCTAGTATGTAGCGAGGATGTTGAACGGATGTTCATCGGGAGCCTAGCGGATGAAAGCGGATGGAAGTGGATGACAGCTTTGAATACTTTATATACGAGATGCATACGCTTACATCCTTTCTATTTCCGTGCTACTAACCATGTATAGACGTTCCATGTACCTTATCTTTCCTCCCTCTTTCCGTTTTCAGCTGCAGCGGATGTGAGTTGCGAGGATGCCCAGAGGATGCAGAGAGGATACAGCGGACGTTTAACGGATGATAACGGACATAGAACGTTTGTTGCTCGTATTTGTTGCGGATTTACATCGTACACGGCGGAAGTTTATCCGTTCTAAAAGTTTTGTGCAGCTCAAAACTTTTTGCGTCGATGAAATCACAGTGGACGGATGCTCGATGGATAGAGCGTATGAAACACGTATGCAATGAGTACACAACGGATGCATAGCGTTTTCCAACGGATGGCAAGATTTGTTTACGTTTTATGGCCCGGTCCCAATGGCCGATGGACACAAAACGTATGCATAACGGACAAAGCGGACGAGCAAAATTTCGGGGGTGGCTCCATCCGTTTTCATCCGCTCCAGAAATGGACAAAATTTGCGAAAATTTGCAAAAACAGAACGGAAAATAACGGACGTGGGTAGTATGTAGCGAGGATGTTGAACGGATGTTCATCGGGAGCCTAGCGGATGAAAGCGGATGGAAGTGGATGACAGCTTTGAATACTTTATATACGAGATGCATACGCTTACATCCTTTCTATTTCCGTGCTAATAACCATGTATAGACGTTCCATGTACCTTATCTTTCCTCCCTCTTTCCGTTTTCAGCTGCAGCGGATGTGAGTTGCGAGGATGCTAAGAGGATGCAGAGAGGATACAGCGGACGTTTAACGGATGATAACGGACATAGAACGTTTGTTGCTCGTATTTGTCGCAGATTTACATCGTACACGGCGGAAGTTTATCCGTTCTAAAAGTTGTGTGCAGCTCAAAACTTTTTGCGCGGATGAAATCACAGTGCACGGATGCTCGACGGATAGAGCGTATGAAACACGTATGCAATGAGTACACAACGGATGCATAGCGTTTTCCAACGGATGGCAAGATTTGTTTACGTTTTACATCCTCTTTGCATCCGTAAGTGCAGTGGGACCGGGCCTTTACATCATCTTTGCATCCGTAAGTGCAGTGGGACCGGGCCTTAAGAACGTACCGAAGTTTGCGTTTACACTCCCAAAATCGATAAGACTTCGGCAGGTGTTTAAAAAAGCCCCAGTCGAGAAGTTGATTTTTCGATTTCGATTTCTCGTCGTATTTGCAGGTTGTTGCTATGCAACTATACTAGAGCAACACCGGAATGTGAGAAAAATCGACGATTTTCAGTTGCAGTGTAAATTCAGCTATTGTGTATAATCAATTATCATATTTATCAGTAAACCTGCATTGAGCAACATTTAGAATATTTTTTAATTGAAAACAAAAGTCGACTCGTGGCTCTACAAATATATATTAATGGTGATTTTTTAGTTTAATTAAACGACTTATCAGTTATCATAATTACTCATTAATTGAAATATTCATGTGCATATTAAATTCCATTTGCTCTCCGATAAAACAAGCGTTTAGGTAGCAGGGATTCCGTTTGGGGGTAATCGTACCTGGGCTCTGTTTGTTAACAGAATACCAACGTGCTCGTTGTATATTAGTCCTTCGGTGTAGCATCTAGCGGCTTTCTTTAGATCGCCTTTCCGAAACGCCTTGTTCCCTTGCTGTACAGCTGATTGTGCACTGTCTATGAAAATATCTGGGAAGTAAATAAGTAATAAAATGTTTTTTTATTCTCCTTTAATAATAACCAATATCTTATCGTGTTATACGGTGTCTTTTATCAAGTAATCAACACCTTCGTTTCAGCTTAACATTTCTTTTCCGCCGGGATTGTTATGTTATTACTTGCCAATTCTTGGAACCATTAACCTGTCAAGCCTCTTTTATTCTTCTCTTTTTGTATGAATTCATTTAATATGCCTTGTATTTTAGACTTGAAATGCATTATATCTTTTAATTTTCTCATGTTTTTTTAATCTGAAGAATGAGCTGAATTGAACTGAATTTGAAATACATTCCATACTATAACAGTTAAAATTGTTTTTTCTACCTCATTCATTAAATGAGTGTGACAATAAAATCTATTCTTGACAGATAAAGATCATATCTTCTAAGAACTTTTTTGATTTAACCATGGTTTCTTAGAATTGATTAAAACAAGTACAATAATTGCCTTTCCCAAAAATAGACTCATAAGGGAAAATATCTGATGTGGTACTTACCTTAAACAAATGAAAGAAAGAGTTTGTCGGTATCTGAAGAAAGGCAAACTATTGTTGGACAACATTCCACTATATCGACGCATTTTCAGTACGTTTATTTGATGACAAACAGTATGAATCAAAATACAATTGAATGACCACAACAACTTGCCTCATATCAATCTTTGTAATAATAATAATAAAAAAATAACAATTTAATTGCTGAGGTCTAAACTTGCCTTTTTCGCTTTCTGCACCAGAGGTTTCTTCCACGTCTTTGCTGCTATCAAAAGCCGACGGCTGTGCTTGAGCTCCTCGGTTCTGTGATTGTGTGATACCTCGTTCGGCTTCCTTTCTAGCAGTTTTAGAATGATCATCAGCGTTTCTTGTAGGAACAACTCTGGTACTGTGAGATGATTTGATAAAAACGAGGGCATGAATACCGTTTTTGGAATTTGAAGCGCTTTCTTAATGCTGGTATATCATGTTTTGTTATATCGTTATCATTTATTTTAGTAATATTATCTTCATCATTTGTCATTATTATTATTAGCAGTAGTATAGTTTATTTCATATTGATGTTGTTGTTAATATTACTATTAATACCATTGGTATATATATCATCAATGCTGGTGTTCATGTGATGATTATTGGCACCATCATCATCATCATTATGTCTTTCTCTCTTTTGTGTGTGTATACTCCTACCTTGAACTCGGCAACCCTTTTGATGTCGAAGATTCTGTTTGCGATAATAAATGGATAAAAAGCAACACAGCCAGCTTATTTGTATTGTCTGATTGATTCATAGTCAGATGTTTTATTAGATATCCAATGACAATGTCTTTGATTAGTAATTACCATTTTGCAGTTGATTGCAAAGCTTTCTGCTACCAGGCCCAGTTTATTATGTATAATCATTAAAGAGTACCGAAGTGTGACTTCATACTGGCCAAGTTGTCAATGTTGCTAGTTCCAAACATGTTTATGCTAAACAATGGTTTGATGATCACACCAGCCCAAGACACTGAATTTGCGCTGCTCCAGCCCGTGGCTTGAATGATTTATCAGTGAACCTTATGCACAGGCTCTGTTGTTTGGAACTTTTAACCCGGACGACGATCGAATATGACGTTAGCACTTCGGTACTTTATTCTGGATCACATGTTGAAATGTGCTCGTAATCATTCATGCATATAATCCTCCTTATTTTGTATTAGTCAAAATGCCAGAGAAGATAAATGTTAAGGATATCCCTTATTTTGGAGCTGAGCTGAAATGCATGTAGCCTATAATAAATCTAAATTCATATCGATGGCCATTACTATCTTTACTTAAACTATTCTTAAATGTCAGTCATAAAGTTCTCCGAAACAGGGTGCACCGTTCTGCCAAAATCATTTTTTTTTAAATTAAAAGAATAAGTCGATGTAGTATGTCTTTGAACCGAACTCTTCAGGAATGAAGAATTCGGTTCAAATACATCTGATTATTAGATAGATTAGTCTACGTACTACGAATATTTTTTGAATACGACGGCCTGCTAGCTCTTTATCCTTATTATTATTATTATTATTATTATTATTAATATAATTCTTATTATAAACTAGGTTTCGAAGACAGAGCGATGATATATTGTCCAAAGAAAATGGGATAGCAGGCCGCTGTGATTTTAAAGCAAGAATATACAATCTCGTACCTTTTACCGGTCCAACCATCCTTTCCTTCTTGAGAGCCTCTGCTGATTTTAACATGTGAGCTAATTGTAGAGGGAAAGGGTCAAATATTATCAAGAGACAGTGATAAATGTATAAGTTTCGCCGTATATTCAATTTCGCGTACAAACGATACAGGAATAGGTATGTACATTATAGACAGAAATATTTTGATAAAATAAACAACTAACAAGCTCTTATTCCATATTTTCGGCCTCTTATTTCTTATCCATCTTGCACGAAATAGCATTCCCAGATAGATGACAAAATATTCATGCCTGTTTTTAATAGTGTTATTATTATTATCACTATTTTCATTGCTGTTAGTATCATTGTTTTAACTATTATTATGATTTATATTACTATAATGATAAGCATTATGTTATTATTATAATTATTTTTTATTATTATTAATATTAACAGTTGATTGCCATAAATATATCAAGAAAATGGTTTCTATTTTTGGTCAAAATATCCTAGTTTTTGGTGCAACAAAGAACTTGAAGAAATATTGCAAAAACTGTTACGTCGTAGAAAATACTACATACAAGTTATCATGACTTACATTTTAGCATCTGCGGAAGTTGATCTTGCTGTTGCGTTTCTCTTGCATCTGTAGATGGCAAAGTTTCAGTGAGAAAAAAAGAGAAATAAATAAATAGATTGTTTTAGCTTTTTTCTTCTTCTTCTTCATCATTTCTTTTTTCTTCTCTTTCTCTATCTATTTCGTTTTATTTCGCTCTTTTTCTTTTTCTGTTGACCAGCAATACTGTCGGCTTATGAATACATAAACCAAATAAAACTGCTTTATATGAGCCAAAACATGCATATTGATTAGATTGATCCACTGGCTGACCTTCAGTCTGTTCTCAGTCTCTACTTGACCTGATTGAGCCCGTCACATGTACGTCATCTTGGGGAACACATTATTCAGATTTATGCAGAATCAAGAAATACCTTATTATATAGACCAAATAATCATTTATTTAAATTGGAAATATTGGGCCTTGAAGAGCCACCCCCCCCCCCCATTACACTCACAAAATAACAAATGAAGAATAAATATAATCATAAAAATATAGAGTAAAAGAATATGACACATTTGAAACAGACATCCATCTGGAAATTAATTAGATTTATATATTGCTTGATACATAAATGATGTCTCTATATAGCCCTTTAATGAAAAAATATCTCCGATTCATCGGATTTCAGACATTCCCCACTCCCTGTGGAGTATTTCATCCCGGCGTCATGTTACAGTGTCCCAAATGCCTTGCTAACTACAAGTATTATGTTTTCATTCTGCTGGGTATCCATTTAACACCTGGGTGGAGGATGGCAAACATGGATTAATGTCTTGTCAAAAGACGCTAGTATCACTGTATATGAAAATCGGAACATGCCTAAGGATGAACAGTTTTTCTTAGATGGAGAAAAATAGAAAATATGAAGACCCTTAGATTGACTTTACTTACCTTCGAATATCTGAAAAAGGTCGTTTTGCTCCTTTTCCTCTTTTTCCATGGAAGCTATTTAAAAAATCCATAAGTTTTCTTATATATTAAACAAATATCAGCAGGGGGAAAAGGAGAAAACAAGAAATTGCGCAAACATCAAACATTTTTCTGCTCCGACGTGAGATAAAAGATCAATTATTATAGAAAAATAAAAACAATTTTTTGTTTTCATTGTTCACATCAACATTGAACTGGTGCCCACTGTTGATGCCTTGATTTTTTTTATATTTTAGCACATTCTGTTTATAATGTACCATCAGTGACAACTAAATTCGCCTGTCGTTTTCTCTCTTCTTTTTTTCTCATGCCTAGGGTGGCAACATGAGATATCAAACTTACAACCATAGTATTGGGGTAGGCTCGAAAACGATTTATCCATGGCCATGTCTATTAGACATTTCGTTTTGGATTGAATAGCAAAATCTTACCGAGTTTATTTGCCTGTAGGTTCTTTTCCATTTCTTTCTCGGCTTCTGAAATAATGTTCATAGAAGAAAAACAAATTCAACAAGATTTATCCAATGATATTGACCAGAGTATTTTTTTTTTTTGAAATACAAAGTGTGCATCCACGGCCCTTTGGTCTCTTCTTTTCTTGCTGGAGGCCTACAACATGTTCCTTTTCGAATTTTCATATTCATATCATTTGTTTATTTTTCACCGCTTTGACAGCAGTCCTCAAGAGTATTATTTGCTGTCTCTCATTTTGCGTCTCAAAGGTAAATTTTATCCTGGTGAGAAGGTATCCAAAAATAGCAGCAAACCATAACAAAAGCAGGCATACAAGTACAATTAAGTACATTTCAAAATATTAACATTATAGGACCAGTACAGCCTACTCGATAAAAGGGGTAAAGATCAAATAAGAAGAAAAAGAATCAGTGCGGTATTTTTAATTATTATGTTACCTACACTGCGCATGCTGTACACTACGATACAATTTTCACCCAACTACATTCATTCAAAATGAATGTAAAAAATAATAGACCTTTTTTTGTTACTCACCATCGCACAATTTTGAAAGATCTTCCTCCATGTAAGCCTCTGCAGCATTTGCCGCTGGAGGCGAAAGACAGCCGGGTGGTGATAGAGAGTGAGTGAGAGAGAGAGAGAGAGAGAGAGAGAGAGCGAGAGAGAGAGAGAGAGAGAGAGAGAGAGAGGGGGGGGGTATAAATTGTAAATTAACAATAATCGAGAGACCGGAGAGAACATTTTCAACAAAATGAAAGTGAAAATAAGTTTGACAATTACTTATTCGTGTAAAGATAAACAATCAATTAGAAACATTTGAGAACAAAGTGAAACTTTAGAAAGTGAAAAAAAAGTTTATACTGTAAATAGGTTTAACAAATATTCAGGAACACTAACTTTCTGTTTTAAAAACATGTTAGCTAAGTGATACTGAAATAATAAATTGGAAAGCAGCATAATATTTCATAACGTAACGGGAACTTAACAAAGCACTCAGACAACGGATGCAGAAGTCGTGTTGCCACTGCGATAACTGTGAGAAATGTCGTGATTTGTTACTGTTCTATTGGGCAGGTAAGCACAAGCATGTCAAGATGATTTCATTGAAATATGTAGCGCAATAAGGTTCAACGTCATTAAATATGTAAATGTATAAATATTCCATGTCTCTATATTGTTGTTCATCAGTAACATATCCAGCCCGGGCTGGATATGTTACTGATGAACAACAATACAGTCTTTTTCAAGACTACCAACAGTCCTTTTCAGGACTACACACACTCAAGCAAGAAAGATTACCGAGAGTCCTTTTCAGGACTCCCCAATCCTCCCCTTCCTCACATGGTGCAACCGCAAGCCCACTGTATATCTACATCACCATGCAATCCGATACTTATAAGCAATATATGTTTATTTTCCAAATTACAATGTTTCCCTAACATGATAACTACTAGTTGCTTTATTTTCTTTTCTTGGTCGTAAATATCTAAGAAAATGTGAAATCACCCCCCCCCCGTCTGTCTGTACTTCAATTACGATAGTGTTGTTCATTAAATGCATTTACTATGAATCTATCTGACGACATAAAATGATCAGGTATGTACTAGAAGTTTAGAGTACTCCTAGAGGCACGGCAATGTGTTCAACATGCTCACCTTTCAAAAAGTCAGCAACACCTTCCTCCACATTAGGATGTCCCTCTTCTGAATGGACGAAAAAACAGGAGTTCCCCCAAAGCGAAATATATTCGATTACTTAGAGAAAACAATCTGCCCACAATTAAAATTCACTATTTTTGTTTCCTTCATTTAAAAAAAATCTATTTCATATTTTTGTCCAAATTAGTACAAAGCAAACGGTATTTTAATTCGAAACACATGAATTGGGCGATTTTTGTTGTTTGGTTTGTTCGTTTGACCTGACTGCAACGAAAGCCTGAAAGTGCTTGTAAACAAGCAGTCAGGGAACCGACAGCTACGGAGGGCGTGGTAATGAGAAAAAATGCTTTTTACCCCCTGCATATACACAGATTTTTCTTACGAGTTCTTACGGATCGCCAACACGTAGTCAATCGCAAGCATCCGTAAATAACTCGCTGGTATCCGTAAATAACTCCTCATAACTTGCAACAACTCGCAGACATTCTAAGGATCCGTGAAAGGAGAGCCAATTTGATTGACATGTCAAAAATCTGTTTACGATTGTCCACGGATTTATTTTTCTGTAAATAGCTCTTATAATCCGTAAGTATCGTAAACCGCTCGCAACAAAACGTAATCATCCGTAAACTTTTCGCAAGAATCCGTAAATGACTCGTAACCATTTTTTAACGATTTGTTACGGTTAGCTTACGATTCGTTTACGGATTATTTATGGATTATTATGAGTGCGTACGTGTTGTTTACGATTTCATTCGGGTCGTGTTACGATGGCTTTACGGATTGTTACGGGTTATTACGAGCACTTTACGTTTAGTTACGAGTGATTCACGAATAGATACGTATACTTTATGTATTCTTACGAATTGTTTACGATTTGGGGAAAGGTATAAAAGCTGCAAATTCGAACACTTCTTTTTCAGTTGTAATTTTTTAGCTTAAAATCATAAGTACTCGTAAATAATCGTAACTAACTCTTAACTAATCGTAACAAAACGTAAGCAGGTTGTAACTAACACTTTAGTTGCTCGTAGATATCCGTGACAACTCGTAACAAATCCTGGAATTTTGACGTAAATACATCGTAATAACTCGTAATAATCCGTAATAAACCGTAAAATGCTCGCAGTAACTCGTAACAACTCTTAAATCGGTCGTAAAATTGGCCAAATCGTAAGGATCCGTGAAAGATCCGTGAATTTGTGCGATCCGTAAGGACTTAGAATAATCCGTGTATGTGAAAGTGGTATAAAGGGGGTATAACCAAAAGGCACTAGCACAACTACTATTCTCCTCGACCTGCCAGTTACGAAAACACTGCTTTACCACTGAGCCATCGCACCTCCTTTTTATCGGATCTGTTCATTTTAAATGATTTTTTAGTGGCTGGAATGAAATAATGTCATTTATGAATGTTTTAGAAGCTTAACGGGCAAGTATAAAATCATATGGATTAGAACAACTGGTAGACTTATAGATCAGTATTATTATTATAATATTATGTTATGAGGGGGGGGGGGCGCTTGTCCTCACCTCTTAGCCTCTCCCGGTATTCATCAAGCAGTAGTAGTTTATTTTGCTCTGAAATAAATGAAGGAGGGATAGTATAAATAAACACACATATTGTAAAAGAGGGTTCGTTTTCAAAAATAGAATTCACATTCCGACCTTATTTTACATTATTCCATATATTAAATATTTTGATCATTAACTTGTGAAAAGATGTATACAACCAACAATTTTAAAAGGATTCCACAGTTTGGTTTGGGAGGAATGTAGGAAATACAAAGGTTTATAAAAAAAAAAATCAAGTTCCGGTTCCGAAAATGGACTTCAAGGAATTGTAAATCCGATAGCAAAACATGCTCATTTACATATTATTGGCATGCCCGGCGACTATTCCAAAGTAAAACCAACATGAGGGAAGCAAAATAAAATGTAAAAAGAAGGGATAGAATGAATTGATTGATTGATTGATTTTTATTCGACAAGCTTCCAATATACAACAATATACAATAATAACAGATCAAAAATAAGTCAGCTTGAACAGGATAACCCACGAAAGCTCGAGAGCTTATTTCCAGTGGGGTCCCTTACAGACATGTATACAATTAATAAATTAAAATAGTAATATTTACAGACAGATAAGAAAATTAAAAGAACTACTTATTAAAGATAATAATAACAACATTAAACTGATGATAGAAATGATATCAAAAAGAACTAAAAAGTAAAAAAAGTATTTTTTTGTTATTGTATATATCAACTTGTGAGAATTGTTTTCTCCTTCTACCTTCTGTGTCTCCTCATTTTTGTATTTTTTATTTTTTGGGTAGGAGGGGGGGGGGCAGTATAAGTATATTTTCATAATTTATATTTTCACATCCACATATTCATTTCAAGTGCTTTTGAAGATTTTTTTTGATTTTGTTTAAGCTCCAATTATGATTTACAACATAATTGTAATTTGTATCATTTACATGTCGATACGGACAGATTTTCGTTAACATCTAGTTATATTCATCTCCCATTTTACCTCTAAATGAACGCACATATGCTCGTGACATTTCACAACAAAGAAAAAAGAAGAAACAAACAGAAGAAAACAAATTATAAAAGGAAAAGGTAGTTTAAGAATCATCCAGGACTAAGATTGAAAGTTTCTTACCTCTATCTTTTGCCCATTTGGCCATTTTCTTGTCTCTTTGTGCTTCTCCTACGGATAAACAAACACAAAACGTAAGTCAAAGAACCAAACGTACACAAAGTTTTTCATGAGAGTAATACTATTTACAGCAACTATGATAGTAATAATACTAATGAAATAGTAATTTAAGTAGTAGTAGTACTAGTAGTAGTAGAAGTAGTGGTAATGACGATAATGATTGTATTAGTACCACCGCTAATGCTAACAACAACAGTTATAATGATAAAACTTATAGTCACACAAAATATATACTAATAGCAATAATAATGATACCCTACTAAAGCAAGAATTCAGAAAATCATCTGTATCGATAGACAAAAACAAAACTTTTTTTTTCTTTTCCTCACCCTCCATCATGCGCAAGAAATCAGCTGGTTTGAATCCCGGATGAGGTTCACCTGTTCCTTCATCAAAATAATGTAAACAAATCACACACAAGTTTAAATATGTGGAGTGGTGTAGATAAATAAAACACAACAAACATTAAGATGTAGTAAGGATTTGTTTCTTCTTCATTATCCTATGAAACCAATGCGTCGTGAAGGATTAAACGCTCACACATATATATGGTCAGTTGTTTTCAGAAGTTAGACACCATTCGAGTGTTTACACAATAGTAGGTGTTGTCAGTCGTCGGAATTGAACTTCACTTTTCACGGTCATGGGGATGGTCATCAAAATATCAAATTTCCCTCACCCTCGATATACTATGCAATACAGGTTTCTCCTGCAAAGCAATTTTATGTAGTGAAGAGACTACCTTGTATACAGAACACAGAACATGAAAAGGAATAAACAAACAAATTAATTAATAAATTAATTAAAAAAGAGATATCAAGAGTGTCTTTACAGGTTCTGTCTTTTATTTTTCTTACCTGTCGACATCATGGCAAACAAATCCCTGATAGCTGGATCCCCGGTTGTAGGATCAAACTCTATTTGTGTGCGCAAATTTAGACGAGTAGAGAGGGAAGGGGGGAGAGGGGAAGAGAAAAAAAAACAAGAGAGTTCATAACTACCAATTATTCCAACGCCTCAACATATATGTATATTGTTAGACATATAGATCATGTAACTGAATATGATTGACTTGTTAAAATTTAGAACCTGTACGATGTATAAACCGATACCCATATCACGCGAAAAACAAGATGGATGGACAGCTTTTGAAGGAAACACACACGCACACCCGCTTATCGATCCACATCAGAATGCATCATCAAAATTGCGCTCAACATTAAGATTTATTTCAAATTGACTATTTGTAATTTAAGCCTTCTCAATATCACCATCTAAAATATATCAAAGTATTTTTTTTCGGAACTGATAATCATGATTTTCAGTTCAAAAGTTTCAAAGAAAGTTAGTCATATATAAATATCAATTGATTTCCCCTTTCTTTCTTATTTAAGTAATCATAATGATATTAATCCATTGAATTTATATAATAACAAATTCTACGGAGGTGAAATTGTTGTGCAAAAGAAAACACTGGCAATCACCGATGTATCTTCCTTAATTTTCCTTTTGATATACAACTGACATTCTCACCTTTTGTCATCTCACTAAGCACGTTCTTAAGTTCTAGATCACTGTTTGTTGCATCGGAGTCTATTAAGAATGCATATGCAGAAAGAGAGGAAAAAGAAAGAAATACAGATGATACAATTTACGATTTAGATTTGTTTGTTCTGACAGAACCCCGGATAATCCAATACAATGAGTGATTTCAAGTTAGGTGTTAGTGTTAGTGTTTAGAGCAGTCAAGAGCTCTTAAATCGAGCTAAAAATCTGCTGATGAAATTAAAAGCCCGATACCGATACCAATATCGATAGCTTAACACTACCGTGGCACTTTAACATCGCCACACAGACTTGATTTCAGAACGATGATTTTAAGATAGTTTTATACAAAAGAATGTATGAATCACATAATAAAGGACCTGTTTCACATATTTTTATTTGATCGTCAGACAATAAATTAGCGTCATTCGTGCATTGACTCTTGTCCGGGTATAACACTAACACCGACCTCGAAATCAACATTTGCTTAAACCCTAGGGGTTAGTGTTAGTGAATAGAACATTTTTTACGTAAAATATTAACACCAGCCAGAAAGGTCGGTTCAGCAGACGACAATTATGCAAAATCGATAACACTAGCTACCGGAAGTTGATGATATTCAGAGGTCAAAGCCTTAACACCAGCTAATTTTCATTTCGGTGTGGTGTTAGCGTTAATAAACACTAACATCAGCCCTAAACACCCAACTTGAAATCACTCAATGTAGCATAAGAAATTGTTGATTTTGTCTACTCTCAATTTACCACACTTTATGGCCATGAACACTTTATAACCATAAGGAAAAAGGTTGTGGCCACCAGAACTTGGGGTCATGGCTTTGAGCTTGATTTCCAGCTTGTACCCTCTCCACAATGTGTATGACAGACATTTCTCCTCCATCTAAAAGGCAAATCCAACTTTTGTAACAAGTTCATTTGTATGGAAGCGGAAAAATAAGGGAAACAGAATGGTGAAAGTTTTAAATAAATCTCACCAATATCAGAGAGTTATGAATGTTTAGAATATGAGATCACTAACTCTACGTACATTTCAAATTGGCAATTTGATCAGTGGAATGTGACGTGGAAATGACAACTCTGTCGTTTATCGTGTACTACAAAATCATTAATTTATTTTTTCTTCTTTAAAGTGCCTTATCACTTGGGGAACCTCTCAAACGCATAGAAAATCATATAAAGGTCCTCTAAAGAAAAAAAGACCCTCTTGAGTCGTACATTTGGACAAAATGGAATTTTCAGTTTATTATATAATGTGTGTTGATTGATGGAATAAGTTGTCCGGCACTACGTCACAGTGACATTACTGATTTAGCCAATTTGTAGTTCCCATACGATTAGTGATTACATCTGTAATACAAATGAATAACTCAATTTTTGTCCGATTTCGTCCAAACTTTCACTAGTCTACTTTTCTGACTCAAAATTCAGGTTAAGGGCAGCAATGTTATAATAAAAATTACAGCAATATAATTCTTTCTCCTCAAACAAGCAGGCCTATTTTGATTACCTCGTGCATCAACTTTCCAAAGCTTAACACACGGCATGATAAGTGACCCAACAGCGTATCGAAATAGCCTTTGAGTTGAATTATTGTAAGTCTTTGTCATCGTAGTTGGGAAATTTCCTGGACACTAATATATGACAGATATGTAAAAAGTTCAAAATTTCATTCAACTTTCCCACCTGAAGTATCAGAGCATTCATCTTCGAAGTCCAGCTGAGCATCAATGGCCTCTGCGACGTACTCTAAAAAGAGAGAATAATGGCTCAAGACATAAATAATTATTTTGCAACTGTTGAACCCTTCCCTAAACAAGTGAACCACATTGATTTACAGTGAGACACAATTTCAGGACAATAGAATTAATATAGATCACCCAACGTTCAGTGTGTTATTGAAAGCGTGGGGAAAAAATTGCGTAAGTAAAATTGTTGTTGATCTTTAATTTTAATTAATGCTTTTGATCAATGATCTTCAAATCCCTGAAGGGAAACTTATCCATAGTTGTCATTATAAAACATATATCAATGTATATATCTATCAATCTGTTTTTCCGAAGTTGTTTCTGACTGATAAAGGAATGAATATTCCCAGTATTCTGAAAAGGTGCATTCCTTCTACATGCTTTAGGAATAATAAAAAGGTTCATTATACCACCTCAAAGGTTTAATTCAGACTTAACGATGAACGCACGACAAACATATGGTGCATTTTTAAGGACCGGGTATCGTCCTCCCTCTCCCCCTTTTCTATCTTATTATGTTTTTGAATAAAAATTCGTTGGTTATAGGCCTACACATACGAGGAAAATGTCACATTTCTTGGTAAATGTAAACTGTTACTGTAGCCATAAAAGGGCAATATTGTATGAAGTGGGTTTGCTGCGATTGGCAATATGGTCCGTACCGTGGAGACCTGGCTTTGGACAACAAGTCTGAATTCGATTAATTATCGTTATGTGATATACAGTATTCATCTTTTTAGTTGACATAACTCACTATCAACCATTTCAATTTCGTTAGGGTGATATTCCAGGATAGACCGATAGGTAGATAATGCTTCATCGAATAATGAAAGTCCTAGGAGGGCCTTCCCCTTATGAACACGAGCTTTTGCATTCTCAGGCTCAACCATGAGAAGTTGATCACAGTCTGCTATTGCTTCCTTGAATTTCCCTAGCTTGTTGTATGCCTGAGAACAAAGAGAGATAAAATAAAACTCGACAAAGTTGACTATTAATGAATATATTTTTAAACCCATGGTGAACTACACAGCACTTTTATTTGTAATGAAACGTCTCAAACTTTAGGGTCAAGGTATTTTCCTCCACATTCATTAAAAGCCTTTCGTTACGTTTATCGTGCTGCTAATCATGTACTTAGGCTGATATGTGTAGGTGTAGACTTTGACAGCTAAAGACAATATATATTTATAGATTTGTTTGCCTTAGTTTTAACTCAAGTTTTAATCTCGTGACTGTTGATGTTTGCTTTTATGAACATTAAACGTCCCTGGACATCAACTATATGGTTGCTAGACGTTGTGCTTATTGTCAACAAATGCATATCATGTGGGTTCATTTTAATCACGTTCCAAAGTTTGGCGGTTATTTGCCAAGGGGGCAATTCATTCTGTACTGAACACAAATTGCACGGCGTTTTGGTGTTGCATTCTATACATGTACAAGCATCGACATAGAGTTTTGACAGTCGTTTAAATCTTTACCTGTGCTCTGTTGGTATATAGGCACCCAAGTTTGTCTGTATGCTCTAGTCCACTGGTGTAATACTTTATGGCTGATGCGAAGTTTCCTGCCTTGTAAGCCTCGTTTCCTATCCTTTTACACTCTACGGCCAGCTCCTCATCCTCCTCCCCCATTCGCCTGGTATCATCAGACATGGAATCACCTTGTGAAATATGAAACACTAATTCATAATAATATTCATAAATGATAATAATAATAATAGTAATAACTATAAAATATGATAATAATGATAATATCAATAATTTTAATAATAATAATAGAAATAATACTAATAATACTAATATAAGATTTGTAAGTCACTGAAACTAATTATATGCACATGCTAAAGGCGCATTTGTGAAACTTAAACAATAAACAAAAAAGATATCACATGAATTAAAACATCTGCATCATAAACAAAAGAAAACAAGTAAGATAGTAACATACACAAATGAAAAAACAATTAATTATACTAACTACTATAGTTGATAAGGTGTTCATCGGTACAGTAATGTAGATATTAGCTGTAAAAACTCACATTTCCCTGGTAATACCTATTTTTTTCAAATTATCGACAATGCTTTGGGGGATCCAATCTGCATCACTGATGTAATGAACAGCACCAAAAAAAAAAGGATGGAGAGAGTTGTATGTGTGTCAAATTATGTCCATTAAGTAGACTGAAGACTAATCCCCACCCTTCCCCCTATGGCTGAGTCCAAGCTACACCATTGAACCAGCGTATAATGTTTGTAGTAAAAGATAATTTGAATGAAGTGTGTCAAATATAATCTTCTTTAATCAAGAGAGATATTTTGACGAACCATTCACGATTTCCAAAGAATTTAGTGTAAAAATGTAAGAATTTCGGACGACGGATATCGAGCCCTACAGTATGGGATCCTCCTACCATAATGGCTCATGGCAATCTCATCTTTATCAATATCTAAATGAACGTACCGTGCAGTCCTTGTAATCCTTCTGGATGATCCATAGCAGACGATCTAGATTTTAAAGACAAAGATTATGCACAATCATATCTGAATCAGTTTCGATGAATTCAGGATCTTGAGTTCGATTGGAAATAAATATAATGCTAGTCCCTTTTGGATAAATGAGGATGGGACTAATCGGTATAGAGAGTTTGGAAACAAAAGGTCCCTTCGAAATGTTTGCCTTAAGGGCATCGTTTAACAATGTTAAATCCCAGATACATGGCCCTACGCGTTATCAGTGTCTGTGTTGTGTTGTATTATTGAAGGCCTCAACAAAAATGCGCTTCAAGATGATCATAAAGTGCCTCAAGAAAGTAAATATCTTTGTGCGACCGGTTTTACCAAACTTATTTCCCCCAATAGACTGCAGTGTTATAAAAACCGTTGGGAAAACGGCTTTTGAAATTTCGATTTCCAATATAAATATATCGACAATTAGACAGGCGATCCGATTGTAAAAGTCATGGGATTCCTGTTTAACCTAAAGGTTTGTAATTTTGATTGCAGCATGAGCTAAATCTAGGATTTTGTTTGGGAATTTGAGGCAAAGATACCCAATCCCTTTAAATGATTTCGATTGTCCAGCTGTTATAATAACCCGGGAAGTGTAAATATAGCTGAGGCGGGTAGGAAATATGTTAGTAGTGTGAGAAACTTGATTGTATGTCGGAAACAATGATGAATTAAAGAAAGGCAATTATCACTCGCTAAATAAACAAGAAATTTTTTAATTACCTCAACGTAAGTAGCACTTGGAAATCTTCCTGAGCATACTGAATTGGGCTGGCACCATCTTGGTCTCGTATATTCAGATTGGCACCATGTTCAATCAAATAGATAACCAGGGCTCTCTCTGGTGGAACATTGTACTGTAATGCAAAAAGTGATTCTATGTCAAAGTAAAACTTCACTGTAGGCCGACTCGCTTTAGTCGCTTTCTAAATCAATTCATCAATTTAAACTTGTCAAATATGGCAGTAACAAAATACTGAAGACATAAAAATGCAACACCTGATATCTTGAATTTTCTTTTTATTTGTTACAAGATTCTTTAATACCCTACTAAAGCTACTTTCCTCTTATACTGTTTACCTCATACGAAAACCATGATGCTGAGATGAATTGATATAAAACTACGATATCATTCGTGGAATTAAAATGAAAATTATATTTTACACATTAGTATTGGGTAGATAACAATGGTTTTGTCATGCATAGGAGATAAATAAATACAAAAAATAATAACAATATCATTACCGCGTACCTTCCGAAGGGTATCTGTAACCTCCACTTGTTTTTGTTTTGTGTTACATAAGATGATGGCTTCGTGGAGACAAGTCCGACCAGTGGATGATGTGATGTTTAGATCGGCCCCGTGCATAGTTAATGTCTCAACAACAGAGGTACAACCTGCTCGAGTAGCCAAGTGCATGGCTGTCAATCCTTCCTTGTCGGTACGATTAACCAGCGAAACATCCTTTAAAGGAAATTGAAAAAATATAAATTCACATCATTAGATCGCAACTTCTTTCGAAAATCTAATTGAAAGTGGGAACATAACGAACCACGTATATCGTAGTCCAAGCATGATTGTTATGGGGCATACATACAATATGATCGTTTTACATATTATTCCATCGACTACAGATATTAGACAAAAAAGATCAATTCTAGTTGAACAATAAAAAGAATAATCCTGTAAAAAATATATATTTGTATACGTTAACATATCAATGGTGTTTAATGTGGTGTTCCGTTTGAAAATGTAACAATCATGAAGGCATCATACTTCTGTCTAAATTTGAACAAATTGATGATTTTTGTGTTTTATTAACGGAGACATATGTAGGGGTTATAACAATTTTCGATCAGTATTTGTCACTGCTGAATAGAGCTGAACATAGATACATTAATACAGTATATGATTGGAAATTACCTCATGAAAGAATATCTGTCCATGCGCACTCTCTGCCGTGCTATGTCCCACATGACGAAGAAGGCAGTCAGCAACACGATAGTGTCCCTTCTCACATGCTAGATGCAAAGCAGTTGAACCTGCTTTAGTTTCCTGCTTGATATCTGCGTCCTGGGTCAGCAAGTACTCTGTAACATCACAGTAACCGCTCTTTGCAGCAATGTGCAAGGCACTTTCTCCTTTATTATCTGAGGCATTTACTTGACCTCCGTTATTGATCAGAAATTGTGTCAGTGGAAGATGACCTATCGATGCAGCAAAATACAGGGCAGCCTGACCATTGTTATCACGTGCAGCTACGACTGCTCCTTTGTCGACGAGGTGCTTCGTGAGATCTTCAAGACGTGCAAGAACAGCGAAATGCAAGGGGGTCGTACCTCCGTTGTCTCCAGTATTAAGGTCGGCTCCCTGACCTATCAGGTATTTCGTGACATCAGTGTGACAATTTGCAATTGCGTAAAGCAAGGGGTTGTGGCCATTGTTGCTTGTGAGATTTACCTTGGCTCCGTGTGTGACCAGGTTCTTTATGATGGCAATGTGACCGTTTTGTGCAGCTACGTGCAGGACTGTTGACCCATCATTAATCGTTCCATTCACTTCGGCCCCATGGTTGATTAAGTACTCAGCAATATCACAGTGGCCAAACTGTACAGCAGCATGTAGAGCAGTGCCTCCTCTGTATATGGACTTATTTACCTCTGCCCCGTTGCTGAGGAGGTACTTTGCAATGTCAAGGTGACCCAAACTTGCGGCATAATGCAGTGCCGTTCCTCCTGACGTGTTAACTCTATCTAAATCTGCCCCGTGCTTGATTAAACACCGTGTACAGTCAAGATCCCCCTTCTGGACGGCTAACTGTAATGCTGTCACCGTGCTGCTGTCACGGCAGTTTACTTTAGCTCCATGCTCTAGAAGATATTGAACTACATTTATGTGACTATTCTGCGCGGCATAATGCAAGGGGGTAGCACCATTAAATGCTTCTCCATTTATATCTGCCCCGCGGTCGATGAGGCACGTAATGCAGTCAATGTAACCTCTTTTGGCAGCTGAGTGTAAAGCAGTTGAGCCAGTATTGTTAATCTTATTGACATCCGCTCCGTGATCAAGTAGATACCGTGTGATAGTCGTGTACCCGCTTTGTACTGAAACATCTAACGCCGTTGTTCCGTTTTCACCCTCCATATCTACCGGAGCTCCATGATTGAGAAGACATTTCGTAACGTCAAGATGCCCACCAATCACAGCAACATGTAGAAGAGGAACGGCGCTTTTTTCTATCCTTGCTCCACGGCTGAAAAGTAATTCAGTCAAGCCAAGGTTTCCAAATCGTGTCGCGGAATGCAACGGTGTTGCGCCATTTACGTCCGTATTATTAACATCCGCTCCGTTAGCTATTAGGTATTGCGATAGGTCGTAGTGTCCCATCGTCAGAGCGCTATCTAGAGCAGTTATGCCATGAATGTCTCTCCTATTGATGTCGCTTCCATGGCTGATCAAGAACTGTGTGGTTTCAAGCCGGCCATTCTGTGAAGCAATGTGCAAAGCGGTTGTTCCGTCAGGTTTCGCTATGTCCACATTTATCCCAAGGTCAATCAGACTTGTTAGTAGGTCACGATTGCCGTTACTTGCAGCTGCATGAAAAGCCGTTATTCCTAAACTAAATTCATTGATATTAACACCAGTTCGGCCAAGAAATTCTCCAAAGAGTGTGAAATCCTGCGAGAGCGTGGCGTCATCGTAATCCACCGCCTCATTATCTACTTGTTTTGAGGAATCATCATCAAGCTTAGCGATCTGAAGAGCAGTTGCTTCGTCATTTTCGCCCTCAATCACGACTGCTCCGTGGCTGATGAGAAGTCGCGTAGCACCAACTTGCCCATTACACGCAGCATAGCTCAAGGGAGTTAGCCCGTCATTATCACAGCTATTCACTCCGGCCTTGGTATTGATCAAGTATTGGACGACGTGATGATTACCGTTGCGGGCAGCATTGTGTAAGGCAGTTGCTCCAGACCTATCACAGCAATTCACGTTGGCCTCCTCATCAACCAAATATTGTATGACCTCCAAGTGCCCATTTCGCGCAGCGAAGTGCAATGGCGTTTTTTCGTCATTGCCTGTAGCATTCACTTCCGCGCCTTGACCGATCAAATATCTTGTAATATCTAGATGGCCTTCCTTTGCAGAAATATGTAACGATAAATTTCCATCTACGGATGCTTCGTTAACGTCAGCCCCGCAATCAACCAATAGTTTAATGCTATCGAAATTACCAGTCATAACAGCGATGTGAAGAGCAGATGTCATTTTTTCATCTTTACTCATTTTACCTTTGTGACTTTCCAGACACTGCTTGACATCATGGTGCCCATTCTCTACTGCAAGTTGTAATGCTGTTTCTCCGTGGCTATTTTTCTTATTTACTTCAGCATGGTGGCTGATCAGGTACTGTGCAACTTGTCGATGGCCATTTTTGCAAGCAGAATGCAGAGGAGTAGATCCTTTGTTGTCACATTTATTGACTTCAGCTCCTTGACTGATAAGATACTGTGCGACGAAAAATTGCCCCTCTCCAGCAGCTAAGAGAAGAGGAGTGGCTTCCTCGATGTTTTCTTTGTCCACTTCTGCTCCGTGACTGACTAGACACTGCGTGATATCAATGTGCCCTGCTGTTGCTGCAAAATGTAAGGCACTTTCTCCAGAATCTGTTTGTTTATCGACTTGACCTCCTTGACCGATCAGGTATTCCAATACCTGGATGTGCCCATTCTTTGCAGCATCGTGCAAAGAATTTATATTATTATCATCTCCTGCGTGCACCTTAGCTCCGTGACTAATCAAGGACTTGGCAATATCAAGATGACCATTACGGACAGAATAATGTAAGGCAGTTGCTCCATGATTGTCTCCATTGGTAACGGTAGCCCCTTTACTGAGGAGATAATGTGTTGAAGCTACGTTACCATTTTTTGCTGCAAGATGTAAGGGCGTTGCTCCCTTCTCGTCACCAATATTCATATCAACCCCGATGGTAACAAGATATGTTGAAATATCAACGTGGCCATTCTCTGCAGAGATGTGCAAGGCAGATTGTCCATTGCTTGATGTTGTGTTTCCTTCCATATTTTCATCAATCAGGCATCTTGTGGTATCGAAGTGACCATTCTTGGCAGCTACATACAACGCAGTCCACCCTTCTCGATTTTTTTTAGTAACGTCAGCACCTTTACTAATCAAGTATTGTGTTGCACGAATGTCGTTGTTCTTGGCAGCACAGTGCAAGGGGGTGGTCCCATCTTTATCATACTTGTTTATATCGGCGTCATTCTCCAACAAGTAATTTACAACATCTGAATATCCGTTTTGCAAAGCCAGCAATAAAGCAGTTGCTCCATCATGTGATGTTCTGTTTACATCAGCTCTGTAGCTCAAGAGAGATTTGATGACGGAAAGGTGACCTGTTTGCGCAGCTACATGTAGAGCCGTCAATCCATCTTTCGTTGGTTGGTTCACTTCAGCTCCTTCTTTGAGCAAGTAATTGGTGACGTCCATGTCACCGTTCTGTGCAGCAGCATGCAATGCAGTTGCTTTAGACAAGTCACCCCCATTAACCCTCGCTCCATGTTCTTTGAGGTACTTGGTGATGTTCAGGTACCCGTTTCTAGCAGCAAAATGAAATGCAGTGACTCCGTTCACCTCAGCCGCATTCACATCAGCTCCACTGTCAATCAAATACCTAGTAATTCCAAAGTGGCCATTCCTTGCAGCGAAGTGCAGGACACTTGCTCCATCATTACAAACGCCACTCACTTCACTACCATGACTGATAAGGCATTTTGTTATCTCAGAGTGACCATTCTGCACCGCGAAATGTAAGGGTGTTGTACCATTTTGGGAACAGTGGTCCACTTTGGCTCCTTTTTCGATCAAATACTGCGTGACATCAAGGCATCCCGCATACACTGCGAAATGTAATGGGGTAAAACCAGCTTTGCTTTGCTTGTCTATGTCCGCTCCTTCACTGATAATGTTTTGTGTGACAAGAATATCAGCATAGTATGCAGCAACGTGTAATGGGGTTATTCCATAATTATCCTCTCTATTTACCTCAGCTCCTTTACTTATGAGGTATTTGGTAAGGTCATTCTTTCTATTCTCTGCTGCAAGATGCAAGGGACTTGTTCCTTCTATGTCAACCTTATCAACGTCAGCCCCATGGCTAATCATGCATTGCGTGACAGCAACATGACCATTGTTTGCAGGAAAGTGGAGTGGAGTTGCACCGCTATTACAAGGCACGTTTAGTTTAGCTCCATTTATTGTCAGGTTATTGTGGATGCTGATAAGACCACGTTCAGCAGCTACATGTAAGGGAGTCTTTCCATCTGTCATTCCCTTATTGACGTCTGCCCAATGACGGATCAAGCTGTCTGTAAGTTCTAGGTGGCCCTCACACACCGCAATGTGCAACGCTGTCGCACCATCAAGAGTCTGTTTATCAACATGGCCTCCGTGGCTGAGCAGGCAATTTGTAATATCTAGGTGACCTTTCTGTGCAGCAATGTGCAAAGCAGTACATCCGTTCTCATCTCCTTGATCAGTAGAAGCAACTTCGTCGAGCAGGTATTTGATTTCTTGAAGGTCATCTTTGATAGTAGCAAAATGTAAAGCAGTCAGTCCATCTACAGTACACATATTTGCATTGGCTTCATGACATGCAAGGTACCGCATGATATCATGGTGGCTACCAAGTACAGCCAGATGGAAAGGAGTGACCCCTAGATTAGTCGATGCGTTAACCTGAGCCCCTAAGTCGATGAGATGTGATGTCAGGGCGGAATGACCCTCCTGCACAGCTATATGTAAAGCAGTGAATCCTTCCTGGCTCTTCTCATTCAAATCGAAACCTCTGTCTAGCTCGTGGTTGATAGCGTCCTGGTTGCTTGTAAATGCGGCTTCGTGCAGGGTTCTGCATTTTTCACTCTTGTCATCGACACTGGGCAAGCTATACTTGTAAATTTCCTCGGCATATCCCTTGCAAATTTCTCGAAACGTTGTTCGATACCTTATTCTTCGATTCCCAAACAACTCGGAAGAGCTGTACATCTTCATTTTGAAAAATGATTGATGAGGCTTCTATTTTCAAGAGCTCAGAATATGTCAGATTGTCAAGGATAAGGTCCGGAATTATTAAGAGCTATGAGAAGTCGAAATTACACTGTCAGGAAAGCCATCCAGCCTGTGTGACTATAGGCTGGGTACATGTCTAAAGAACGCCGTCATCAATCCAGGGAATTATCGCAAAGTTACGTGAAGATACTGCAGATCATTCGAGCTTACGTAGCCTTCTTCTCACTCGATGAAGGGTATTTTGTATTTTGTAGGTAAGTCTTGTCCATTCCGATTTACGCCTTTAGAGGAAAGATAACCTGAAAAGTGATAACAGCTGGGGAGAAGGACACAAAGATGAAGGAGAAAAGAAGCAGGGGAGGGGGGAAAGAAACAACACCTATTGTAATATCGCTAGTTTCTAGACAGTCTTTTTAGTATAAAAATGTTAAACGTTGAAAAGTTTGGGAAAAACCTCATACTTATTTGTATAAGTTATCGCGAATATTGAAAATATTATTGTCCTCGTCCAGGCTACTGAAATTTAAACCAAATTCTAATTTTAAGGGCAGGGTATTCTACTGACACTAGACTAGTTCGGATTGACGTATACTGCTATCTGCTGCTAACAATGTCCCGATGTGTCGACAGCCATGCCCAACGATGCATCACCAAGTGCCAGGTGCGCGCGCGATGTTGCTTGATAACAGGAACCGGAAATCGCTCTATGTACGCCTTCCCCGAAAGATGCGTAATTGAAAATCCATTACAGCCGTGGAAGCGATTTAGGTAAAATACCCGCCTCTAAATGGAAGTTTGAGTTCCGGTTATAATGAGCGTTTATTTGTGAGCTACCTTAATATATTTTTGTCACTTCGGAAAGCTAGGAGAAATGTCCCCGGATTGTCCTTCAAATGCCCTTATGTTCGAGATGGTAAAAAAAAAAAGGTAAAATGTATTTAGTTATATCCGAAGAAGGTCAGAATATAACATCTTCGCAAATAAACTGTTTCGAGCCAGATTGCTCCAGGAGCACTACCTCTAGCGCCATCTCAGGTCCATTGTAGCAGTATGATCCTGTCACTCCCTGGGCTGTTTCTCCCACTGAACTCTTAACTTCAAAGTTTAGATTTCGGGGGGAGCAGTATTCAAAAGTTCACCATGACCTAGCACTGTGCGGGTTCATCGGTTCAGTCTCGCCTTGAATGAAGTCTTGTGAAGTTTCACGGCTGCATCCCATAATTATTAATATGAAATGTGAGCTGCATTACCCAGAGTTAATAGATAACTTATCATTAGATCACACACTGATAATAGCAATTGAACCCTGTATCTTGTACTCTTTTGATGGTGTTTGCGAAATATGTGAACTTCAGAATATTATGCGAAGACATTATACCAAAAACAAAATATTCATGTAGGCATATTATATAGATATATATAAATACAAATGTTGTTTCTCCATAAAGTTTGACATTTCTTTTTAATTACCTCTTTTCAACAAATCCCTGTGACGGCACGGTATATCTCCTTGATGAGTTTTATACGAAATGTATCCATCAAGAATAAAACATATCATCATAATCATTCCATGAAAAGAGGTAAGAAACTTTATTCCAACTTAATCGGAAACAAAGTATACTGAAACATGGGGTAAAACAATATTGATTCATAAGGTTTGACAGATAGAAGGGAGAGAAAAACGACAAGAACTCGTTCGCACCCCAAAACACACACCTGTCACACGTTCATCAAATTTAATTTTTCTTTTCTTTTTCTTTTCTTTTTCTCTTCTTTGTCTGCGAAGAGGTGGATAAAATAAAATATTTTTTATATGGCTAATCATAAGATATGAGAAGGAGAAACTTTCCATCTTTGATTATTATTTTTCAGAGCCAAAGCAATGTTAGGTACGTAATACATCTTTGTTTTCTAATTATATTTCTCCACAATTTTCATTGGACGGTTCTCACTTGAGAAAAACAGGGGAATGTAACCTCTTCCCTTACCCCTCCCCCCCCCCTCCCTGCCCTTCACCGCTGATCACCCTTGAATCACCACCTCTTGTGCATCTCTTGTGTTAAGATACGCGGTCTGAAAATCAAGATAACAAAATGCACGGATAAACGATTTGTTGACACTGTTTTTAAATATCTTGTAGAGTATTTGTCGAGTGATAAGCCCGCAGGCAGTGATGTGGAATCGTTCTGTGAATATTTCAGGTATGATTTTTTTTTTTTACCTTGTTCATTTAGGGCTGACTTAACCAATTCCAGTACAATAGCTCATGGCTTTAAAAGGTAATTAAATATGGCCCATCAGGGGGAGAGGAGGATAGAGCGAGAGAGAGAGAGAGAGAGAGATAGAGAGAGAGAGAGAGAGAGAAAGTTGGGGTACGTAGAGGGGTTGACAGAGATATGTTTATCAACATATTTTATTACTTGAAGCAGGTTTGATAATGATGCATGAAAATTAAATTTGAAATTTATTACGTCCTCTCAGGTATGTAATCAATTTTGGGAATTTGAATATAAGATTTTTCTTTAAAAAGCAGGCACTTCCTTCGATATAGTCCAGAATCTGCCCGGTCCTTTATAATCCCATACACACTTGATGCAAGCCGTCGAAGATGGTGTTATCACCAGACTCATAATTATGCTCACCAGCCAAGCCTGAGGACCGTACGCGCATATTTTTTTTACACAACTGTTTAGCCATTTTCGCGAAAAAAACTCCAAGAAGTGCTCTGGTAAAAGAGTCTAACAGCCTTTTCACACACAGCTAAAATTCATCGTATCTAGAGATGATTAGAATCATCGTAAAGTTTTAAACATGTTTATAGACAAAATTTCCCAGTGTGAACATCGTTTATACGATGTTGGGATAGATACGAAGTCACGATCCATACGCCCCTAAAAGCAGGCTGCAGATACGAAGTTCGTATCTAGTGAGCTTGACATTTTGTGTGTGAAAGGTTATTCGTGTTTAAACGTGTTTCAGACGTGTTTAAACTGAATGGAGCGTGCGCTTTGATTGATGTGACATGACCTTCAATGCGCAATGGCACTACTGCGCATTTTACGAGCAGTAGTTAATCACGAAACGATTAACGATCGCACCGAAATTTCTGTGTGTGAAAGGCTCGTGATTAGTTTAAACACGTTCGAAACACGTTTATACTAGTCATGTTTATAGAATTTTAGCTGTGTGTGAAAAGGCTGTAAGTCGTCAGCGCACTATATGTGCAAGCACGTACACCCAGGGAAGGGAAGATGATAGAAAGGAGAAAACAAGGATATAGTGGAGAGGATATGGAGAAGGACTAACACAAGGAAATACATAAGGAAAGAGAAGAGGATAAGCCAAAGGAAGAACTTATAAATATATAATTGAAGAGCTAAGAGGATCATAGATCTAGACTAAGGAAAAACAGGGAAATACAAAGAAGGAGAAAGGGAATCTATCAGATTAAAACAAAGAAATAGATGACGAAGGAGAAAAGGATAGATTGAAGGAGAAACAAAGAAATACATAAAACAAAAGAGCAGAGGTTAGAATAAAGGAGAACAAAAGAAATACATAACGAAGGAGAACTGGGGGGTAGATAAATTGAAGGAATTAAAACAAATAATTATAACGAAGGTGAAAAAGGACAGATTGAAGGGGAAAAAAGATATACATGACAAAAGAGAAGAGGATAGATTGAAGGAGAACACAAAAATACATAATGAAAGAGAAGAGAGGATAGATTTAACCCGAAACAAATAACGAATGTACACATGCATGTACAGCACCCATATCCAACAAAACTGCTAAGGGTAATGCTAGACTCTGTCTCTAGTCGTTTGAACAGTATATTTGACTGAAGTGGCTAAACAATTGTGTAAAAAAAATATGCGCGGACCGTACATACAAAAACCTCACTTTAATGGCTCTTTGTTGCAATTTCAACGGAGAGCCATTAAACTATGGACCGCCCACCATCATGCTTACGCCGCGCCGATTGGTGGGTGAAGTGTCAATCTCTTGAGACCGAAGAGAAACGCATTTGTAATGCACTTTCATCGGTCGTGAGAAGTTAGTCTTTTTGCAAGTATTTATTGTTTATGGAATTATAATTATTTTTCTTTAATCTATACAAACTAAAAATATATGGATTAATTGCAGCCAATATCATTGTTATGTATCAAGTATCTATTTGTGCAATTTGTATGTCTGTATGAAATAAAGAACGATGAGGTCTATGCTGCTGTTATTCTGTAAAATATAAAATAGCTAGCATGAAAGTAGACCGTGAGTTACAACAGTGTTTTTATCCGGCGTTTGCCTTTTTCTGTCCTTTTGATAGTCGTTGTTTGAATAGAAGCCACCTGACCGTTTTGACGAAAAATTGTATTTTGTAAATAATATTTAAAGAAAACGCAATCGTGTATTTACAATAATACAATGAACTAAATAAAACAAATTGAAGAAAATGGAAAAAAGACCCTGCAAACATTCAAGATTGATATGGGAATGGGTGTGCGTGATTTTTTTTTCTTTCCAAGCGAGTTATGATGCACACCATTTTCCCTTTTGAGATAAATTATCAGAAATACATGTAGATTGGAAAAAGAGTACTTTTCCACATATTTAGTCTGAGATTTAAACCACATAAACGTGATTATAAATGCAAAGAGTTCTAAATTTGGAAGAAAAAGATAGATGAATGCAGCATATTCATGTATTCGGGGGTAAACGTGCGGAGGAAATATAAGTGTAGGCCTACAGTGGCTGAATATCATAAGTGTTTGCAAGAAATAAAAAGAGAACATCCTGGATGGGTTTTAGATTTTTGGAAACAGTTGCAAAAATGTATTATTAGATTATCGTATACAACTAACTTCATTTATTAGGAGGAAATGTGTAATTAGCTTTAATTCATTTACTCTGTCCAGACGATATTTGAAGTGTGTGGGGGGGAAGGGTGAATATTACCTGCAGAGTAAAAAAAAAGAATGTTCGAATAGATTAATATGATTCTAAATTCATTACACGTGCATGACGTGTGTACAAAAAAAATGTAGAATAAATCTATTTATATCCCAAGAAGGTCAGAATATAATTGCTTCGCAATCAACGGTTAAAAGCCAGATTTGTCCAGGAGCACTACCTCTAGCGCCATCTCAGGTCCGTTTTAGCAGTAAAGTCCTGTCACTCCCTGGGCTGTTTCTCTCACTGCACTCTAAAATACGAAGTTTAGCGTGCAGTTCACTCTTAACTACAAAGAGTTCAGTGGGATACGCACTATTCAACAGCTGACCTTGAGATGGCAGTGTGCAAGCTCAGTTAAGCATCGCCTTACATGGAGTCTTGTGATGTTTCGAAGCTGCATCCCATAATAATTGTTATTATGCATAACCCATTGTTAATAGATAACTTATTATAAGTTAATACAGTGATGATATCAATTGAACCCTGTACCTTGTACTTTGTTAATGGTGTTTGCAAAATATGTTTACTCCAGAATATTATGGGAAGGTAAAGTACTTTTTAAGCGATAAGCTCGCACGCAATGATATAGAATCGTTTTTGGAATATGCCAGGTCTAAAGGTTTTTTCTTCTACATTTGGAAATTACTTAACGAATTTCACTACAATAGGTCATGGCTTAAAAAGGGAGAATAAATCTGGCCCTTCAGGAAAATGCGATAGAATAAAGGAGTAATTAATTTTCTGTATGGATAATTGTAATATAATACTCAACATACAGTGATTATATATATATATATATATATATATATATATATATATATATTGAATGAGGCAAATTAACAGAACATGGTTGCAACTCCGAGTTTCACGATTTTTGAGCGATCATCAGGCAATGGTAGCATTCTTAAAAGTACATGATTACTCTACAATCTTGGTGCAAAAACGTTCAAAATAAGACTTAACTAATACAATACAATAAGATTTACTCATGGCTATTGTAATTGCTCAGGTACTGCGATGGAATTTTAAACATGTAGGTTATGGGAGGGGGTATCGCAAAATAGTCTCCACCAAGGTGCTAGTACATAAATATTGAATTATTTATTTAAGTATAGTCTCTTTTGAAGTTGCAGAGGTGGATTTTGTTTTCTTGGAGATGAGTTATGGTCTTTTGTTCAGAAGGTTTGTTTATCGGCGTTGATGATGGAAAGCTTCTCGGTTAGGCACAGGTTGCATTGCTTTGTTTCGCTGGAGTACGCTTGAGCCTTGCTGGAGATCGACCAATCGATGGTGAATGGGATACTTTGCTGTTTGAGTTGCCATGTATATATACACTGTTGCTCATAACGGTGGAATATTTTTTTTTATCTCAATTTATGGAATTATTTTAAAAATAATTTAAAAATACTAGATCTAGATAATAGTATACAGTCTCAGATTTTATTGAATAATAATTTGCCAATATGTGTTTTGCGTGACTGCTAAAGCATGTATATTATGCTACTATGTTTATTAACTAGGGGACCTATGCCCTTAAGTCATAAATGACAGTAATGAGGATTAATGCCTCACAAAAGGGCACTAATATAGCACATCGACACGGTGTTGATCCTGGGGCCTCACAGTTACGAGGCCATTGCTTTGTCACTGAACCATGACTGTACGCAGCGGGGGCTATGGTAGGGGGCAGTTTCCATAAATAAAAAAAAAAAACAGAAAATGCAATAAATTTTCAATAATTTATTGCATTATACCCCGGTCCCCAACATAAAAAAATCTTCTGTGTGCCCATGCCTTGAGCCATAATGCATGGCCGTCCAGAGGATTTTTTTATGTTGGGGACCGGGGTAGAATGCAATAAATTATTGAATATTTATTGCATTTTCTTTTCTTTTTTAAATTTATGGAAACTGCCCCCTACCCTAGCCCCCGCTGCGTACAGTCATGGTTCAGTGACAAAGCAATGACCTCGTAACTGTGAGGCCCCAGGATCAACACCGTGTCGATGTGCTATATCAGAGCCCTTTTGTGAGGCATTAATCCTCATTACTGTCTTTTATGACTTAAGGGCATAGGTCCCCTAGTTGATAAACATAGTAGCATAATATACATGCTTTAGCAGTCACGCAAAACACATATTGGCAAATTATTACTCAATAAAATCTGAGACTGTATACTATTATCTAGATCTAGTATTTTTAAATTATTTTTAAAATAATTCCATAAATTGGGATAAAAAAAAATATTCCACCGTTATGAGCAACAGTGTATATATATATATATATATATATATACAGTGCTTCCCAGAAAAAACGAAACCGAGAATTATCGATGTTTTTATCATAACTTAGTCACATTAATAATGAATAAATGACATATATTTGGAAAGCTTAGTTCCCCTTCTTTCATTTGATGCAACTCATATGATGCATGTTTCACGCATGAATGATTAAAATCAATTTGAAGAGAGGAAACCAAAAAATCATTTGGCGGACGGTATCTGAATTTCAAAAAAAAAAATCTAGATATTTCTAGAAAGTTGAGTTTCTGCCCTTTTTTTATGACAACTCAATCAGGAAAAATGAGCAAGGAATGACAAAGTTATGTTTGTTTTAAGTAGTGCTTGCATTTCCCTAATTTTATCTAACGAATTCGTTTTCACTGGCTGCATGCCGTAGCAACAACCAGAGTTGGCAAAAGTTTCGTCGATAATCAGCCATGCATGAGGTCTTTCGTCTACGGCTGATTGTCAACGAAACGGAGTTAAGTCTTTTGTTAATTCAGTTTCTTGCTACGGCAGTCAGCCAGAGAGAACGCATTCGTTTAATAAAATTTGGAAATGCAAGCATCACTTTAAACAAACAGAAATGGGTTATTCTGGTTCATTTATCCTGATTGAGGTTTCATGTGAAAAAACAGAAAATGAACTTTCTAGAAATGTGAATTTTCTTCGAATTTGAGATACCGCCCGCCAAATGACTTGTTGGTTTCCTTCCTTCAAATTGCTTTCAATCACTTATGCGTGAATATGCATCATATGAGATTCATCAAATGAAAGATAAGAATCTAAGCTTTAAAAATGTGTGTCATTTATTAATTATAATTAAGTTATGATAAAACATCAATAATTCTCGGTTTCGTTTTTATCTTGGTCGCACTGTATGCGACACTTATAAAGAAATGGCCACTATAATAAGACAACTTAAGTTGTACTATGATTAGCAGATGCATTGGATGAGCAAAAATCCTTGATAAAGTTGATATTAGAGTTATTTCCATGATTTATGTTGGCTGTAATATAAATCTATTAAAAGAGCACATGAATTAGGATGCTGTATATAGTTCAAGTTCAGTTTATTTAATTCCAATAAAATATACAAAATAGAATAAAATCATGACAGAATAAGAGTATAAGTCGATCAAGAATACAAAATAAGGTAAAATGATAAAACTATAAAGTGATACACCAGATAACAACATAAGATAGAGCATTATTGGAATTGGGTGGTCATAAAAAACCATGTGGATTTGTCGAGACGACCATCCTTGATGAAGGTAAAATACGTTTTATTGAACATTAAATATAATATAGAAAATTCAAAAGATAATAAAGTACTATAAAGGAATAAAGAATTATGAAAATATGACACAATTTATTTTAAAAATACATATTACCGCACAAACCCACCACAGGACAATACAAGGCAATAAAATCAACGATTCGAAATTTCAAACACTTGTGATTAAGTACGATTTGAGTTTTCTTTTAAAGGTATTCATTGAATTAAGTGATTTTATTTCTACTGGCAGATTATTCCAGATAAAAGGAGCATGATGTCTAAAAGAGAATAGTGAGTAATGTTTATTAACAGTCCATAGATAATATTTATTTCTGCTTCTTGTATTACGGTCATGAAAAGTTGTATTAGAAGTGAGCATTGATGATAATGATTTATGGAGCATATTCTGCTTATGTTTAAAAAGTAATATTGAACAGAAGTAAGAGTTGATTTGAAACACAGTGAGAACATTAAATTTAACAAATAATTTTTTAGTATGGGCTTGTCTCCAAGAAAATGAACATATACGAAGAGCTCTTTTCTGTAATAAATACAATGGTTGTAATTTTGGTGAATATGTCTTTACCCACACTACATTACAATAAGATAAATAAGGCAAGACTAAGGTATTATACAAAGTAATAAGAATACGTTGAGGGAAGGAATTGCTAAATTTGCGGATGACACCAACATTTTTGGATACTTTGTTTGTTACATCTGTTAAATGGTTATTCCATGTAAGTTTTTCATCAATCAAGACGCCTAAGAATTTTGTGTGACTTACACGCTTTATAACTTGATTATTCATTTGTATATCCAATAATTATATGTTATTTTTTTTAGTACTTTTAACATAGAAATATAAATAATTTGATTTGTCCATATTAAAGGATAATTTGTTATAATAAAACCATTCAGATACCTTCTGCAATTCAAAGTTGAGAATATTATTCAAAGATTGTAAAAAATAATGAGAAACTAAAATGTTGGTGTCATCCGCAAAGAGTACAAATCTCAACTTATTTGAACAGTTTGGAAGATCATTAACAAATATTAAGACTAAAAGTGGCCCAAGTATAGATCCCTGGGGCACACCGCATATAAAATTTAAATGCTCGGATAAAACATTATTGTAAGAAACATATTGCACACGGTTAGATAAGTAGTTTTGAAACCAAAGTAGAGGAAGACCCCTTATTCCATAAAATTGTAGTTTATGTAATAGTATGGTATAGTCGATGCAATCAAACGCCTTACTTAAGTCTAAAATATTCCAACAGTATGTAGTTTCTTATTTAATGCATTAATTATATAATAATTTGGGTTACTTAAAGCCATTTCGGTAGATACATTTTTTTTTAAAGCCAAACTGATAATCATTTAAAAGATGATTACTAAAAAGGAAATCGTATATTCGGTTATACACAATTCTTTCTAAGAGCTTTGAAAAGAATGGGAGTAGTTAAATGGGGCAATAGTTAGAAACATTATGTAGGTTATCTTTTTTGTATATAGGGATCACTTAAGAAATTTTAAGCTTAGAAGGAACAATACAAGAAGACAAGGATAAGTTTATAATATGGCATAATGGTTGCAAAATAAGTACTATTATTTTCTTAATAACTACCGGACTCAAATTGTCAATACCACAACTACTACTTCATTTGATTTTTTTTTTAGTAACTTCAATTATTTCATTTTCAGTAACAGGTTTAAGAAACAATGATTTAGAACATTTCTGCAGCAAGAATTTGGTATAATCATTGTTATTAAGGTGATTTCCGGAATCATTTATTAATAATCCAATTTTTATAAAAAACTGATTATAACTATTTCCTATATTCTTATCTCCGCATACAGTGTTCCCATTATCATATACAAAGTTAGGCAAATTATTCTTTTTACTACCAAGTACCTCTTTAATAATGTTCCATGTCTTTTTTAGATTAACACTAGATTCCTGAAATTTATGTTCGTAAAACCTTTTTCGAGTATTCTTTAACGACTTGTTAACAACATTTCTTATCTTTGCATATTTCTTCTTGGTATTATAGTTTGGATTTTCACGATATTTCTTAAATAATTTATTTTTCTTCCGAATCTTTTTTAATAACGTTGAATCGATCCAAGGTTTCTTCCTTTTTTTATTCCCTTTGGTTTTGGAAACTTTTTTAAATACATTATCATATAAGTTACTGAATTTCATTAAAAATCTATTGTAAGCAACTTCAACATTTTCACAAAATAGTGTTTGATTCCAGTCAATAACAGCAAGTTTTTTTTTTGAAAGTAGTAATAGTATTTTCAGTGATATTACGACGTTCATATATCGAATCATTTTTAGATAAATTGTATTTCTTTGAAACTTGAAATACAGGGAAATGGTAGGAGATGTCATTCACAAATAGGCCAGATGAAATGTCAGAATTGAAATTGTTTGTAATAATATTGTCAATTAAAGAAAACGATGATTGAGTTATCCTAGACGGTTTATCTATTAGAGGCAAGAAACTATATGCATAAATTATACTAAGAAATTACAATTAGAATACTTCGTCAAGTCAATATTAAGGTCACCCATTATATATGCATGCTTACATTCTAAATTGATTTTCTTCAAACAATCTTCAAAGTTACAATTAAAATCAATAATTTGTTATGAGGGTTTTCTGTAAACAATACCCTCAATAATATTCTTTCTTTGTGATAGCATTATTTCAATAAAAAGTGATTCATAATTTTGTGATTGTTCTAATAAATCTGTCCGAACTGCATAATTCAATGAATCAGAAATCAAGAGAGCTACTCCTCCACCTTTCCCAAGATTCCGATCAGAATGAACAAAAGCATAACCATTCATATCAAACAATAAAGGGGTACTGTTATTAATCCAGGTTTCTGAACATCCATAGAAAGAAAAGTTGAACGACAATGTAGATACAAATTCAGATATCGCATCGAATTTTTTGTTCAAGCTACGAGAGTTAAAGTGCAGTAAGCTAAAGCTATTATTTACATTTTTAAAACTGTCTATAAATCGATCATCTAAATAGTATTTGCAATTAAAATCAAATTCTAAATCAAAATCAGAATCACTATTCGAATTAAATTGTTTATACAAGTTATTCAAATCTTGAGTTCCGAGCGATTGAGTATTGGCGCTGTCAATATACATATCAATCAATTCAGTATCGTCGATATCATTGAAAGGAAAAATAGAATGGAAGCATCATGGAAATTGACATTGACATACATGTATACATGTATATCATGTAAATCATCTATAGAAGTATGAAGATCATCATGATAGTTTCTGCAATGGGAACAAGTGAATGAATCCGTGTTTACTGCAAGTTTTCAATCTGCACAAAACATCACAACAACTGATAATTAACATCAAACATAAAACTCAAAAAAACATTAAAAGGGGAAATCAAACAACAACGGTTATAGTATATGTGATAAAAAGATAGCTACGGTGTTTCGATTGATATAACAAAGAAAGTTATTCATTTACCTGGATAACATACAATATAATATTGATGAAAAACAAAATCAAAGTATATGGGAGTAGTCATCGGACTATTTCCCCATGTCTTGAGAACACAATAAATATCAATCCTCCACTCAAGATAAAATATTTTCAGGCGGTTTCTCGATTGAATTGTCTACATGGTGTCAATCAAATATGGCCTCTTCTTTCGTCAGACTCAAGTGAAATACTTTAGTTATTAATAATATTCGTGTCCTGGCAATGCAAAATATCAAATAAATTCCAAATTGAGCGGTCGATAACTTAGTTTAACAATATTCAGGTATCAAGCAGAATGCACAAATATGTACAATATACAAATAAGTGAACTTAACAGTTTTAACATATATTACTAGAAAAAAAGGTTGGAAAACGCCCACCGAAATCATGAATTAAAAAAACAATAATAATATGACAATGTATACCGATGATGATTAGAGTATTATTTAATCAAAATTGGCCTGTTTGCGAACCGTTAGTCATCACGCAAATCAGATATGAGATGATAAATGCAGTCAATAAAACATATAGACCTTATCTAATGATGCAAGTACTAGTACGTTAATATTTATTCTATGATTTGTTTGTATAAAGATGCCTAAAGCCCCATTGTACTACTTGTAGCTACTTGCCCCCGCTCGGTCCCCGGGCGGTCGCCGCCCGGGCACCGACCTAATCGAGAGTTCGCCGCCGAGCGTTTTAGGTCAAAAACCGAAGCTGCTTGGTCAAAAGCTGCCGACCGATTATAAACTTGCCGCCCAGTAACCGACTGATCTCCCAGCGGCGAGCAGACGGCGACCGCTCGGCAGCCTTTGACCTAGCGGCTTCAATTTTTGACCAATCGCTCGACGGAGAACGCTCGTTGCAATTTTCCGGGTATCCAGCGTATTTTGAATGGCGAGTAAAAAGTGAGCAGACGCCGCCGAATTTTAACTCCGCGTTAAAACTTAGCGATGCCATTAAAACAAGCAGGGGCCGGGCGGCCGCCGCGCGGCCCCCGGACGAAATTGGCTCAAAATTCTTTGCCCGGCCGCCGAGCAGTCTACTTTTTTGGGGTGTGACGATAGCTTTAGGGAAATGATGCAAACAAACACGATGCCCGGAAGTGCTAACTACACATCCCAAACCGAACTATTCAAGAGATTCATTCTAGAATGGAGCATGGAAAGTTATCATAGTCAGATCTTCGAGAGACATTCCTTACATTCCTTGTTCTAGATACCTCCCCCCCCCCCTCACTCTGAGTACAGCACATGGGCAAGGGACTTGTTAAAATTGCTCAGATGAGAGGAAATGGTGCGAAGGTAGTGACTTCCATGGGGCATGGTTTGCTTCAGCTCCAAATTTCCCCCAAAGAACGCCACATTTGCACACACACATGTATTGTTATTATTATTATCATTATTATTATCATCATTATTATTATAATTATTATTACTATCATTATTATCATTATTTCGGTGGAACTTCCATTTCTTTATCAAACATTACTTTATTTTATAATATAGAAATAATATTATTTTGAATCATCATATGTGTTCACAAACCCACGCACACGCACTCACAACTAATCGTAAACGCATTTATATAAACACATCATTTCATTCAAATGTTTTAAAGATCGACTGTCATAGCTAGTTGTAGCAACACCACTTACTGTGTACGCTGACAAAACTACACTCACATAATGTTATCTGGGCCAGTAACATTATTGCAGGAACAACTTACCTCGATAATCGTATTGAGTCGTGAACTTGTAATGGCTACAGTCCTGCTGCCATTACTCGCTTCCCTATACATTAAACGAGTACTGCTTGCCTTTACCTTCCTCAACCCGTATTACCCGGCCGCGTGTGAACTATCTCAGCTCTATAATATTTTAAAGTCCACTCCAAATTGTATTAAGTTAAACCGAAAATGGAAATTCTTTTGTCCAAGTGATCGTGAGCCCGGCAGCCACTAAGCAGCGCCAGATCGATGTTGCTCTATCCCTTATTGTTGAACGCCAAACAAGGTAGCAGCAACTCCTGTCGTTTAATGTCTTTTGGTATGACCCACGACCTCCCGGTTGTGAGGCGGACGCTCTACTGACTGAGCCAACACACCGGTTAAAGGGTCAAAGTATTCTGGATATGCTTATCAATTTATGTGAGCGTATGTTTATGGATCTCTGAACAGAGGAGGAGCTTAATCACCATAAATTATGTCATTATTTACTCAAACACAGTACAAACAAAATTGCTACGTGCTCAGTCAGGAATAGGCCAACATGACCCTTTCACTATGTAGGATTGCCGACACCAAGTCGATTTAAATATTTTTTTTTATAGTTTACTACGTCGTTTTCCGCATAGGTCTACCCCATCCAGAAAGAAGACATATATTCGCTTTGAGGTTTCTTTGTGATTTTTCTTCTAAATAGTGCCCTTTTTCTTGTTGCTTCCAATACACACCCACTTTACCCCCCCCCCGACCATGGGTAGGAGACTGTAAACTTGCGATTTTTTAGAGGACTTGCGGTTGAATACAATAAATCGCAACTATTTATATAACATGACCCTGGGCACCTAAACAAAATAGAATAACAAAGTAGGATCAAAGAAATAACAAAAACATGGAACACATTACAGTAATAAATTAGTTCCAATAAAGACCTGGTGACATATGAAAGAAGAGAAATCAAGCCTTTTAATGATGTATACATAAATAAAAGCGTAATTTGGGATTATTGTGTAATATGTCATTAAACGTCGGTTGCATTTGTTCAGACACCATGTACAATCAGTAAACCATCGACCTTAGAACTGGAGGGATCCTGATTGGGTATGTCTATACCCATAAACGTGCAAACAAATAATATGATCGGCAGAAAAAGTCATGGCCGTTGATAACACAAGCTGTATTTCAGGTCTTGTCACTTAAAACCGTTTGTGAATTACAACTTTTGAAGAAAAAACGTTGTTTATATGGCCGGATATTCGACGTTTCACTGCAAATGCCAGACAGGTAAGTTCTGTTTATGTCTGGTGTGATTGAAATTAATATCAAGTATATCTTTGTTAAACTTATGACGATGAATGCAAGCTATCATAATGAATATGACAATCATGGTTTGTGCAAGCACAGGTATAATACCATGATATGTATGCTTTGAACAGAGGTGAGTTAGAGCAAGTGCGTGTTTTAATGTATAGTCTAGTGTACCATTACTCGCGATATTAAAGTGTGCAGTTTTGATGATGTTTTATTGGAAATACTGAAGTAATTTGTGTGAGAATGACGACGTAAATGATTAGTTGATCGCCCTTTGCGAACCACTTGTTAAAAGGCTCGTGCAGATATGACGCAGCAAACAGCCGCGATTTGTTATGATGTCGTATAGTGAAAATACGCTGAATATTACTGCACCTTAGCACAAAGCTCAGCGAATACCTTTGCTGCGTGCAGTTGACATCGATTTACACGTACACAAATCGAAGCGGCTGTTCTGGTTGCGGTTTACCGCACCTTATCCCAACAAGCCTTTTAATAGTCACTGAAGTTTTTGAATTATATAAAAATGTATCTGCGATCAGTGATATGCTCTTTAGTCCGTCACAGATAAAAGGGCCAATCATTAATCTCTATGCAGCTTGAATTGCTTAATCAAATAGGCCTCTCTAGTCGACATGTCTAACATAAATTGTCCGACGAAAAATAAATTGATATATATAAATATATATATATATATATATATTTGATCCTTGTTTTTCTCTCCCTCTCCGTCTCCTCCTCTCTCTCTCTCACCCCCTCTCTCTCTCTCTCTTCCTTTATCTCCATAGAGTGTGCGAATGAACGAATATACTTCCACCGTGATAATGCTTTTGGACGCAGTACTTTGTAGTGATTAAATGATCAAATGTATATTTTTCTGCACGTGCACAACAGTTACCAGCCTTTTTATATTGCATTAGCACAATCCTAAAAAAACACGCATTTTACTTTTCACCTAAAAAGGGAAAAATCAAATTTAAATTGGTTTGGTCAGGAAAAAAAAGTATAAAGTCGCCACAAAATGGCGACTTTATGTGAAATTAATCGAAACGGTTTCGATCTAAGTGATAAATCACTTGCCAAATACTTCAAAAAAACCTTGAAAAAAGTAAGGTCAGGTGGTAAGGATGAACCAACAGGCCGGGATCCTCGGTTCAGTACAACAGCTCATGAGGACACAGCCGGAAAATCTGCCCTAGCTCCAGCCGCTTGGAGAGATATTCCCACCCGTACAGATAATCACGTAGCTTACATAGCTAAGTTAAGTGACGTCAACTTGGATCAATTTACTGGCCTGCACTTGGCTGCGTTGAATGGCAATTTAGAAGAGGTGCAGCGGATCCTTAATGATGGAGCTCCTGTGGACGTCACATCTACCCAAGGCCATACTGCCTTACATCTTTCTGTTTTGATGGGCCATCCCCACATCGCAGAATTGCTCTTAGAGAGAGGAGCGGACATAACGAGGGAAATCAGTGAAGGTGTCAATGGTTTACACTTAGCTGCGTATAAAGGGTTCCTGAGCACATCTCGATTCCTGGTTAGTAACGGAGCTGAGGTAAATAAAGAAACCAGCGAAGGAATCACAGCGCTACATCTATCAGCTCTACAACGTCATCTCGACGTCACAGATTATCTCATCAGTGGGGGAGCTGAAGTAAATAGATGCATTAATGGTGATATAACTGCTCTTCATGTTGCTGCACTACAAGGAGATTGTGACATCATCGAACGCCTCGTAAAGGGTGGGAGTGAGGTGAACAAAGTAACCACTAAAGGATCAGCTGCCATACATATTGCTTCTCTAGCAGGGCATGGCAATGTCACAGAGTACTTAGTAGATCATGGGGCTGATGTGGAAAAGAGTAATAATGACGGATATAATGCTCTCCATTTAGCTGTACGAGATGGTCACCGTAATGTTGTCAGGTCTCTCCTAAATAAAGAAGCTGATATCAATACCTGTACGCATAATGGCGTAAATTCTCTCCACATTGCTGTACGAGAAGGCCACCAGGAAATCGTCGAATACCTCATCAGCCGAGGATCTGATGTAAATAAGTGCGACGATAAAAAATCGAACGCATTGCATATGGCTGCGCAAAATGGTCATCTCGGCATGATCAAATGTATACTGAGCAATGGGGCTGACATAAATAGTTACAATAGAGCTGGATGGACAGCCTTGCATCTTGCATCAAAGGCTGGACATCACAGTGCCGCAGCGTATCTAATTAATCAAGGAGCTCGTGTGAATAAGGTCGCTCATAACAAAGTAACACCTCTGCACATAGCTGCCCAGGAGGGTCACTTGAACGTATCAAAACAACTCGTTAGCCAGGGAGCTAAAATAGAAAGAGGTACTAGAGATGGATTGACTGCCTTGCATCTTGCTTCAACAGAAGGTCACTTCGCAGTTACCGAGTATCTTCTTGGTCAAGGTGCAAAGGTCAATGAAAGTACTACGGGTGGAATCAACTCGTTGCATTCTGCGTGCAGAAACGGTCACACTAAGATTGTAACATCTCTGATAAGTAAAGATGCTGACATAACAAAAGGAGACGAGTTTGGAAGGACACCATTACATTTTGCTGTGCAGGGTGGTCACCTGGATACCATCAGATATCTGGTTCGCAAGGGAGCTGATATCCATCTAGAGACCAATGACAGAGTAACTGTTTTACATATTGCTTCTGCAAATGGATATGTTAACGTCATAGAATATCTTATTGGACGAGATGCTAAGGTAAATCAAGTAACGAAGAACGGATTGAGCCCTTTGCATCTCGCTGTCATAGGTAACCACTTTGATGCGATGAGATGTCTCCTGGAGCATGGTGCGGAAGTGGATAAAGCTAATACAAATGGGGCGACTGCCTTTCTTCACACCTGTAACAAAGGTAACATCGATGCCATGAGGTGTCTACGCGATCACGGAGCAAATGTGAACAAAGTCAATCCGGATGGAGTCTCTGCCTTGTACGTCTCAACACTGAATGACTATCCTGACATAGTAGAATATTTGATTAACGAGGGAGCAAATGTAAACAGAGTCACACGTGGTGGGGACACTGCCTTGCATGTATCATCCTTCTACTGCAATCTCAGAATTACAGAGTTATTGCTTAGTCATGGAGCTAATGTGAACCACGAAAGTTCTGCAAAAAAAGCAACCTCTCTGCATTTAGCCGCTGCTACGCATGTCCTCGATATCGTTAAATGCCTTGTCAACCACCAAGCTCAGGTAAATACAAAAATGGAGGGTGGAATCACTGCTTTACACACTGCATGTATGTTTGGAGATTCTTCTATGACAGAGTTTTTGATTTCATCTGGAGCCGATGTAAATCTGCGCACCAACCAAGGGCTAAGCTCTTTACACCTTGCCGTCCAGGCAAAGCCATCTGAGAGCACTTCTCAAAGTGCAACAGCATCTAATCGACTTGATGTTACGAAAATTCTCTTGAGTCATGGAGCCGACATCAATGAGAATTGTTCCGTCTTTTGGACATCGAATTATTCACCGGCTTTCCCAATTCTTCATCAATTTGAAGAAGCCATCTGGAATGAGGATGTTGATTTAAAGAAGATTGCCGAGTCCATCATGTCTAATACGGGAACTCCATTACATGCTGCTTCAGGTCTTGGTCATGTAGATGTCCTGGAATATCTTCTCGATAAAGGAGCTAAAATGAACGAGAAAGACAGCTTTGGGATGACAGCCTTGCACGTGGCTAGTTGTGCAGGTCATCTTGATTCCATCAATCTCCTGCTTAGAAACGGAGCTGATGTAGAAAGTAAAACTAAAGGTATCACTGCGCTCCATCTCGCAGCGCTGACCGGCCATGCTGACATCGCACAATCTTTAATGATCGGAGGGGCTGAGTTGAATAAGAAGAATACATTTGGACTGGCTGCTCTGCATCTCGCGTGTTTGAAAGGTCATGCTGACGTCGCGGAGTACCTTCTTAGCCTGGAGGCGGAAATGAACGAAGAAGGCATCATTGGTACTCCGTTGCACTCGGCCGCAAGGGAGGGTCATTTGGACGTTACAAAGTGTTTGGTACGTCATGGGGCTGATCTGAATAGGAGCATGAAAACCGGGGCAACTGCACTGCACATTGCTTCTGAGAAAGGCCATGCTGATATCGTAGAATGCCTTCTTAGCCAGAGAGGACCAGTCCACATCGCATCAACTTATGGGGAAACGGCAGTACTTCAGGTAATCAAATTTTGTTTAAACCAGCTAGTGGATTTATGACAAGGTGAAATACAAAGTCCCGAGAGGAACAGTTCTCATTATTTTGATCAGGTGGTTGTCTGGGCCAATATTCTAAACTCTTACCAATCCTAGTTGGAAACTATGCACTAGAGCATCCCCTTTCCGAAACAAAAGTTTCGCGTCATCCCAATCCCGAATTCGTTTACAGGAAATTAATTTTGCATCACTCTGACTCTCGTCAAGTGACATGGTCACATACAGTGGCGTACGCATGATTTTTGCAAGGGGGGGGGGGGGGGGGGGTTAACATTAAAAAATCGCACCGAAAATTTCGCAACGACTCAGCCAGCCGCTGAATAAACGGGGGGGGGGGGTGCAAAATATTTTGTTTTGGTCCAAAAAATCTCGCAACGACTCAAATTTATTAAATTTTTATTTTTTTGAGGGGGGGGGGGGTCCTCAAAATCACACGCATTAAACACATTTAGAGGGGGTTTGACCCCCCCCCCCCCCTCCTGCTGCGTACGCGCCTGGTCACATATGAAAAAATTTATTGTTATTTTGTATACAATAAATGAGATATTTTGCGGGCAAAATAATAACTTATACAATCTTTGAGTGAAAAAAACACACGAAGAAACATGTCGTTGTTATGCAGACTTAGGGTTAGGCCAAACCAAAGTACTGATATGGAAATGATACTGATATACCGTTTCATGTCGAAAGAAGACTAGGTTCCGGTACAGATTGTAAATTACTTGAGAGCTTCCTTAAAGTCAGTTTGTAAGAAAATCACCTGACAATTATTACACATTTCTTTCTGCAGCAGTTGTGACTTTCAACAAGACTGTAGTCAATTTCTTATCATTCCAAAACCTCAGAGTATACTCAGAACTGTTATCTCCTCAAAGGATACTTTCCTTAATCAACGTGACAATGATGGTTTGACGGCTCTTCACCTTGCCACACGCAATGGGCAGTCTGCCGTCGTTGAGCTGTTGGTGCTGCATGATGCCGACCTGAACACGCAGTCAAATCTCGATCGGACATGTCTACATGAGGCCATGATGTTGAAAGAAGCTTCTCTTACCGAAACTCTACGGGTGGTGAGTGACACATATGTACACATATTTAGAAGAAACTTGGAGAATAAAGAACACTTGTAACTTGTAACTTATGCAGGCTCATTATCACGGTCTTCATTTTCTCCTCTTGTTCTTTATATGCGTATTTTTGTCTTCGTCCCATTCCTGAGTCTCCCGTAAGCACTAAACACGGGGATACATTTTGTTACTTCAAATATGATTATTTCAGCGAGGATTCAATATATTTTTGTGTGACCATAGTTTGCGCATGGAATTAATGTATGGAAAATCATCTCAATATGAGAGCTCAATTCCGAAAATCTGACTTTAGCAATGGAAAGAGGAACATGAATTACCGAGTGACGACATTTCCTTTGGAAATGAATGTGAAATTATGAAAATAATTACACAAGATAGAAAAATGTTGCAGTCATTGAGTCCGTTCTATAAACAAAAAAAGTAAAGTTATCGATAAAAGTTTGTAAATCTTGATTTTGAGAGACGATGCATTTAAATTGTCAGTAAAAAGTGGTACCAAATGATTGTAGGTGGTTTGCCTTGCATAAATCAGCTGAAAACTCCTGTTCGTCCATTTAGGTATCGTTGATTTTGGATGATTTTTGTTCATGATTCGACTATCACATTCCTAATATTTGTTTTTTCAAATAAAATCTCCGCGAACTTTGGTGGCTCCATTACACCTACGAAAACCGAGCGAACTTCCTACTATCATAACATTCGAGAGGCTTCTTGAAACACACATTATTTGATTTGTTCGCATTGCTTTTTTATTTAAACCCAAATATACAATCTCCTACATTATGCGCTCTTAAAAAGACCTTTTATAAATACAATTTATTATTATCATTTCATATGATTTACATAATACCAAAGCTTACGTGATATCATTTCCATGTCACTTTATACGATTCCTGCAGTACAAAATGCCTTCCAAGAAAGCTTTGGTAATGTACCTCATCGATCATGGAGCCGAACTCGATATTCGTGACAAGCATGGGAAACTACCAATCCAATACGCCGTTGAAAAGGTCTTACAGCAAGATATAAGGACAAGGTAAAGAAAATATAAATTATCATCACGTTTAAGCCATTGAACACACTCTCTCTCTGTCTTTCATATAACCAAATATACATGAGTTTGAAAAAGCCCACTGATATTTACGTGTACTAATTGAAGTGGAAGAAGGAGAACGAATGTAATACAAATATATATAAATAATATATATATATATATATATATATATATATCAATATGATAACTCTAGTGACATGAGAAACCTTTCAGCTTAGGTAGAATATTATTAAATGAATACAGAGACCAACAGGACGGGAGGCATGACTGACGAAATATTTTTCCTCACATGTTCTTATATTCACCAAACCAGGTTAAACATGCATGTCTTTCAAAACTCTGGCAGTTGTGCTTTCTATGATCAAACCATATTGGAAGCCGTGTTACGTGAAAGAAAACATGATCATTTCTGGGGTTCTTATCTTTGACCAAATCGACGTTTTCTGAAAAGCAATATTAATGGGTTAGTATCATATTAAAATCCTGCATTTACTATTTCAGGGATAAAAACCTGAATTTGATTTAAATGGAAAATAATTGGAATACCCATCATAACTATCATCATCTCCGTGCTCCTTATCATCGTCTCTTTTTTTTAAATGATTTGGTTTCTGTTTATTTATTTGAATCTAGGATGTCTACGGCAAGGCACTCGAAAAGCTTAAAAGGTAACGTTTCTTTTTTGGTCCCGCAGAAAAAACTTGAAGACGTGTCGAGGTCAAAACCTTAGTCCAGGCATTTCGTGGGGAAAAAGGGTCAACCTCTCAATAATGTCCTCTATAACATATCACAATTCTTAACAAAGTTCCATGGCGGCCATTTTTCAAAATGGCCGCCATAAATATGATATTTCCCTATATCTCTGCTTCTAAATAGCATAGAGCTACCATTTTAAAGCCTAAACATACAATTTCAGGGACAAAAATCTATTGAAAAACATTAAAATAAACTAAACCTGGCCTAAAAGCCGAAATGGCAGCCATTTTGCAAAATGGCCGTCATAAACCTGATCTTTCCCAATATTTCCGCTTCTTAAAGACTAAGGGCTTAGATTTTTAGTGCTCATAAAAATACATTTTAGGGGACCAGGAATCAAATGACACACATTGCATTAAGCTAACCATGACCCCCCCCCCCCCAAAAAAAAAAAAAAAAAATAAATAAATAAATAAATAAAAAAATAAAAAAAATGTAAACTATTTCAATACAATGAAAACATATTGGCCAAAACTATTTCAAATAGGGTTCCTGTTATATGAAACAAATTGGCAATTGCCAAACAACACTATATCAAGGCGTTCAGTGCTGCATCAACAGTGTCCCGTACTGCTCGTGCAATTATAGGCCTTGCCTGTCATCATGAGTACCATCGCATTGTTTGCATAGATTAGCTCTAAGACTTTCTGCAGACCTGATCCAGCCATGATAAAGTGTACCCAGGTCGAAATTCCATTAGGATCCGATCCTATTGGACCATCAGAAACCATTAGAGCTATTGGTGTCTAATGGTTTCAATAGGGAAAGTGAAATGATGGACCCACAGAAACCATTAGAAAATATCTATTGGACCAACACAAACCCACAGAAAATTTGCTGATGGACCAACAGAAAGCTTCTATTGGACCAGCATCCACCCATGACTTCTATGGGTTTCTGTTGGTCCATTAGATATTTTCTTCTATGATGGGTTTCTGTTGGTCCATTAGATATTTTCTATGGGTTCCTGTTGGTCCATTAGAGATCTTCTATGGGTTTCTAATGGTCCCATATTCTGAATTCCCTATTGAAACCAATAGTCCAATGGCTTATATTGGTAAATCAATAATGATAAATCAAAATCGATTTTAGCAACTGTCCACCAAAAAAAGTATATTCTAATCTCAATTGCATTTACTTCATCACATAGATCACTTGAAGTGAGTTTAAGAATATCCTTTATTTTAACTGAAGGCTCGTACTATTCTATATAATAAACATACATGAATTGTTTCTTGGTTAGTAATCATTATAATCAATATATCTAGGCCTATTGCTAAAACATGAATGAAATTGTAACATGATTAAACAAATAATCTATTGGTCATTAGTTGCCGAAAGAAAATAAAAATCACAAAATTGATGTAGGCCTACATTGTCATAAGTTGCTTAACAAATTATGATAAATGTCATTTTCTGTGAACACGTATAAAGTAATCATGAATATGCATGAGATAGATTTAGCTGTTGGTTTCTATTGGTTTCTATTGGACCTATTGGTTTCTATTGGTCCCATTGGGTTCTATTGGTCTCATTGGTTTTCTATTGGTCATATCGGTCCTATTGGTCCTATTGGTTCTATCGGTTCTATTGGTTTCTATTGGTCTTATTGATTTATATTAGTCCTATTGGTTTCTATTGGTCCTATTGGTCCTATTGGTTTCTATTGGTCTTATTGGTTTCTATTGGTCCTATTGGTTTCTATTGGTCTTATTGGTTTCTATTGGTCCTATTGGTTTCTATTGGTCCTATTGGTTTCTATTTCTATTGGTTTCTATGGGTGCTATTGGTTTCTATTGGTTTCTGATGGTTTTAATGGTCTCTATTGGATTCAATTCTATGGGTCCAACAGAAACCAATAGACTCCAACAGAAACCATTAGAGACCAATAGAATTTGTCTAATGGTCTCTATTGGTCTCTATGGGATTTTGGACCTGGGTACATTTGCCTTATTACCGTGAGCAAAAGCTTAAAAAAGACCCTTTAGTCTTAGTGAATTTTCTTTGAGATGTAGAATGACCACTAGTATATTTCCGTTTAGAATATTGTTTCAGTTCTTCCCATAATTGACCAATTATCAATTGCATTTAAAATCCCCTTCTAGCCAAGCAGGTGGACGTTGAGTTTCATATTCACCTAGATAGACATCGCATTGAAGGCAGAATGTTAACGGGAGATCTCAGTCAAAAACTCGAAATCACTGTGCAAGAAATAACCGACAGACCAGCTGCCCTCGTTCTAGAGGACGACGAGGCAGTAATTGCATCTGGGCTTGAAGTAACCACCCATGGTCACAATTTCAGCTCTCCGGTAAAAGTTACCATGAAACACTGTGCTGCATTCAAAACCCCGGGAGATGCTCAGATAGTTCTGTACAGTCGAAGCAACGGTATGAAATAGAGAACTGAAAATTCCTTCCTATCATAATTTTACCTTTATCATGCTTATTTCTGAAATCAATATTAGTTGTCTATGTTACTTCAAAATCTTAATATTCAATATGACATTTCGTCGGCATATAGTGCAATGTAAATAGGAGAGTGATGTATCTATTACGCTATCATTTCTCATGTGATGCTTGTTATGTGGGTATACGTGAGGAAACCAAAATTGGAATCAGCATCGTATATGTTTAGTTTAGGGCTCAGTTTGTATTGAGACACGAGATATATCTAAAGACTCTTTTTTTAGAATGAAATCACTGCTTTTCATTCTTTATTATTACATCAACTAGTTCACTCTCGTATCCCATCGAAGGGGTTACACCTCTCTAACTTTTGTTATTCTTTTCAATTTCTTTGTAAATGTTTAGACTCGTTAGGTTTCTCAGCAACCAACCTTTCATCTCTAGGGACTCCACGATGTGATGTTCGGGAAGCCGATCTTGATCTCTACCTGGACCATTTCTGCGAGTTGTGGACAACGTCGAAGGCAGGAGATAATTTCTTCGGAAAACGGCTCATTTGCACTCCGTTTATCCCGCGTTCGGTTAAAAGGAACGACGATGGGGTCGTCCTCATTGAGCTTAAGGATGCAGTGAAATTAGAAGAGGTTCGATAGTAATCCGTATCACTTAATGATCGTCAGGGGGTTGATTACTTATGATAGCATCTCAAAGTTCCCTTAAGATTTATTCAAAGTATAACATCTTATCATAACGGTTACTTTAAAACATCAATTGTGTCGTAGGCCTATTGGAAGATAAAAAGAGACAAGTGCAACTTATAACACCGTATTTGAGTTATATCATGTATTTCTGATTTTGTTTTTCTCGTTTTGTTTAGGAACGATCCTTCGTTGAAAAAATCACGATATTGATCCATTACTTTTGAATAAATGTTCATACAGGATGACATCTTGAACACACACAAAAAAGCGTTTGCCGGAGAGCAGTACATCGTAAAATGGGAAGCTGGAGATCTCACTGTCAACTATGCTGTGGATGATGATGAGACATTGGAGGAAACCAAGGTGAGATACAAACAGCATGATGTTTCTCTTCCGTAATTAATGGATTCAAGTTAAGAAAGGTTGTACATATGTATATATATAGTACAATTATTAATGTGTATTTATTCATATATTGTGTTTATACATGTCTATAATACGGTACGTAATATAAACATAATACATATAGTTCATTTATTAGCTTCTACGAGAAAAAAATGATAAATCAAGACTCTGGTATATCATGTATATAAGCAAATGTTATCGGATTAATTGATAATCATGTTTATTCTTCTCTTGACGTGCTCGAAGAAATATATTTGAGACGTATTTCAAAATAAATTAGTTTTTTTCGAGTACATCAATCCATTGCGTGTATGTATGCAAGTAATAAGTGTGTGCGTGTCTGTTTATATGTGTGTTACTTATTCTATATAACGTTCTATGTTAAAGGAGACATTTAAAATACACTCAAGGCACCTAGAAAGAAGACTCTGCTGACTCTGTGAAACAATATTTCGCCCAAAGGGCTTCATCAAATAATGAAGTTATAGACACACAAACATATTAATATGAAAGGTTTATGATATTTCCATTAGTATCTCTTCACTTAGTTTTTTTTTATCTACGTTTTTATTTTGTGAGTTTATTTATATTATTTTCTTTTCTTCTTTAGGTGCTGTTAATATATTGTTTATTCATTAAACTATTTCAGGAACTAAAGGTAGATGCATTTCGTCACATTACTAACAACCGTATGCCATTTAAACTGAAGGGACGTGAGACCAAAGCTATCGTCACGTTTAAGTTGAAGCAATGGATTTCGAAAGACATCATGTTTCCCATTACGTTTGAAGGTAACCAATTGTACAAATGCCCTCAGAATCTAATTGCAATAAGAAATACAATGAAAATGCTGTTATTGCCTTTTTCTCAACTTTTAATTCTTCCGTTTGAGTTGGCTTATTTCCAACTTGACATATTATCAACATAGATAAGAAATCATATAGAAACATTTCTATAATTCCGTTCGAGTTTTAGCGGTAGCATATTTCCAACTTGACATACTATTAACATAGATATAAAATCATACAAAAACCATTTACATATTTCCGTTCGAGTTTTTGCGGTAGCATATTTCCAACTTGACATATTATTACATAACATAGATATGAAATCATATAAAACCATTTCCATAATTATTTGTTTGCAATGGCGGAAGGCGACAGACTGCGATTCCACAAATATGGGAACCCGAGGGTCACGGGTCACGTGACCAGCTGGGAAGACGGTGCTCTACCCAGCAGGCCCAGTTTCCTGGGCCATTGGTTCCCTACACAAGATCTGGTAATCGCAGCCTGTCCCCACCGTCGGTTCATGGCGCTCTTGGCCATTCCTCTCCTTGAGGCATACTGGAAATGATTATAGTTCAGGAACGAAACAAAAGAACAAAACCCTCTCATTTCGGAATACTAAGACTTCCGGAACAGAAGCTCCAGCCAATAAGCCAAAACCGGCCGACCCTGTCAATAATGTAGTCAAACCAACCATATCACAATAATCAAGCCCAACAAACCATCCATGTCAATAAACGAGCCCAACCAACCATCCATGTCAATAAGCAAGCCTAACCAACCATCCATGTCAATAAGCAAGCCCAACCAACCATCCATGTCAATAACAAGCCCAACCAACCAACCATGTCAACAATCAAGCCCAACCAACCATCCATGTCAATAAGCAAGCCCAACCAACCATCCATGTCAATAAGCAAGCCCAACCAACCATCCATGTCAATAAGCAAGCCCAACCAACCATCCAAGTCAATAACAAGCCCAACCAACCATCCATGTCAATAATCAAGCCCAACCAACCAACCATGTCAATACAACAAGCCCAATTTCTTTCTTTCTTTCTTTTTTTTTTTTTTTTTTTTTCTTTCCACAATCTGCATTGATTTCCATGAATGTTGTAGCCCTAAAAGAACAAAATCACACAGTGATTAACAGATTGTGTACCATTAAAAGAACAATAATGAAACATAATCAATTTGACAATCCCCCCCCCCCCCAAAAAAAGAAAAACAAAACAACAAAAAGCAACCTAGCAAATCTGATGTAGAAACCGCAGGAAAAAAAAAAAAAAAAAAAAAAAAAAAAAAAAAAACAAACAAACAACAAACAAACAAACATGATGTCAATATCATAAAACAAGCCCAATTAACCATCAACCTTGTCCACTACTACAGCCCCATCGTGTCACTTATTCAAGCCCAAACTCTAAGGCAATGACATACGCAGAACTACCAGTCCGGGCAAGTACCACTCCGGTCTCCCTATATACACTTTCTCAATAAAGGACCGCCCCCTCCCCCTGACAACCTCCTACCCAATAATCATGAGCCTAATCCTGCCCGTCCACAAGTCAGCAAGGAATTGAGGGGAGGGAGGGAGGGAAAAACACGACCAACTCAAACGAAGTATTAGCTGAGAATGACCCATTGATTAGTAAAAATACACGTCGTGGGAAACACTTGCCTTGCGACCCCGATATGTATTACAAAAGCGCGCCTATCATTGATATTTACAAAACACGCGTGGTAAAGATTCGGCTTTGTGACCTCAATGTAGGTTACAAAGAGATGCGCCTATGTTTGATATTTGCCGACCTGCTGGGAAACATTCGGTTATTGACCTCAAAATCATTTTACAAAAGAGGCGCGCTATCGTGTGTAGTCACCGGCTTGCCGCATATTTCCGGCCTACACTATTGCATTCTATTACAATTGGGTTTATTTTGATAACATCAAAATAAACGTATTGCAATAAGAAATACAATGAAAATGCTGTTATTGCCTTTTTCTCAACTTTTAATTCTTCCGTTTGAGTTGGCTTATTTCCAACTTGACATATTATCAACATAGATAAGAAATCATATAGAAACATTTCTATAATTCCGTTCGAGTTTTAGCGGTAGCATATTTCCAACTTGACATACTATTAACATAGATATAAAATCATACAAAAACCATTTACATATTTCCGTTCGAGTTTTTGCGGTAGCATATTTCCAACTTGACATATTATTACATAACATAGATATGAAATCATATAAAACCATTTCCATAATTATTTGTTTGCAATGGCGGAAGGCGACAGACTGCGATTCCACAAATATGGGAACCCGAGGGTCACGGGTCACGTGACCAGCTGGGAAGACGGTGCTCTACCCAGCAGGCCCAGCTAGTTTCCTGGGCCATTGGTTCCCTACACAAGATCTGGTAATCGCAGCCTGTCCCCACCGTCGGTTCATGGCGCTCTTGGCCATTCCTCTCCTTGAGGCATACTGGAAATGATTATAGTTCAGGAACGAAACAAAAGAACAAACTCCAAATCCCAACAACCCAATTTTTTTTTTTTTTTTTTTTTTTTTTTTTTGCCTAGCGAAATAGAACCTGGGCATGTGGCAAAATTTATGCACGGCTAACAAAAATAACAAACAATCAACTTTGCGTTATTTTTGTGGCTTTATTAACATTTTGAGAAGGACGCTTATTTTGCACATTTTGATTTTCTGGGTGTCATAACAAAATAACACAGATATATTGAATCATAAAAAATGCTTACAAATGCTAGGCCCCCCGTCTATGAAATCGAGTGATGCCAAGGCTAAACTTATATACATTAAGTCATTATATCAGCCCCCCGCCTATAAAATCGAGTGATGCCTAAAGTTATAGAAAATAGATGTATATATATATACCAGCCTCTCCGCCTGTAAGATCGGATGATGCCTAAGATTAAAGCGTGACACCCTGAGTTTGAAAATGTGTAGGTACAACTAGGTCCCCCCGCATTCAAATCGAATGGGGGCCGGAAAACTAAGAATTGACATGCGAACAAATTCGACTGAATATACATTGGCAACCCCCTCGCATGTAAAAATTGAGTGGGGTCGAAAATTATTGGATGACAATTATTGATCAATAAACTTATCAGTACCATGTGATTAGTGATTTACCCATACAAAACCGGGTAGGGGCGAAACCCAATGGGAAAATTCCCCTACGGCCCACTGTCTTTGTGCACGACGCTTGATGTGCGACCAGGCCAAATGCCCCCGGCTCTGCATTAACTTCATAAATCACTGACCAATTTATTACATAAACCCTATCCGTACCTTTCATACCTGAAACCCTAAATCCTTTCCGTACTAATACGTATACCTTGGCTATACTTCGAACCACCAAGCAATATTTAATTTATGCCACTAATATACTAAAAATACTTTTATTGGTGGAGATATTAAATGGGGAGGTGGTGGGAATGTTTCAGACTCCGAACATTTTTCTTCTTGTCCATTCAAATGAAAGCCATAACTAGAATGAAAGCCCCTTCGTGCTATTTGTAATTTGCTGGCGGTATTTTCCGCGCTTGCTTGATAAGCGTACATACGCTTGTACATTTCCTTCCAATGTAATACAAAGTATTACATTTCCTAGCGCGTGAATTTCCCTCAAAAATGTAAACAACCTCTTGACCTACATTTTGTCAGCCTGTCAATAAACCATTTTAAATCGTAATCTACTCTTTAAATTTCAATATACTCCCGATTGCCCGCAATAAAACAAAGGGCATGCACAAAATAAAGTTCCAAAGATTAAGAACAAATCGAACCGCTGACGCAAAGTTCTCCATGAGAAGATCACATCCCTCATCAGACAGATGCACGCCATCTCTGTGAAAATACCAGTGTTCTTGGACATTGAAATTGTGGCCTATGAATGATCCACTACACATACGCCGGACCCTCCGTCTGGCATACTTGTTGACACCTTTCCGCACATCATTGATGACGACCTGCGACGTGACGTGTACATCATGACCATAGTAATACAGGCGAGTAAGATGCTTGAAAATGAAATGTAGCATTGCGGCAACAATGACCGCGCTGTATTCAGTGCTTCATCCACCGCTTGTCGACAGTCCTTTGCAAAATAACGCCCCAAGTCGTTCGAGCCCGCATGGATGATTAGCTCCGATGGAGAAGGACCGAACCTCACTTGGCCCTGTAATTGACGCGGGAAATCGCGTATAGCGACGCCCCTCCTCGCCCGTGCCATGCCACCTCACAACCAGCGATTCCCAGGTCTCGACAGCCTCTGGTAAACGCCCGCTCACCAGCTCGCCTCACGAGAATGTCTCCGCACACCCAAACCCGGTGAGCCTGGGCACCTATTTGGAGAAAGATAAAAACCAAATTCCTTCCGAGTATGGCGTACCTTTTATGGGCTTATAGAACCAAAGGTTTCTAACATAATTACATAAGCGAAGCAAATTCAATTCTATATAGCATATTATCGCAATGACGACCTTCGTCATTGCCTTGTTTTCGCTCACATTCTGCCCCATTAATATTCTCCTTTCCCTTATCCTTATCGTCAGGAAATCGCATTCGTTTTGCACGTAGTGTTTGTGATTCCTAGTTAGGTGCTTTCCTCATGTCTTTTTCCTTTCAAATTTCATAGGCATAGACTCTAACATCTCATCAAGGTCACTACTTTCTTCGATTTTGGAAATCACCCATGCATGACCGTCCAGGCGCCATTTTGTCCGTTTCTGGTCCATTTTAAGGCCGTTATATCTTCCTTCCCATCCCCACTATCCTAGATCCTACAAACTTTTAACAAATTCCTCTAGATAGTCTGAGAGATGTCCTTTCATCTGCGACGGATGACTTGACCTTCACAATGCCATCTCCATACTCGAATTTCAAATCTAAAACCGACTCCTCCAATAAATCTCAAGTTCTTGAAAAATGGACCCCTAAACAATCTAAAACTGCCATAACTTTCTCATATAAATTCCGTTTTGTTTTTAAATCTCACAGTATCTTTATCTCATAATTGCACATAGCCGTGCCAAATTTCACGCTCCAATGGCTTTGCACAACATAAATAGCGCCCTCTAAAGTTTTAGGAATTGGCTTTCTCTCTGTGGCCGTATCTTCATAATGGCTTGGCAAACCCGTACCCTTTTTTGGATTTAGATACTTGAAGATATGTCCTTTCCAGCCATATACAAAATTATATACCCTAACACTGACCAAATTTGAGAAAAATTGCCTTCCAAATTCGCCATTTTCGAGAAAATTCCGAAATAACTTCAACTTACTCTAAAATAACGATCTTTATACCTACATCAATGAAACTTGGCAGACACATGTATCCATATACGTGACAACTGACTGCCAAGTTTGGTAAAAATCGAATACGTCAGCGCAAAGTTATCGCCAAAAATGATGAATTTACTATGCGTTACGTAATAGCGCCTTTAATGCGTGTAGTACATTGCGCGCAGATGACAACGGTGTCAAACTGACCGCAATGAAGTGCCCTTTCGAATGATACCAAGTATGGTATATGTTCACACAGAAAATTTTGAGTAAATCACATTTGAACAAGGGTCATTATACGAATTCCGCCGAGTTTCCGCCCAATAATATAACACGTATCGGCTATGGCGTCATTTTTTCAGACTGCTTTTCACCCCCTAAACGTCCCTTTTTTTCCTTGAAATTTTGCAGTGACATTCCGAGTTGCAATACGCAGGGCACCTCTTGGCCGGATTTTTAAAATTGGTCAAGGGGGTCATTGAAGACGCAATTTTTGTCCTATAAATCTATTTTACATCACGTGTTTCGATAGGATTACCATAGAACAAAAAAAAATTGTTTACAATAACAACCATGAAATTCTCTTTCCCATGATACCAAATACGTCAGATAAAGTGACATAAAGAGAGAGAAAAAAAACAAACAATTAAAGTCCGGTCATAATACAGATCCTGTACGTTTTCCGCCCATGCATTACACGCATTGTCTATGGGGCAAATCGGGTTCACGCTTCTGGACCCCAGAACGATCTTTATTTTTCTTGAAATTTTTCAGGCACATTCTAAGTGGCCAAGTGCAGAGCATCAAGAAGCCGGACTTTTTTAAAAATCGGTCAAGCATGACATTAAATGCTACTTCATACTCTGCGTAACTAGTCCGAGAGATGCTCTTTCGTTTGACATATAAAAACAAGGCGTCATTGCACGCACATCGTTCTGACACGATTGCATTTCTAGTATCGTACCGAACTTGTGTAACATACTAATATTGTACAACATCACTTGTCGAAACACGACTATAACCCCAAATAAGTGCGTGGTTATACGAAAATGAATAACATCCCACTGAGCTGGTTAAAATTATTGAAAACAAAGTAAGCAATCGTACTAACTCTCCATAATTATATCCACACCTTATATGTAGGCCCCTATCTCCTTTGCCTACAATCAACCCGACCTTGTCCAACCTATTAACGGACATAAAGTTTATATGTCTCACTGCGCCATCTCCCCCATCTCCTTAGGGAATGATATGTTTGCGGAATTAGAAGATGAGACTAGCCTGTGGCTAGGTAACTCACCGGGTGGAGGATGGACAATAGACGGTTGATTCGCCGTTTCTAGGGATTCTGTGATGTTGGCCCCCCCGTCGGAGTCTGGTCTCCTTGGCGCTCCCGCCCTGCCGAAGCGGCTGGGTTACTCCTCGAGCCGCGTCTCGTCACTCGAGAATGTGGAGCTGGCGTTGTCCCCCTGATCGGGTCACTGTTTTGAAGCGCTGGCTCTCTCCGCTTTCCTTTGCCCTTTCGTCCCGTAGACGCCTTAGACTTCCCCATCTTGTCGTCCACACAATACAGACGAGCTAGTTAGACGACTATGCCGCAATCCGAGCTCCGATGTAACTTCCTCCAATATTTAATTCCAGCTATCCAATACAATTACTCCTCTGTTCAATTCCAAATATCTAGTGTAACATTTTCTCTTTTTAGATCCAATTATCCAGTGTAACTCTTCCTCTGTTTAATTCCAGATATCCAGTGTAACTTTTCCACCGTTTAATCCTTATATCCCGTGTAGCTGTCTCTCTGTTCAATTCCGAATATCCAGCGTATTGGTGTGAAACCCAGTGATAATAGAAACTAACCGGTGCAGTCAGTTCAACAGCGACAACCTGTGTACAATTAGCATGTATAATTCTGAGTCCAATAAAACACGACCAACTCAAACGAAGTATTAGCTGAGAATGACCCATTGATTAGTAAAAATACACGTCGTGGGAAACACTTGCCTTGCGACCCCGATATGTATTACAAAAGCGCGCCTATCATTGATATTTACAAAACACGCGTGGTAAAGATTCGGCTTTGTGACCTCAATGTAGGTTACAAAGAGATGCGCCTATGTTTGATATTTGCCGACCTGCTGGGAAACATTCGGTTATTGACCTCAAAATCATTTTACAAAAGAGGCGCGCTATCGTGTGTAGTCACCGGCTTGCCGCATATTTCCGGCCTACACTATTGCATTCTATTACAATTGGGTTTATTTTGATAACATCAAAATAAACGTATTCATTTGTAATGTAGCCCTGCTTGTCAAAAGTTATAGTCGATTGCCTAACCTGTTTTCTAATTTACCGACATATAATCGACCCTTACCTTTTTGTGATTTCAATTTTTTTAAGCATTAATAGTCATGATAGTATTCCTCGTCATTCATCCAATGTATTCAAACTGTACTCGAAAGAAGAAGGAAAGTGAATGAGGGCAAAATTAATTCGAATACATTTCTTGTTATTAATGATCAATAAACAATGAACATGAATAACTTAGTCCTATACATTTAATTCCTCACATATTAAAGTATTGAATGTAAAACTGAGAGAAAATTTGTGAAGTATTGCGACTATAATTATTTTCTCAATTGTGTAATATTCATTTGCTATTTTCCTGTCTTTATAATGGCCTAATCGTGGCTTAAATCTTGATACGACGTAAAAACATGAATAATCCACTTTCGGCTGATAAGCATATGACTTTTTTTTTTTTTTTTAAGTTTTGACTGTATTACATTAATATTACATTATTTAATTCAATTTAATTTAATTCAATATGGACACAAGTTGCCTATATTTTCAAATGAAAGCAATGACATCATAATATAGAATGGCTGGATTAACATGTGAGAGAAATGCTTGTGGGTAGGTTTCCAGTTTTAACTAAATAATAATAAACAATATTACATACGTGTATATAAAGACTGTTGCCCAGAGAGTTTGAATTGCTTTGTTTACCTCTTTTCATGAATTGATAGTGAAAGTATGATTTACTCTTGGTAGATGAATTTCATATCAGATCTCATGACACTTTGTCATCAATCTAAAGTGTCACAAAGATTGATCAACAAAGTTCTGAGAAGATATAAAATAAATTTATAAATACTAAATCGTATTTTTTCATTTTAATTTCTTGAAAAGAGGTAATAAATATTATTCCGACTTTATGGTAAAAGTGTATATTGTGTATACATCTTAATTATAATTCTTTTCTTCCAACCAGGTACGAGCACTTCAAAAGCAAGAAATATCAGCAGGTGAGATATGGCAGTATCATGATCTACCAATTTTACCAAGCATTGAAAGATAGGTATCTTGTCTCGAACCTCCTTTTCCTCGTCTGAGAAAAAGAATGGTACATTGGATTTTTTTTCTCGCCAGAATTCAAAATTGGGGCATTTCCAAACGTTACATAATGTAAATCTACAGATCAATGATAAAATATAAATGATACGAGGTACTTTCTCAACTGTTGAGTTTCGAGTTAATGCAAGATCTAATTTATTTTACCTTTGTCACTGTTTCTTACGAAAGTCACATAAAAAAGTTCGGATGGCAACATGTATTTGTAAAACTTTGTCCCACCTATGCTTGGTAAAATTGGTAGATCATAATAATGCATTATCTCACGTGCTAAAATGTGTTGCTTTTGAAGTGCTCGCATCTGGTTTATTAAGATGTATGTTCTGTTGTGTCAATATAAGAGATCGGCTTCGGGGGTTCCATATATTATGTTACTTTATATATTTATTTCTGGGTGTCGGGTACCCTATCAGAAAAAGGCAAATTTGAGAGGGTGATTGGATGTTTAACCCCCCCCCCCCCAGCTATGGTATGACAGTACATGGATAACCTGAAATGCATGCAAGATAATCGGGTATAACTGATCCGACCGGAGTTTCCTAAATTGCGAATCTTAATACTCCTTGAAAAGGTACGTTTCGTGTTTACTGACCATTAATAATATTATTTACAGGATCAGCTATGGCAACATTTCTTTCAGAAAAAGATGATGCTTCAGTAACACCGGTTTCCTTCAGGTAATTTGATTTTTTTTTTCCGTCATAAACATCTAAATATATACGCATTTAAATTTACTTCTCTATTGTAATTATCTTTTATTACGGTTATTTTTGTGATTAATAAATTGAAAGACAACAGTTATTTTGCCAGATTTCATAATTTTACCTTTTAATGGATTGCGACTAACAGTTTATACGGACTTTCGATTAATATCTAATTGGTATCTCAATAAAATAACGGATTACGTTTAAATACATTTTGCGAATGACACTAATTACCTAAAATATTCAGCTTTGTAAGTCAAGTCTAAATATTATTCATTTCATTTCTCTTGAAAGCAAAATGGATGATCTACTCCTGCACGTTGCAAAATCGGTGCCGATGGGTAAGGTTATCGACCTGGGTGCAGCATTGGCATTTGAATATGTTGAAATTCAGCGTTACAATACACAGAATTTGCATGCACCCTGCAAATATGACGGAACACTGGAAATGATCCACGCCTGGCTTATAAAGCAAAAGGACAATAACTTACAAGACCTATTAGCAGCACTGGAAAAGGCAGGGATGTACAAGCTCTCAAAAAGCCTAACACTCAATACTCTCTAAAGACAAAGAAGGTTGGGTAGTCGGGTGAACTGCGAAAAAAATTATTATAGATCTGTATTAGATATGATAATCCGTTTTCCAATTGAAATATGTTAGACTTTGGATTTATCAAATGATAACAGATTGAGTCGGTGTTTATGAAAATGTATAGGCCTATATACAGTACAAAACAAGGAACACAGCTTTTTGGACTAAACACTCTTGTGGGACTAAGTTTTGTACTAAAATGTATGCTATTATACTAGCCATATGAGGAATACAAGTATAAATTAGTGGCAAGCAATTTAATGTGACCTTACTACCGTGGTCATTTTCCGTAGAGAAAAGGAACGGAAAAAAGCTGTTTCTTGTTGTATATATGTTATTTTAATATTGTATGAAATATGCACGGCCCTACAGAAGAACAGTCCGCGGGCTGAGGTAGGCCTTCGTGTTTAAATAAACAAATGAAATGAAAAGCTCTCACTATTTTTACCTTGCGCAAAATCATTATGTCTCAAACACTGTATTTCTTTATGCATTTGCATAAAATAAATGTGTTAATCGAAATCCAAATTGATATCATTCATTTTAAGGTTGTAAAACTTCCTATACTTTTTAAACATTCCTCTTTTAGCAATTCCTATAATTTTAAACTAGTCTATTTCTACAGATCTCAGTCATGTTGGTGACTAATATTTTGTGATAATGTATTAGGAGGATTTTAATGTCAATAACTTCTTTCAATTCGAAAAATATTCATCTTGAAAACGACCACTTTCTCCAGGATCATAAGACAAAAGAACTAATGAAACATAGACCTTATCTTATACTCATTGCTTTTCGTTTTAGTGCATGTAGTATACGAAAATGAGAAGCTTTAACTCTTGATTTATCTTTTCGGGTTGCCTTTTCCAAGTTGAACATGACAAGAGCTAGCTAATAACACTTGTTATGTAGCTATTAAACAAAAATTGTAAAGTAGCAGTATATAACGTTTTTATTCTACTCACACCGTTGTGGAATAACACATTGGAAATGTGATCTGAAATTATACCGTGTATATGCATGATTTGGTTTACAAATGCAAGCGGCTTCATTTCCTATTGCTGTTCCATATGAAACTAAACGTATGTCGTTTACTGTATGAGTAAGACAAACGAGAACCCGAGAACCTTATATATTCTAGTTTAATTCTTTTTTTCATAACGTTATCGTTATATCTTTAGGCACCGTTTCCAATCTTAACTAATCTCTGTCCTCAAAAAAATAATAAAATATAACAAATAAAGAAATAGAATGACAATGTATGGAATAGCCTGACAACGGCATAAAGTGTATGTATCAGAACTTCTCATAGTAGGACGATAATACCTTGTTTTGTTATTATTGTAGTTTGAAAATCAATCATTGTAAAATAAAAATAGGTGTTTATTGTTTTATAATAATGTAGATTTAAAGTAATTTGCGACACCTAAACTGCATTTAAATTTTTGTTTTTGCAATACTAGAAAATAATACTTCATTATCAGAAGTAAAATAACACGTTTAGCCATGTAAATAGCGAATGAAAATAAGTAGTGCAATATGCATATCTGGTATTTCCATTATATTCGACTTTGTAAATTGTTTGAAGTGTTTACTTTTCTCCCTTCAAGAGAACTCATTGCAGCAAATTTCCCATTTCAAGATATATAATTTCATATTTCACAATTTGTATTTTTCATCGTATTTCTTTAACATTTTACTGTGAATTTTTAACCAAAAATTACGCCTATACCTGCTTATGTATAATATATTGTACACAACTTTATTATTCTGTGAATTCGTTGTACAAATGGAACTTTATTCTATTATAATTATGTACATGACTTTAGGTGACGTCTTACGTGTAGTATATACAGAGTTATATCAAAAGATGTATCTTTTTTACGTTTTCTCTCTTTCTACCACTTTTGTATCAATTGTTATGAACTAAATAATTGAGTTCGGATCATTCGTTCCATTAAACCATGTTTTAAGCCGCTCTGATCCGCTCTGAATGTATGTTGATATTTGTTGATTTTGCTATGAACTGCTCGACATCCTTCTTTTCTAAAAATAAGCAAGAACAAGCAAAAAAGTAACAACAAACTATATTAATGGCATTTTTGTAGCAAATATGGACGGCTATGGACGGTGGGAAGAAATATTACTAGTCATCTCACAAAATTATGTATTCTCCTAGTTCATGAATCGATTGGTTCAAGACTTCATTGATGACGAATGAGATCTTTAGATTCATTCTATCAAAGCTTACGACAATAATAAAATAAATCTAAGTGTTTAATAAATATCAAGCAATATATAATAATTGTTTGCATACGTTATACAAATTAGTAATGACTTCGAAAGAAAAATATGAGGGGATTGGTCATTTTTTCCGAGATGATTAGCTTAGTCTCAAAAGCAAAAATGGACGAGGAAAATACAGAAGAAAAACAACTTAGTTATATCATTAGATGCGTTGCACTTCAAACATATACTTTGGGACCCAATTTTTAGTAGATATAGCGCATATAATCAAATTGCAATTGTTCCCTTTGTTCATTCATTTGTCATGTATCTACTTAAATTAGTTAATCTTTCTCGATAGAGATATTATATATCATTAAAACTAGATTGCAGGCTATAAATCTAGTATAAAACAGCTCCATGTCTTTTTCTCTCCTACATCAGTTTTACGTATTATGTTTATATAGGACCCAATTTCACAATCGCTTTGACGCTTTTGCATATTTTGTTTGACTAGGTAATGTGCTTGTTTACATTAAAAAATGACGATCACAACTATAAGTATGTGTATGACGGTTAATTGGTAACTAGCTCGCAGTCAAGGTGTGCTTGATGAACTGCTCCTGAGTAATTCTGTCCTTTGTAAGTCATTCCTTACAAAATAATGTGAAGCTGTTGTCCTTTGCTTTCACAAATAAGTACCTATTTCATTTTCTTCTTCCACATCACGTGGTAACACGTTCCTAGTAGGATCGAAGTACAGCAATTCAGTTCATAGTACGGCAATTCCGTTCGTAATACGTCCATCTCGTTTTAAGTACGTTGTCACTCCGTCCAATTGCAGGACGGGGAGAATTTTGAGCAGGCTCAAAGTTGTAGACCACCCTTCCCGTCAAAGCCAGTCCGAGCCCGTCCATGAAGTCCTTAAAAATATCGTAAATAGTCGCTATTACGTTCACTCCGTTCACACACAGTTTGAGCCCGTTTGGCAACATTTTCCAGAACGTAGTGAGAACTAGTTTGGTGTGATAGGTGCTTGACTTGAACGTCTTGATCTGCAAAGCCTAAAGCGTTGAAGTTGAACGGGAATGAGGAATGGCGAGAACGCTCTGGGTTTTTATAACTCCCGTTGTTGGGGATCGGGTAAGTGAGAGGGGTAGACCGAGAGGGGGAATTACAGAAAGAAAAAAAGGAGATTAGAGAGAAACATTCCTTCTGAATAGGGATCATTGCAGCTTTTCTTTTTGTACAATACACTTGTTTCAATTGTAGCAGATTTAATGATAATACATACATATGTATTTGCGAATTTTTATACTTCCCGCCAGGTATGTCAATTTTTTGGATATTTGAATATTACATTTTCCATGTAAAAAAAGGAACGCACCCTTCATTATTAGAACGAAAATGTAACGGCTGGATATATATATATATATCGAGATAAGCGATTAAAACAAAAACATAAATTATTGATATTTTCTGTTTAAACCTGTACCTTTATTTACCATTAACCCTTTGCATTCGGGAACCGGGTGGCTACGTTTTTTATTATAAACAACACCCTTTTAATTGGAGCAGATTTAATGATGATACATAAAAATGAAATTGTGAATTTGGAACGTCCAGTCAAGTTTATAATCCAATTTTGTTAATGTTAGTATAGTTTTCCTTATGTAAAGAGGAGGCGCGCCCTTTATCATCGAAATAAAACTGTTACAGGTACATGGTCTAGGCCAGGGATAAATTGCTGGACGGTGGAGGAAATGATTTTGAGGCTCAAGTAGCAGCAATATGCCTACATTAAATGGCTATCCAAACTTTGCTATAAGTTCGTTTGCAGGCACGGCTGATTGTATGGTTTAATTATCAGACGAAGCCACGCGATATCATTCAGTAATAACACATAGGCCTAGGTTAATCGGACAGGCAATAGACCTATTCGAAAAACGACGTAATAAACTATAAATAATTATTTAAATCAACTTTGTATCGTCAGTCCTGTGTATAAAGGGGCATGTTGCCATATTCCTGACTGAACACGTAGCAATTACACGCTTACATACATTGATAAGCATATCGAAATATACTTTGACCCTATAGAGCTGAGATAGTTCACACGCGGCCGGGCAATGCGGGTTGAGGAAGGTAAAGGCAAGCAGTACTCGTTTAATTTATAGGAAAGCGAGTAATGAAATCACTACTGTATCCATTACAAGTTCACGACTCAATACGATTCACGAGGTAAGTTGTTCCTGCAATATTGTTACTGGCCAAGATAACATTATGTGCTTGTAGTTTTGTCAGCATACACAGTAATTGGTGTTGCTACAACTTACAAGCTATGGGAAGCGATTTTGAATGAAATGATGTTTTTATGTAATTGCCTTTACGTTTGGCTGTGAGTGCGTGTGGGTTGTGAGTGTACACATATGATAATTCAAAAATATATTATTTCTATATGATAAACTAAAGTAATGTAATGCCCCATTGAAGTCACTACCTTAGCACCATTTTTTCTCATCTGAGCAATGTTAACAAGTCCCTTGCCCAGTGGTTGATACAGGGGGGAGTGGGCCGGGGGGATGGGCCGGGGGGGGGGGGGAGGAAACGTGAAAACACACGTTAATTTTCCTATTTTTTGTTAGATGCCCCCCACCCCCATTTTTGAGGGACAAAACAAAAACAAATAGTGTTCACTACCTCTTGAAAAGTTAGGTTTGGGATGTGTAGTTAGCACTTCAGGCGTCGTGTTTGTTTGCAACATTTCGTGGAGTTTGATTGGCCCTAAAGCTATCGTCACAACCCCAAAAAGTAGCCTGCTGGGCGGCCGGGCGGAAAGTTTTGAGCCAATTTTGTCTGGGGGCCGAGCGGCGGCCTCCCGGTCCCTGCTTGTTTTAAGGGCATCGGTCAGTCTTCGCTAAATTTTAGCGCGGAGTTAAAATTCGGCGGCGCCTGTTCACTTTTCACTCGCCGCACAAAATACGCTCGGTGCCCGGGCGATCGCCGGGAGCGTTCGCCGTTGAGCGCTATAGGTCAAAAATTGAAGCCGCTAGGCTAAAGGCTGCCAAGCGGTCACCGCCCGCTCGCCGCTGGAAGATCAGTGCGTCACTTGGCGACGAATTCGAAATCGGTCGGCATCTTTTGACCAAGTAACTTCGATTTTTTGACCTAAATCGCTCGACGGCAAACGTGCGATTAGGTCGGTGCCCGGGTGGGGACTGCCCGGGAAACGAGCGTATTTCGGTTCCCCGCCGATCACCGACCGGCGGTCGATAGGAGACCGCTCGGGAATCGATCGGTCAACACTCGGTCACAGCCGAGACGCCGCCCAGAGAAGCTCCCAGATTTTGCCCAGTTTTGACCTAAAATTGACCGGCGACCGACGGGAAATCGACAGGGCAGCGCCCAGGCATCGCTGGGGCTGTACAACCTGCTCGACTTTTCCAAAAAATGTTGGGCGATGCCTAAATTCCAGCTGCGACCGAGAAGGCTAATAAAATCGGTTGGTCGCCGCTCTGAGTTGTGACAAAAAAGCTTAAGCAGTCGAAAATTTGTTGTGAAGTGCTTTGTGGAATGCATGTAGAGCATATTCGGTTAAAATTGGTTTCAAGTGGCACCTCGAGAAAGCATATTTCAACCTTTTTTTGGTCGGTCCCAGGCCCAGGGGCCACATGCAGTACAGAGGCCCGGGCAGCTACAGATAACACGTTCATTTAATTAAGGTGCATTTAGCTGCTGGTCTATTATGCAGTATTAACGCATAGCTGCAGCTTGAAGGGTGGGGTTTCCATCCAATTCAATACGTTACCGAGACGATGGCGCTTTTTTCTTTTTGAATTACCTTCTTTTTTTTTCTTTTTTTTTCACTCTTTCTCTCCTTTTCGCTTTATTATTTATCTCTGTCTTTTCTGTTTTTATCCATCGCTCCCTTTTTTCTATCCCCTTTGTAAGGCCTCCATAAGGTAGGGAAACAGATTTGGCCCCACCTGCAACCACCACTGATCGATATAATCACCTTTATGACTTTAGAACAACTGTCAATGTTGAATTTGCACTGATGGCGCTTAAAATCCCAAATTGAACTTATACATTTTACCAAGATTTTCTGGGGGGGGGGGGGACGTCTACCGGTGGGCCAGGTCATTTCATGGATGAAATGGCGGCAATTTAAGTAATCAGCTCCGCCCCCAATGAAAAAAGAAAATGAGAGACTGTTATACAGTTGCTCCCTAGTGAATGCAATTGGGTAAATTGCAAATCAATCGTTATATTCCTTGTGCAAATTTATCTTCCATCATTATTATTATGTACAGGTTACAATTTCAAAACATGTCAAAGACTTTATTTGTCTAGTTTATTTTTCCAAAACAATAATTTACATTGATTGCAAACATAGTATCTTTAATTTTTTATAGAATCCAATCACAATATAAATATCATATCGTACGAGTACCTTGCACTATCAAATTAGGTTTATATGTTTTTATGATTTCATTTATCATCTCATATCTGATTTGCGTGATGACTAACGGTTCGCAAACAGGCCATTTATAAATTAAAACGAGGTTAATCATTTTCAGTATACATTGTAATACTTTTTTTGTGGTAATACTTTATGATTTAGGTGGGCGTTTTCCAACCGTTTTTGTCCCTCGTAATTTATGTTAAAGGTTAACTTATTTGATAACAGGCCATTTGTAAATAAACAAGAGGTTAATCATTATCAGAATACATTGTAAAACTATTAGTCATGTACTTTGTCTCTCTTGAGAAGAAATTGTGCGCTTTAGACCCCTGCTATAAAGGCCTTCTGTCTACAGTGGCTACTTTTGTTTTGAGGGGGGGGGTAGGCAGTCCCAGTGAGCTTTCTCCCCTAAAGCATTTTGTTCAGAGCCATTTATTAGGAGAGTTTTGCCAACCAAGTCCGAGTTGGACACAATATAGCGACTACTGCTTTGTTGGGCAAGCACAAAACAAAATAATATACGCCACGTTGCGATCCACTGAAGCCAAGTTTGCCAAACTCTGTGTATAGTTGGCTCTGATTCTGATTATTGCAGAGCGCCATCTCATGGTAAACTGATTGCAAACAGTGCGTAACCCTAAACCTAATTTCCGCTTCGCATACAGAGGACTCAATGCAAGAACCGACAAAGCAGCCATTTACAGGTTCATACTCCTACAACAGACCTAAGATGGCGCTAGAGGTAGAGTAGTTGTCTCGTAACCGGGGGTCCCTAGTTCGAGACCACGTCGATGTGTTAGTGCCCTTTAGTAATGCATTAATCCTCATTACCAAGTCGCTCGGAGAAGACTTATAATCATGGGTGTCGATCCCGGGGGGATGGGGGGATATATCCCCCCCCCCAATATTTCAGGTGGGGGGGGGGGGGTGGCCTGTACAATCATCCCCCCCCCCCCCCAATAATTCACCATCAAAAAAAAAAAAAAAATTAATGATGAGAGCCCAATGAGAGTAGTTAATGGTTATTACTCGCAAGATGACCATCAATATACACATTTTGCTATCAAATTTTCATAATACATACATATATGAATAGAAAACGAAGTAAATGAGACGACCGTTCATGAGACATTTATTCAATTTATTCAATCAACAGCATCATAGAAATGCAGTGCGCCAAATGCAAAGCCGGAGCGTTAAAAAGCAACGAGCTTAGTAAATGTTAAGCGCGAAGCGCAAAAGTGCAAAAAAGAAGAAGAGAGTGGAAGAGAAAGATAATGAGAGACAAAGAGGATACAGGCGCGTAGCCAGAGGGTGGTGGGGGCGATCGCCCCCCCCCAAAAAAAAAAATGAAACTGAATTTAGACAAGGATTAAGATTCGGGAACAGTAAAACGAATCGTCTTCTTTCTCTAATAATTTAATGAAACGTCAAAGCTTCCGCGCTTAGCGCGGGAAAGGGGGGGAACTGAATTCAGACAAAGATTAAGAGTCGAGAATGGTACAACGAATTGATTCTTTCTCTAATAATTTAATGAAACGTCAAAGCTTCCGCGCTTCGCGCGGGAGGGGGGGGGGAACTGAATTAAGACAAGGATTAAGAGTCGGGAACATTACAACGAATCGTCTTCTTTCTCTAATAATTTAATGAAACGTCAGAGCTTCCGCGCTTCGCGCGAAGAGAGGGGAACGCCGTTCAAACAATTATTAAGAGTCGAGAATGGTACAACGAATCGTCTTCTTTCTCTAATAATTAATGAAACGTCAAAGCTTCCGCGCTACGCGCGGAGATAGGAGACGTCTTGACGATGTCTTGACGTCTTCAAGAATGCAACCATCCTGAACTGTGGACATACCTTCTGCAAGGCCTGCTTGGAAGCGTACGACAAGCAGCACTACGCACGTAATTATATCAGATGTCCGATATGCAGAGAGAAAACCAAGCTTGGACTAAACCGAGTGGCAGGACTTACACCAAACTTTTCACTCAAAGGCCTTGTGGACGCTTTGAATGAAGAAGATGCACCTTCTATCTTGAAGATAGACGATCCTTCGTCAGAAGTGTGTGTGTTACATGAGAAAGATTACAAAACAATCTTTTGTGAAGTATGTAAGGAATTCATTTGCATCAGTTGTTTTATTGAGAACCATCAGGGCCATGAGATTAAAAGGAAAGAAGAATCAGAGCATGGGGAAAGCGAGTTGAAAAAGAAGACGGATGATCTCTTTCAGAATTGTAAGGAGAAGAAAATACTAGTTGAGAAGTCGGTGGAGATTGGGTACCAATTTAAAGAGGCCATGAATTCGCACCTTGACAAGCTGGACAGAGAAGTAAGGGATACAATTGTGAAAAAGTCTGCGACCCTCCGGGAAAACGAGCAAATACTCTTGGAAAAGATAGGTGAACTTCGGAAGGAGTCTGTCGAGCAAATGGATAACTGGATATCCCATCGTAAGCAACTAATAACTAGCACGGACTGCGTAATCGCAGAACTGACAGGCAACACTAGTCAGCAGAAAGATACGTTTCAATCACATCACTTGAAATGCAGTGAGCTGAATACAATGTTAAAAGCGGCCATTGATGATGATTCCGCAAGTCGTGCCAAAGAGAGGGTAGTGAGCGCGCAGTTTCGTGTTGCTGAAGAGAAGCTGCTTAATCTTGGATATCTCGATGTAGCTCCGAAGGCGGAAGAAAGCAACACTCCGATTGCGCCAATGCCCGATGACAGGAAAAGAAAATCAGAAGAGATGCAACAAAGCAACAATGCGCCTGACATCCCAGCAGTAGTGAAACATAGAAGATCGTTAAGAAAGTAGAGTTAAACTATGACGTAAACGGGATGGCGGCGTGCTCTGAAGATACCGTTGTGGTAGGGTACGGTGTTAGCAGATAGGGTAGTGACTACATATCCGTGTCAGGTTCGGTCAGGCCACATCTACAGAATACGATAGGGCATGTCTATAGCGTTGCATTTCTTACAGACGGTAGTCAAGTGGTATCACAAAGTAAGAAGGCGTTCAGGGTCTACAACCCTCAAGGTACATGCCACACAGGTGGGCAGAAGTGCAAATCGGGTGAAGAATCTCTCGACGTGTGTACTGACAAGCATGATCAAATCTATGCCGTTAATGGCAACCGAGAAATATATATCTTCCGTGATGGAAAGCTTCTGAAAGTAGTTCCTACTGGCAGATCACAACCCAAACAGATATGTGTAACCAGAGAAGGTCATGCCGTGATCATTAGTACGTGTGACACCTACCCCAGCACAGTAACTGTGTATGACGGGGAGGGTCAAATGGTTAAATCCATTATAGCATTGCGTGAGCGATATAGTGATGATGGTGGTGACAACGACTTTGATGATGACTATGATGATGATGATGATGATGATGACTTTAACGACGACAATGATGATGAAGATGACAATGATGATGATGATGATGATGAGTTTAACGACGACAATGATGATGATGATGACATTGATGATGATGATGATGACGACGATGATGATGACGCTGATGATGATGATGATGATGACAATGACGATGATGATTATGAAACTGTTGATGATGATGATGATGAGGAGGAGGAGGAGGAGGAGGAGGATAAAGTCTTATATGCTGCAGTAGACAGCAAAGACAGAGTCTTAGTGGCAAAGGTCAGTGTTGATTCAAATACATTTCAACTTTCTAGATACACTTTTCAGGGAGGGCAACTTATTGCGGAAATGGTCTTCAAACGATCCTTCTTACTCCGTGAACGTATGACTGATATTGAGTGTCATATGGTTAGTTTAACACCCATCCTAATCGCCTTTAGTAGTAGTAATGTTCTGTATTTTATGAAGCTTGCCGACTAGCTGAGCCGCTGCTTCTTCTTCTTCTCGTTCTTCTTCGTCTTTTGCATCTTCTTCTTCTTCCTATTCATCTCTATTTTTCTTCTTTCTCTCCTTGTTCTTCTCAATCTTCCTCCTCTTCTTTCTCTCCTCCTCCTTCTTTTCCTTCTCTTTCTTCGTCTTGTATAAGGCCAGTGAAGGCCTACCGCGATGAAGAAGTATGACTTTTGTTTTCTGTCTCTTTGTTGTTGTTTTTTGGGGGGAGTGGTCAATATGATGAAGCGACTGAAATTCGGAACATTTAGATTTAGACATGATGAATAAGATGTTATCTAAGTACCAATTATGCAATACCGATCTTTAAACAGCCTTGCTCCTAGAGACTATGCAATTGAATTGAAACGTTCATTGACACATCGGTCTTTTAAATCCATCTTCATGGTATTTTGCAGTTCTAATCATGTTAATGCATTGTTGTTACTATGTGTACTAAAATATATTAGATATTCTAAACGATCCCCCCAGTAATCGAAGGCACTCGCAAACTTCAAGCGCGTATATACAAACTCATTTTCACCTCATGGCATTAGAATAGGTTTCAGGCCTATTGTTATGTTACTTTTATTTGTACATATTAACCTGTTAGATTGTATATACATGTATTGCTCTTCCGCTTTCTATTGCCTTCCACTTTTTTTTGTTATATTCTAGAAGGAGTATTCAATGTGTTATCATCAATTTCATTATAAACTGCTCAATTTATAGAAACTTATATCCTATTTAATTTTGACGATTTATGCAGTCATGAAATATTGTACTCATGAACATACTTGAATTTACTTTATAATTAATGATAATGTTATTGTTGCACATTGTTATTCAGTATCAGAATTGACAGTTTCTTTGACTCTATTTACATTATTTCTACCATTGTTATCTTTCTCGTTGTATCTTTACTTCTATTCAAAATTCAACCTCAAGTTTTGGTTGCAATAAGGGAAAGATTATAAAAGTAATTTACAATTTTACTGTTCTGTGTTTTCGACTCTGCATTTAACGTGTTTCTTTGAGTCGGGACCATGATGTAAAGAAGATTCTCCTGATCTTGTTAACATCATAATGAAAATGTATTCCTATCGAGATTTTCACCTTCATGAAAAAGGGTAGCCGCATCAAAATCGTGAAAAACATTTTCTTTTATCAATAAACTTATTTGTTTTGCGAACTTAAAGAGATTCCTTATCAACTACTTCTTCCCGGTAAACGCTATATACTCATTTATATGTGTATTATGATTATCTAATTCAATGTTTGTTTTGTCTTCTTGGTGATAAGATTTGTTTGCATCGCTCCTTAAAAAATATCCGATATCTTCATAGCTGTCAGTTCACTATGTATTATAATGTATCACTTTTTTGGTAGAGTTGTAATCATTACAGTACAGTTTACAAAAACGTGGATTTAGAGAAAGATGAGAAAAAGTATGTCATTTTTATTAGCGTAGTCATTTTCGCTCATAAAGTGTATAGTATAAACATTTATTTTTTTCGGTCGAGTTGTAATTCATTCATTACGGTTCGTAAATTTAGAGAAAGATGAAGAAAACAAACATTTCATTATGGGTAAGAGTAGATAATTTTACTTTTAAAGTGTGGTATTCAGTAGAATCCCCAGAACCTCTATATTTAATTGAAATCCATTATGTATGAATATCACGAACGCAACTACTGTGGAATAATCAACAAATGGTAATTTCAATGGCATTGTACGTCACCTTTTGATATTTGCGAATGTTGCAATGAATGCCAACGACACAATACGTAACCTGAACATTACGATCGCATTGAGTAAATATGACAGGAAAGATGATATGAAATAAAGAGTGAAGTGATAAGTTTAAGTCATGCAGCAAGTAGGAATTTTTTGTATTATTACATGTGGTATCATGAACAGTTTGTTTATACCCATCTGAAAACTGAAAACATAATGGATTAAACAACTTCATTTGGGTACATGGTCATTTATCTGAATACTGAAAAAGAGCATTTTCGACTTTCATATTGTATCTCTACACCAGACAATTTTGGATTGTCATGACTTTGTCAATTATTTCACAGTGTATTTCATGTAAAATATAATTTGTTGTATTTTGATTTCATCTCAGAGTTGCATTGGGGCTCAGTAACAAACTAAGTGTCCTGTATTATCATTTTGCCTCGGTATAATTTATTGTGCTTATGAAAATGTGAATGTTTCCTTCTTTTGTTTCTCTTTTAGTGAGGGTGGGGACGGTCGTCGCTTATTACCTAAGATTTACCGCATCAAAACTCCTATTAGAAATCGTTATAATTATGGATAATTCAGCAGTCTCTGAACCGATTTTAATCAAACAAAGAGGATTTTGTATGTTCTTTCAAAGTTGCCACTCAGTGTTTCATTTATCTCACACAAAACTTATTTTGTGTAGCGCCCTCTGCAACAAAACTCAAATATCCCTGTTTGTAGTGGCAAACCCATATATCAGATCAATTTAAAAGTAACACCTTCTCATAACCTGGTATATCAAAATTGAAGATTAGAATACCATTAAAACATCACGGCATATGACGCTACAGTGTAAAAAGATAATTGTGTTTTTGGAAAATAGGAACAATTAGTACTTGAATAGGATATAGGCAAGTTAGATAATTACTTGGGTTAAATTCGAACCCTAGATCCTAGGTTCGATAGGCATATCCACCCATTTGTACTATGCATCATGGAATGAGGTCTATATGATCTTGTTATGACTGCATTATGATCTCATATCTTATTTGCCTGATGAGTGACGGTTCGCAAATATGTGTTTGTTTTTTATGACAAACAAATAAAACATTATCAGTATATTTTATTTCAATTTCCTTTTGATCTCGGTGGGCGTTTTATCAAATTTCTTTTTCTTTTTAAGGTTCTGTTTGCTCTAGACCACCCTGGGTATGTCATCCCTACGGTGACAAAAAATTGACATTCATAGACATGTTAATAGTGAACGAGAATAGTAATCATAAGAAATCCCTCAGATATGTTTGGATCTGAGAGAAAATGAGGGAAGAGAGACGAAGTATATATCCCATTACAGGTCATTCTTCATATTTTTTTGGGGAGAGGAGGCAATCTATAGAAAAGTTCCTTTGTATTTTTCGTCAATTTGTCAAAAAAGTACTCTGAAGGTCTAGATTGATGCATTTTGATTACCAATTGTTCACTCCTCCAATAAAATTCATTTGGTGGGTGTTGCAGGTCTTATTGGTTAGCTTTCAAATTAATAGGGGTTAAATGTAGTTGATCTATGTTTGACCAATTCTCCTTATCTTTTTTTTACCACAATCCATACATTCTTCAGCTCACTAAATAAGTCCTTTGTTGCGCACAGTTGCCATTTATCTACAAATTAAAAGAAACTGCTGTAGCGTCTTGCTTTTTTGCAGCGGTTTACCGCACAGGCTTTAAAGGTGGCGCAATTTGCTTTCTACAAAGTTAACTGTATTGAGCTTGTAAGGTTGTAATGTGTAATGTCATAGCCAAAGGAAGCTTACTACTCATCCTTGTACATCATTACCATTCCATTTTAAGGGGCCAAACTTAGACGTCTTTTAAAAAATGATCATAACTTTGTAATTTTTGCTCAAATCCTTATGAACTTCACATGGTAATGAAAAGGTACTACTGCACATTTTCTGAAGAAACTTCAATGAGGGCGGTTTCGTCAGGTTATCTCTAAACATTCGAAACATCGGGCGGGAAGAGGGAGGGCTGAATCGTCTTGCCTGATTTTCCATGCTGGTTTACATTCGGGCGAGCCCCCCTCTCCTCCAAAATAACAGAAGACAAAATAATAATAATAATAATGATGCAATAAAATTACAAATATAAAATGTATGGAAATTAAACAAATAAACAAAATACATAAATAGAATAGTTAATAAGTAAAAAAGAAAAGAAAGTAATACATGTATACAATCTAAATCAAAGTAAATAGATTAGAAAATGAATAAAGAATTATGAGAAAATAAATAAATGAACAAACCACTTTCCTTTTGATAAAGACGCTCATTTGTAATGTCACATGTGCAGAGGCAATAGATAAGATATTAAAAATCATCATTTCGGGCGCTCTGCCAAATAAAAAATAACCTCCTGGGACAATGTTGGGGGCTGCACCCCCCCCCCCCCCCCTTCTCCCTTTAAAAAAAAAATTCCAACACAATATATATTTATTCACAGAAATGTTCAGTTTAGTCATTCAAAAATGGCTAAGAGTAAGAATGTAACTTAGAGCAATGTAAGGTTCCGAATTTTCTGGGGCTCTGGACCCACGCCGTATAGGGTTTGCGCCTCGCGCACGGAATTTTGTACATTTCACGCCCCCCCCCCCCCCCCCCCCCCCCCCCCCCCTCTTGGGGAAATCTTGGATCCGCCCCTGTAAAGCACCAGTACTGGCGATTTACACGAAAACTATGCCCTACACGTACGGGTATACTATAAGATATCGTGGGGGATTCCCCAATGTAAACCCCCGCCGGCTACACGTTACACGAACAGAGAAACAAATTGTCTACGTTGGCATATACAGCACACGCACCGTGTGTTGGTTTCTCATAAGTACATGTATACTCTCATTCGCCCATCAGAACAAATTCACTATCAGTGGGATATACAATGTCACACATCCTTCTTTTCTACCTCTGCATACATTTTGGAGAATAGGACCAGTCATTACAAAGTAAGTTGAGAAATAACATGATTTGCTGTGTGTTTGATCATTTATGTGACGGATGTATTTTCCCGTGAATATGTTTTGGCATAAATGGTGAATTCTTTGTTATTTAAAATGGCGCCCGAATCGCGTGGTATCGTGGTATCGTGTATATCGCGCTCTGCGGAAGCATTCTGACTTTGATTAAATTGATGATTGTTAATTGTGCAGAGAGAAGAGGGAGCCCCTAAATGTAAATGAAGTAAAAGATAAATTTCTCGAAAAAAGGAAAGAGGAAAAAACATGCAATGGAAAGGGATAATCTTTCAATTCAATTAAAAAAATTGGGGGCCTTGGAAGGTGTTGTGTGATAATAATCATTTTGAAAGAAGCAACTTCCCAGCCCTCTACCCAGCAGTCCTTCTTTGCATTGTGTTTGTGTTTGTTGGTTGGTGTTTTTTCGGTGTTTTGTTTTTTTTGTTATTTGTTATGATCTTTATCTCTCTCTTTGGGGATTTTTTCTCTTTTCAGAGGACGGTAGCAATGTATTTTTTAAAATCATTATCATAATTTTGTATTTGACAGACTATTATATTTCATGTACAAGCATCTATTTATTTTATTTATAGAGTAAGCAATCTCTTGACTCCAGCGACGGAGTTTGTGGGTGGGGGTGGGACCGACTTCAATAGTAGGTGGACGGACCCCAATATAATACCTTCATTGAATAGGGGAGGGGTGACAGGAGGGTACATCGTCTTCATTTAAATCGCCATCTTCTTTTCCTGCCATTCAGTGACAGGGATGGGAGGGAGAGGGAAGAGCCATCGTGTTTATTTTGGCGTAACTGAGTGTAGTAGGAATCAAGAATGTTTTTACAAAAACAAAAGGGCGGTTAAATATTTATTTAAAGCAATATGTCATGATCACCATTAATCTGTTCAAATTGTTCTCATCTGACGGAATTTAAGTTAAGATTTTACAAATGCACGCTTGTTGTTGATCTCAGTTATTTTGGTGATAAAAACAAATTTCGTAAAGCTGCGACATACATATGTATATTGAACTGTATTATCAAAACTTGAACTTTGATTTTTATTATCCTTTGTTAACTACGGAAAATTGAGAATGACCCTCCACATTTGGATTTCAGGCAAATGGCACATGGACTACCGCCACTAGTGCAGGTAACTTCCCTTAGTATTGAAAGATATTTCTTGATATCAAAATAACATATATAGTAGAGGTGACTGTTGTGTTATGTAAATGGATTTTTCTCTTCCCATTGTGGAAAAATACTGTCCTGAATAAATATTATCGAGAGCAGCAAATGCAAATGGGAGGGGAGGTACTAAGCACATTTCAGCCATTTATGTATATTAAATGTCATATTTCTGTAACTGTACAATTCATCTTTTTCAAGACTAACATAGATCATTGTATTCATTCTAAATTCAGAATTGACCAAAGGAGAGGCTACTTCATTTTTTGGGGGATGTAGAATGTCTTAAAGATGCCCTACTGAAATAGTTACTAGATCATACACGTTATCATTCCAAAAAAAGAGGAATGAGGATAACAAAAGCTTTGAAGAGTGGGAGATTTTCTTTCTTTCTTTCAGTCTGTGTGTCTGTGTGTCTTTCTCCTTCTCTATTTTATGTTTCACCTTTATATAATCAAATGGGGGGTGAAGCCCCTCCCTCCCCCCCCCCCCCCTCCACCTCCTCTCTACATACGAAAGTAATTTGTAAATATGTATTTACAGTACTTCGATTAAATATGAATTCAAATGCATTTCAAATTTATTAAAATGAAGCCTACCATTTTGGAATATTTTCAATACATTTTAGTAAGTCTAATATACCATACGAGGAAATGAATTAAATCAGCAAACCCACCTACTACATGTAAAGCTATCCTCCCATACATTAACATTTCATTGTCACGGTTCATTCTGGATGCGAATGTTTTAGCATAGTCTAACCTATTCATGTAGTACAAATGACCCCGGGGAATACCAGATATATTCTTGTTTCAAGGACTTTTTTATTCTAAGAAATCGTTTGCTCACTTCCTTCCGTTGTTTGTATTCTTAGGGGTAGCGCGGTATGTTGTCTTCGATTATTGCATTACATATGTTTATAACGAAAATATGTTGTGGTACGGCAGACAATAAATATTAACCCTTTTAATACGAACAATTGAAATAACAATGGCTCTAGAATGAAATTGTGTGTTTTTAATTTAAAGACCTTGCTATTTGTTTTTCTTCTACTTCCGTTATATGAATATCTTCTCTCAGTATAATCATAGGTCAAAATTGCTGGCCAGAATGAAAAATTAGAAATATTATTCACCATAAGTTCCGGCATAATTTTGGGAGGTTTCAATGTTACCGGTGATGAAACCGGTTGTGGAATATATATTGAATAGTCATTGATTGGAGACTAAGTTTGGGAATCCCAAAGTTGTGGCCTATTTTCTGTTGACGTATACCAAGCAACGCAGTTAACGTATGGCTTTGTGCAAACAGACAGACTTATATGCGAAAACGATGTAAAGAAAAAAAATCGATCTTAAACGTATAACAAAAACCTCTTTGCTTCAAGTAAAGATGACTATTGCGATATGTAAAAATTGTCCTGAAATCATCATTATCGAAGTCTGCACATGTAAATTAGAGGGGACATACTTAGCGCATTGTAGCCATTTATGTCTATTTATAAAGACAAATTTATCTTACAATACAATTCATCTTCATCTAGACTAATTTAATACAGAGATCATTTTATCCATTCTAAATGTTAGAATAAACCAAGGGAGAGGTTAGGTTAATTTTCCAATGATAAAGATTGCCCTTTAACAATTAACCATTCAAAAGAAAAGTAAAAGAGGTATACAAAAGCGTAAAAAGGAGGCGATTTTATTTCTTTCTTTCTTTCAATCTGTCTGCATGTCTGTCCCTTTCTTTATTGTATTTTATTTCCTAAATTTCCGTTTTTAGGGGGAGGGGCTGGAATCCCTTTTAATACCATGCATGCTCGGAATCCGATGGTCGATTCACCGTTCATGTTTTAGTTTAAAGTACATAAATAACCACGGCGAATACCAGAGTTAATCTAGTATCAAGCAATTCATATCCTTATTCTTGTTGGTTGTATAGAAGAATATATATTGATAAAGGCCTATATATATATATATATATATATATATATATATATATGTATATATTTATATTCGAATTTAAATTGAAAATTCAATTTGAATCTATACAAATGGAATCTAAAAAATGTTGATATATCTCCAGTACATAACATTTACATTTTCTTATATACGATTTGAGGAAATGAATTAAATCACCAAACATACCTAGTCAACCCTATACATGTAGTACAGAAATAACCGCGGGGAGCGTTATTTTTTTATGCGGCACAGATTGGGGCTTTTTTTAAAAAGGGGTCTTGATTTACAGACTAATACTGGTCGTGTGCGAACTAGACAACTATGAGGTCTGTTTTTAATAGTGTTACATGTAATCCACTGCCGCGTGGAAAATCATTACATCAACAATCAAAATCAAATTGGAAATCTGAAGAGGAGGCAGCACGTCAATAAGGAGAACATCACAATAATTAGTCAATAAAACTTAACTAACTTAAACGAAGAGGAATGTTATCTAAACACATAGTTCGCGATGGATATACAAACTTCTTTGCAGCGCTATTAAATGCGCTAGCTAACATGACTAGTCCCACGTACGTGCAGACACTATTCAGAAGGGAAAGAACGTACTTCCCATAGGTTTAACACGCGCCATGCCCCAATATGTGCCGCATAAAAAAATAACGCCCGCGGGGAATACCAGAACTACTCTTGTATCAAGGAACTTTTATTTTAAGAAATCATTTTCTTGATTATTATTTTTTTGTTTGGGGGGGGGGGAGGGAAACGTTATGGTGTATACGATTATTCTGTTACATATGGTTATTATACATGCATATATATTCCCTCACTATAAAATTGCTGGAAATGGTGGAACGTTTATTGAATAGTCATTGATCGGAGACTAACTTTTGGATTCCCATAGTGATGACCTGTTTTTTATTGACGAATTACCGACAATGCAGTGCACCGTGTGGCTTTGTGCAAACAGAAAGATATGTTTAAACTTTCCATCTAACTGTATTATTTAAACTGAATAACCGAAGCTTTAAATTTGTAAGAATTAAAATGAAATTGACTTTTCCAAAATCACTCTCTTTTAGCGTTTGAATAAGAGGCTGCTTTTACTTTTTTTCAAATTAGTCGTTCACCTAAACGCAACCTTCTAAAGGTATAAACTAAACGCTGTTGTGTTTTTCATGCACCTAGCATGAACAGGGTGTATCATTCGACCGTCTGTTCTTTTTTCTTCTGTATTCCTCTTTAAGTAATATAATGAAGGCCTTATTTATTATTTCGTTATCATATTGTGTTTATGTCCCATTTGCAGGCCGAAAAAATGAAAGGTTAAATTCCAAAGGCGTTTGAAAAACAATACTAATTTAGAATTTTCCTCAAAACGAAAGGATTTGTGTATAGCTTTTAGTAAGGAAAAAACGACCATTAGTTGTCGAATCGACTTAAGTTATTGCAATCAACTAAGTATTAAATAATCTGATTTCAGACCCTTTTACCGAATGGTTGTACGATTTGTGCTGCACAAAGATTCAATCAGTTTAATTTTGGTCACTACATGTAATGGGTTATTGATGTAGAGAAATACTCACGAACCTGTTACAGCTCATTTTATACATGTTATTACCAAAGCAAAAAGATGAAGGTAAACGGGTTTCCTTACATAATTTGAATTCCAGGACACTGCTAATGTTCAAATTTCACAGATAGGACATACATGACGTATCCATAATTCCTGCAAAGTTCTACAGAATTGGATTTTGGCTGCAAATTGGACATAGTGTTTTTAAAACCCCCCATCAGGATCGGTTATTGCGTCTGATAAGGAGAACTAATTGGTCGCAACGGACCTCAAAAATCTTACAATGTTTCCTCGCTCGCCTTGCTCACTCGCAAATGAATATTCTAACCATGACACACAACAGCAATGTTTGTGTTAATTGAGTATCTTAATTGGACCACATAAAGAGAAAATCTTGAATATCATCTCTGATAGTGTATTTAATATAATGGTGGGGTTTATACAATATCTAAAGATTGTAACCTTTCCTTTTTTCCGCAGAAAATGCCTACTTTTCTTGCTGCACCCCACTTTAAAATACACTCGACGGCCCGCTCGTTATCACCATCATCATAATTATTACCTGCACAATTATATTTGTCGAAACTAGTTGAATGAACGAAATAGAAAAGATTGGAAACATGTCACAAGCTCTTAAATAAAAGACTGAAATTATTTTCAATTCATTCACAGGTGCTGTGGATCATCTCTCGCAGTGATGTAAACAAGACTCAACATCAGCGATGTCGAAATGGCTGTAAGTATTTTATTATAGATCTCAAGGTTTTGCGTTAGACTCGGGGAAAATATAATATGGCATATAAAAATGAACAATCATGGCAGGAAAGAATGGTAACTACGGCTCGAGCCCAAAAGACCGATCGATCTGTTTGGGACGTACTTCTGCCAATTTGTTTAGGGTTCTCTGCACCAACGGCCCACAAGACTGCAAATGTTCAATTTTACTTTTTGTACTACTTTGGTTTGTCACTCATTAGAGGGACATTTTTCTTCACTGTATTATGTTGTTTTATTTTCTCTCTTTTCTATTGCGATAACGCCTTTTTTTTTCTTTTCCTGTCTAATCCGATCGTGTTCCATGTTTCTTTTTCCCTTTTCTCTCGTTTTTATTGTGCGCTGCTTTTCGAAACTCTCGTGACATTCAATCCTCTTCAAATTTACCAGGCTTTTTACTGTGCATGTTTTGATGTCTAGCATAATTGTGTGATATCTCGAAAATCTATATGAAACCTGCTACGTGCAATTTTTTTTTCTTTCAAATTCAGAAATCTTTGTGACACGTGTTCGACCCTTTCACCAAACGTCTAATCTATTTATTTAATTTTATTCGATTTATTTACCAACATAACCACATTTCATACGATGACAATAACATAAACAAGAAGGTGATCTTTTGGTTGGTGAAAGGGCTAGATAGATAGCACATGTGCAAACTATTTTTGTACAAGTTAAGTTCGGAAAAAAACTAAACTAAACAAACAAAATTTACAGCTTCGATAAATGCCTCAATCAAAATCCAACAAGGTCCCCTTTCACTATGACAAATGCCCATTTTCATTTGTTATAAGTGCATTTTGCCATTCAAAGAAGTGCCCATTTTCAGCTCTGACAAGTGCCCCTTTTGTTCAGCGATAAAAAGGGGCACTACTTTTAAGGGCAAAATGTACTTATTACCTCACAAATCTTTAAAACGTATTCACCCGACTGCAAATTATGATGCTTAACTAATATCATGGACCAGATATAAAGAAAAATAAATATTAGTACTTTCCCTTCACAATCGTAAAGTAAATGTATTTACCAATGTTCACAAATGATACATTTTCGCTTTGAGGTTACTTTTTATAGGTACCCTTTTTCCCCATAAATGTCCCTTTTTTGTGGTTTCCCCCCCCCCCCCCCCCCCCCACAACAAAAAAATAGGAGATGCTCCACCACCCCTGAATGTAGGGGTATGTGTAATGTCTGAAGATTGTAATTTTCGCTTTAAGGTTACCCTTTGTATTGCCATTTTTCATAAAGTCCCCTTTTTGTTGTTGATGCACCCCCTCTTTGAGAGATGTTCCCCCATTCCTGCCCCACTATTTTTCTTAGAGTGTTACTCTACAATATAAAAATGAATATCTACCAATTAAAGATAAACTTGAGTTCTGGTAAAAAAAATAAAAAAATGAATTCTCACAGAATCAAACGAAACTTACACTGAATGTTCAAGATTACAAATAAATGTCATTTGCCAAACAATTTTGGTAGAAAATGTATACTGGCTGAGTAATGAGCATAGAAAGATAAGGAAATCAAGGTTAGTAGCCCCGACACCATTTGTTTAGTCCCATATGCATCTTTCTGTGTACAGTGCTTGTTACTTTACCAAGACTGGGTCAAATTTATTATGATTTCGATGACTCCGGAACGTTGCAGTACACACCAATACTCATATGCTAGATGATCAACTTTTTCTGATCCATTCCACACCTTTCTTTCACAAACCAATCGTATGACTAGAACTCAAATTTATCTTTAACGACATGTGATAAAAAATGTTAATTATCAATTTTGTTCTTTATGGCTTTTTTTTCAGTGGCTCTAGTTCACAAGATGAGACGAACAAAACAGAGCTATCTAACAGAAATGCTCTGAGCTCCAAGTTATCCGACTTTGGAGTACCAAACTCCTCTATAAATAGGTTCCTGGAAACATGTGACGCTTCACACCTCTTTAGTTATTTTCAAGAGCCAGAGAGTAAACGTCTGTTAATGGAATTGCTTTCTTTGGCATCAACTCCTCCATCAACGGAGCTAGGTAAGATATCGCTTAATTCAGAAATAAGTTAGAAATAATAACAACGACAATAACAACAAATTTAATAAATAATAATGATAATGATTATAATAATAATAAAAATATTAATCATAATAATAATGATAATGAAACGACTACTACTACTGCAAGCACCTCTACCACTATTACTACTACTACTACTACTACTACTACTAATTTATATAATAATCACTACCCAGGGAATCCTCATCCACATCAACGTTACTCTTTTCGAGGGCCCTGTAATTATTACTACCCAAATGTATTTGTTATAATATGTATCTTTCTCGCGCTAATTTCAAACATACAGGGGAACATGAATTAAATTAATTATATACTGAGCATTGATCTTGATTTTGTTATTTTTGTTCTCGTATTCTCCAAAACAAAAATAAAAAAACTTCAGGTGATCAGGAACAAGTAGCTATACCAAGCCGTGCGCAGTCTGTTCATGAGACCAATCGAAAATCAAACAAGTAAGTTTTTTTGTTGTGGTTACTTTACTTTTCTTTATGAATGCTTCCCAGCTGTGCGGAATAGCATTGCAATTCAGTCGGGAGGAAAGATTTGATTCTTGCATTTTTCCCAATACAATAACTGAATAGCAAAGTACATGTAAACGTAAGGTATAATGCAAATAATCAAGCACTAATAAATTGATTTTAAAATGAGATTGACATATAGATCTATATAATAACAAATTTCATATTCATTTAATATATCATTACGAACGACGATTAACTAGAACAGAACCTCAAAAGAGGTGGAAATCTTAAGGTGACAGTTAAATGAAAAATGTGTTCGTACGATCTTTGTGTTTTGTGTATGGGTTTGTGAGTGTATTGTGGGTGTTTATGTGGGTGTGTGTAGCAAATGGTGGAAGTGCCCGTAGCTCTGTGTTGTATAGTGAAGAAGAAACTTTTTTTTTTGCTAAAGGAAACAAAGAATACGAAGAGCGATAATGAATTGCAGTATGACCAAAATTAGAGATATCAATAATTACATCTGGCATATTGAAATCAATATGTAGATATTTCCATAGGAGTTTTTTTAAAGAGATGCTTTAAAAGAAAAATGGTGATAAACATTGCCTCAATGAATTTGGTAAAAAAGTTCCAAACATCTCGCCAATAATGTCTCACTGACTTTTGGGCTACAATTGTTTTTAAAGATTTTCTAAGTGATAATCTTTTGAACGACGAGTGGCATATGTGTGGATGTTTGAGTTTGTATATTACAATTACCCTATACAATATTACAATATTACCATGGTTGATGCGACCAACCCCTCAATCTATCAAACAGATTATATCAACTGGTCCTCAGCCCGCAAATCGATCACCCTAAAGCCAAAATACTGAGCACCCAGTCGAAAAATTGCCCCAAATTCATCATGGCCATAGTCAGGCCCCACGTATTCCTCATGATACAACGCAGTCTTCTCTCTCCCCCCCCCCCTCCATCATCTCACTTTCTCCCCCCCCCTCTCTCTCTCTCTCTCTCTGACTCTAATTAAAGCTTGAGTAGGATACTAATGTAGTATAATTGTGAACGCTATTATTGCTATAGATATGAATGGAATGGTCAATTCTACAATAAATAGTCTAATCTGCAATAAATGGTCCAATCTGTGACAGATTGTTGAACAGGAGCAGTTGGAGTGTTATTTTAATGTGTCCATGCTCTCCATTTGGTTGATAAGATGTGCCTGCCCATTAAAGGTAATTTTTGAAGCGGGGTTAGCTTTATTTTTTTTTTAAATTACTCTGCAACGATTTCAAAGACTTCTACGAAGTCAACTCAAGGGCAATTTCAGTACTCTATTGTATATACCACAGATATCACGATCTGATTACGCAAAATGTCAAGGTGTGATACTAATACAAGACCTTTGGCATTATAGGTTCCGATTTCGAAATTAGTGGCGATTGTATTCCCTACTCTTGTCTCTCTCTTCTTATTGTAATAGCCTAATCATGGAATGCAGTGAACAGCTAAGGCTCCATTACATGGATTGCAGCAACATCTTGAAAGTAGCTCTCCGTCCTTCAACAAAAGACAAGATTCATAATGTGGAAGACCTGCATGTCCCAGTGGCTCTTAAGAAGAGCGAGATATCCCCAGATCTCCCACAGATGGCGGAAATACAGGCGATCGATTTCTTCAAGGAGCCCAACTTTAAAAAGAAGAGAATTCTCATGTTTGGTCCACATGGTGTCGGGAAGACGACAGAAATCAAGATGTGGCTCTATAACTGGTGTCGCAAAATAAGTGGTCCTCTGATGGCTTTTCCTCTTGTTTTCTATATCGACGGAGCAAAGTTGGGGCAAGGGACCAATCTAGGAGAAGCAGTCACTAATCAATGTTTGCCAGGCGAATCCGCTTTCAAACCTGAGGATATTGAGAGTATGTGCCAAGACTGCAAAGATGAGATACTTGTAATTCTTGACAACTATCCTAAATGGAAACCGACGGATCGACTTAAAAGCTCCCTTGAAGCCATGGTTCTAATGCGCAAATTTCCGCATCTTACTCTTTTGGTTGCCACCACATCAGGCGGGCTTGGTCATTTTCGTGAAGTTTACGGAATCTACGACCATGTACAGGTAGAAGGAATAAGTGAAAGGTCAGTCAGCACCTACATTTCCAATGTGTTCAAGAACAGAAGGGAATTTGGATCAAAGGTTGAGGAGTACCTTCGTAACACCGAACAAGTTCACAACATGGCCGCGTCTCCAGTGCTCCTTAGCATCATGTGCCAAATTGTGAAATTCTGCGCTAACCCGACATTGCTTGGTGACCTGAAAACTGTTTCAGCACTTATGGACAGGTTTATCGATTGCATCATTATGAGACACGCAGAAGACGGTGATTCCAACATCACGATGGAAAAATCGGGAGCTGACGGTCCAGATACCGGCGCAGATGAGACTTCGGCCATGTCGGCACTATCATTAAGATCTAGAGTACAGACAAGATCTGCAAGGCCAACCACGCTGAGAAGCCAATCAGGTTGTCAGGAAACATCACTCTCCAAAAACGAAACCATAAAGCAGCTGTCGGCCGTGGCATTCAGTTGCTATCTGAAGGGAGATGATGAAGAAGAACGACACTTGAGTGAAGGCGACTTTCATGACGTGTGTGGAGAGTTGAAAACCGAAGTGATCGAGGAAGGGTGTCGTCTAGGACTCCTGGTGAAATCCTCCATCGATGAATTCATTCCTTCATCTCAAAAGGCAGTGGAAGGGAAGGTCATCGGGTTTCTCAGTCCATTATTTCAACAGAGGCTCGGTGCTAAACACTTCGCGAAACTCCTCCAGGGAAACCATGAAGAAAAGCAGATGTTTCGTAATAGCCTTACGAGGATAGGTTCTATTGAGAATGCGCTTTCACTCCGAAGTCTTTTGTCATTTGCTTGTGGAGAGTCCATGAAGACGGCCAGATCCATCATAGGACATGTAGTTGACCTAACTTTAGCCTATGCGGGAGATATGTATCCCGATCCAAGACCAGACGAAGAAGTCCTTGGGCAAGCCCATGTACAGTACCATGACATGATTAAGTTCATACTTGACCTGAACTATGAAGCAAGAAGTGATGGTCGTCTTAATGACATTCTTTGTCCATTAGTCACCCAGCTCCGTATCCTGTCGCCATCGGTTATCATGACCAGATCTCTTGCCTATCTCCTGGAACACGTTGCTACTCCGAATACACCCAAACTTGACGAGGTTGACATAGAAGTTTTTGACGTTCCACCCGAGATACAGGACAACCTCCCACATCACAAGAGTATCATCTACAAGTATGAGGAAGATGCTCCTGTTTCGATTGAGAGGGGTGCCTTCGGAGATGCATCCGCTGGTGGTGCTGCTAGTCTGTCCCCATCATCTTTGATGTCAACCACCAAGAGGAGGCTGAGCATCAAAGTCAACCAGGAGAGAACGAAAGGAAGTAAGTAATTCTTATTTAACATAACAATTTAACCTCTGTTTAATTACAACATTAACTCACTTTCTGCTATTTGATTCTTCCTAATCGACCTTGATAAGGTACATTGATAGGAACGCATGACGATCAGTATTGTCATTTCATTCAGATTGCTCTGAATTACAAATTGTACATTAGCGGAAAGTGCACAAATTTGTTCAAATGTGTGTACATTTCTGCTGCGGTAAATTGTTCCGCTCATGAATATTAAAGAACGATGTAATAACACAAAATCCTTATTGATGTCTGTCAATCGGTTACGCAGATGAAAATGTATAATCACTAAATTCGTTCGTCTACAAATTAGTAATTTCTGGTCGATACTATTATCATTCTTTTCTTTCACACTGTTTCATTCAATAAACTTTGTTGTTCTCTTAAACTATTAAAGAGTGGAAAGGGGGAGGAAATCAATTTTAAGGAGGAAGAGCTGATGCAGTTAGACCCTTAGAAAATTCTGAAACTACTATGGGGTTACATTTCATATGAACCTCATTATTACTATTTAAATTAACAGTTTGACTCTCCTCCCAATATTGAATCATGATGATGTCGTTAAGTCATTGACACTGGTATCTCTGAAGAATTTTTTGTGTGTTTTTTTGTTTTTGTTTTCCGTGAAAATTAACATTCCTGGAACTCACAATACTCTTTAAATACCAAACATTGTTTTTTAACAACGACCATAAAAATAACAACAACGAAAAGAAGGGGGAAAGGCCTGTAATTCTTAAATATACAGATAACAATAGAAAATTGACTAAGTGTACGTAAACAATCAATCAAGAAGTTCAATTTCTTATTTGTTTCTTATCCAGACAAACGTTGTACTTTGGCACCAACGTTCCCACCACCATCAATACAAGTTGTTGAAGAAGACAGAGCATTTCCTTTTCGCGGCAGCGTCACCTCGTCTCCGGCACAACCTGGCAGACACCACAGGGCACAAACATCTAATGTGTGTCGACCTGTCCCTAAAAGAGGTTAAGATCAACTTATCATAATGATTTTACATGATCAGTAGCAGAAAAGATCGAGAAATGTGTTAATAGTTTATTATAAAAAAAAAAATATATATATATATATTTTAGATGAAAATGTCTCGAGTGGGGATGAGTGGGCAGTAATATATTAAATGTTTCATTATTTTGACACAGTAATTTGTCATGGTATAAATAAACACAATAACAAAAAGTAGGTCCCACCTGAGCAACGCCTAATAATGTCTTAACTGCAAAGTTTTGAGCCAATATATTTACCCAGGAGGGACATTGCCTGTGGTTGCCTTTGGTTCTTATGTATTTTATGTATGAACGTCAGTCAGAGATATATTTGAATGAGTCTGCTTTAAAGAAAATCTAGCCACATTTCAAAATTAACAAGATTGGAATTTCTCTAGTGTACAGGGTGAGAGAAAGACATATTCATAACATCTCGGCAATATGTGTGTTCATGAGTTTTTTTAATGGGGGAAAGGGAAGCTTACTTTTATGTTGTGTTTGCATAACATGCAGTTTCCAGAATGAATCTGGGACTCCAACTGCCATTAGCATAAAATGCTTGTGACACTTTTAGGCTACATCTCAAATGTTTGTCATTGTTGAGGCTTGGACATTTTAACATGTAACCACAATTGATAATACTACCACCGCCCTCCTGTTGTCTACCAAATTGTAATAAGTGTGTCATCAACCCTTACATTCTCCAGAAATTGCAGAAATCGTCGATCTTTCACAATACTCAATAGACAAGTCAAAATGCATTTCATTTGGAGGATATGGAGAAGTTTACGAGGGCAAATGGAAAGGCAAGAGAGTGGCCGTGAAACGTGTGGAGAAGGTTGAAGAATCCGATACTTCGTCGCTTGAAAGGGAGATTAAAATAAATGCGTAAGTGAACTAGCAATAATATATACAGTTAAAAACTAAATTCTTTTTAAATGTCTTGTAAATTTGATGTGTTTGTGTATTCGTAACTCAAGATTGCAAGGTGGACTGGTTAAATTGGGGATTCTTTTGAAAACTTTTAGATAAAACCTTTTTATGTCACATTCTCAAGAAACATAAATCGGCCCAAGTCAATTTTTGTCAACACTAGGTAAGGGTATGATTAATTTAGTTCTTAAATATATATATATATCTAATTATAAAGACACATAAAATATATAAATGTACTGAGTTTTGCTCGGAGTTTTAGAGAAAAAAAAGGAAAAAAAATGATATTCCATACGAGAAAAATGTTCGCCCTTACGGCTTTGTCATTTGACATTTCTTTTTACTTTGAAAATTGTTGTGCTTCAAAATATACACATCACATCCCCATAAAATGTGCCAGGGCGGAAAGAAGGAGGACACGAATAATGATATATGTATATATATATAAACATATAAGTCAGATCTATTCTATGCGTTTCCATAATTATACTTCTTATGTTTATGGTTTATAATATGATTTATAATATAACTAAAAGAAAACCCCATCAATGAAAAGGAAAAAATAAAAAATAAAACCGTTATTAGCACTTCATTATGCATTGCAATCATGGTTAATCTTCTTCATATAGGTACAATTGATTTTTAGGGCTTGCATCCTCTTTCCTTGGATACTATTTTTTTTTTCGTCTATTTCAAACGATTTCCTTTCCAACTTGTGTAAATGTTTAACAGGTGGGTGAAACACCCCAACATCGTAGTGCTCCACGCGTTCTCAAAATTTCAACCAGGGATGACGAGTCATCTTTGCTTCGACCTCATCATGGATTTGATTGATGGTTTTACTCTGAACGACGCTGTGTTCGTAACAAAATTGGAGAACCTGGTAAGGAAACCAACAAATCTGTAATACTCACATAAAAGCTTCTCTTCTTTTTTTTCTAAAAACCTGTCTTTTTTCTTTCTTTTTTTTTTCCTTCTTTTTCTCCTCCTCCGTCTTCTTCTTTACTTTACATATTTATGATATTAATAAATTGAAAATTGCGTCATTGATGCAACGATTTTTCTCAAACTCACTACCTCAAAACCTTATGCACCTATTTAGTCTTAACAATGTGGTCCATACCCACTACACAAGAAATGCTGATAAATTCCATCATTGGAATGCTTCGTCCAATATACTAACCGATTCTCTCCGTCATGTTGGTCCAAAAATGTGGAATTCCCTACCTCCATTTTTACAATCTGTCGGATTTAATAATTATTTCAAAAGATTTTACAAGAAACATCTGCTCTCTCTTTATAACGCATAATTTATTTTAAGACCACACATATATTTCTAATACTCCTCCTTTTTATTTTTCCTTTTTTTCCCCTTTTTTTTTCTTCAAGTATATGTTATTATTACTTCTGCGCCTGGTGCTTTTAATTGTCAAGCCTTACTGGCTTTTACGGATGCACCATTTCCATTTATATTTTGAATGCTGTTATGTCAATTTATATGTAATTTTAATCATTACATGTTATGACATTCCATATTTTATCTTTGTATATATTGTCATGATGATGGAAATAAATTTCAATTTAATTCAATTCAATTCAATTCAATTCTTATTCTTCCTTCATCTACTTGTTCTTGTTCTTCCCCTTCTTCTTCCTATTCTTCTTCTCTCTTTTCTTCTCCTTCCCCTTCTCCTTCTCAATTCTTATGGATGTTCTTCTCCATCTTCCTTCTCTTCTCCTTTCCTTTCATCATCTTCTTCTACTTCTCCTTCATTCTTTTCCTCTTCTTCTCCTCCTCCTTCCTCTCCTTGAATGCAAACTACAGATAGACCGCTGTGATGAAAGTAAAACAAAATAAAAAAAACATCTTTATATATGTTCATTGCAGCAAACTGATCGCGGGAAACTGACTACTGCTATGAAGGTGTCAGATGCAATCGCCCACATTCACTCCATAGGATTAACTCATTCGGACATTAAACCTGACAATATTCTGGTATGTCCATTTCCTAAATAAATTTATATTTCGTTGAAAATTTAAACGCATATACTGTTGACCTTGTTGATGAGGTTCTTAGATTTGATGACCACAAAAATGGCCAAACCAACATATAACAACATCTCTGTGAAATCTTCTTCTTTTCTTCTTTTTTCATAAATACTTTGCTCTCGATGCCAACTGTGGATCTGTAGTTTTTAGTGAACGCTTAAACGGCATTTCTACCCTTTTGATAACTTCATTTATTTGAAAGTAGAAAAAAAAAAAGAATGGCGAAAGTTGGAAATAAATCGGACTTATAATAAGAAAGTTACGAATGTTTGATCATCAAAAATATCATTAGTTTCTGGGTTTTTTTAATCTTAAGTGCCTACTTCATTTGGGCACTTCTTAAAATATATTGTTTCAAAAATATCATTAAAGGTTCTCTTTAAAACAAAATCCATCCTAACCAGTATTTAAAAAAATAAAAAATAATATAGTCACTTTATATTTTGGAATAAATGAAAAAGTTTTCCGCCACTATATCACAGAGACATTTCCCATTCAGCAATTACAAAGAGGCCATACTTATAGTGATTTCAACTTTCATAAAATCCTTACTCTCTCATATGTCGTATTTCATTCAAACTTTCATTAGTCTACTTCACCGAATATCTGATTACCACTAGAGTAATTTACTATCAAGGTATGACTTGTGACGAACATACGAGCATACTTTTTTCAATGCTTTGCTCAGCACAATAATTACGGCTCAGATACTACCCATAAAGAAATGTGTCAACCCAAAACACCATAAACACTCTTACATATGTACGTTCAAAAGCATGCCAACGTAACAAAATAATGATCATCCTCCGTTATCAACGTACTTCACAACGGGGGAGGGGTATGGGATGTTTATTATCTTTTAAATATGCTCGTCTAATATTTTTTTAGCGATGAAGTCTTTTCATTTGATTTGTCTTAATCAAAATACAATCGTGTCTGAATGTTTGGCGTTAGAAATCGAGAAAGAAACAATTATGCAGCAAACAGAACCTGATCATATTTGTTAAACATGCTTGTCCTCTACTATTTATTTTTGTACAATTTAACACTGAAGATCAGAATATCGGACAACGAACCATTCGTCTGTGACCTAGGATTGGGCCATGCAGTCACTCTTTCGAAGAATACATCATCGGGAAAGCGGAATCCAATACTTAAGTGGGCCCCTCCCGAGTCATTCAAGAGACACGACGTGGTGACATATGAAAGAGACGTATGGTCCCTGGCGTGTGTTCTTCTGGAAATGTTCACTGGGCATCGTCTTTGGGAAGACATCGCAAGCCATGGGATGGGTGACGAGCATGATGAAGAGCTCTCAATTTACGAAATCCTACACCGGTTTACTGGTGACAATGTCACACCTGACATCATCTCCCGCGTTGACAACACAGCCGTACGTGGTGCTCTCCAAAGTTGCTTCACGAAAAATCCACAGGAGCGGCCATCCGCCAAGAAGCTCACCGAGATTTTCAAAGGAGCCTTGTCGTCGGTCAACGAGTAGCCGATCTTACCAACGAACTTGAACTTGAAATTGTCCGATGAGAACAGCGCTGTACATATAAACCACCTTCCCCAAGATCGTAAAATTAATCGGCGACATTTTGATCATTTGGTTTCTTCAATGACTTCTTTTGAGTGGGGGAATGACCCGATTGTCATTGTTGCTGATGTTGGTGGTGGTGGAGATGTCATTGTATTGTTGTTGAATATGTGGGGTCTGTGTATTCATGTGGTGATAAATTCGCTATACTATAATTTGAACTTGAGTGTATGTAATTCACGAGTCCATGAACATTAAACGTTGCCCCCTGATGAACTTCTTTTTTTAACAGATCATTGTTGTTAATACATTAATCAAATTGGTAATGACATGCGCTGTATAGAACAGAGTGCTATATACAACACACAAAAATCCGACTACTCAACATTAATCAAACGTCATAATCTAATATTTTCACTCTGTTAGTTGAAATTCTGTGTACGTTTGTATGTTCAATACCATCATATCAAATTGATTTATATCTAATTATTCCCCCTTCTATATAGACGTTTTAAGTTGCCTCATACAATCTGAGCATATACAGCGTTGATCACATTTATTTCTTTGATTGATATTATAACCTTCAAAATCATACGTCTTTATTTCTCTTTTGTTTTAGTCACCATTTCCCCCTTTTGATTTCTCTTCCTTTTTTTTGGATTTAATGACCTTATATATCATTGTTCTTGCGATACATGGAGATGTTTATTGATAGATTTATATGACTGTATCCTCTGTTACAACTATAAACATGTACATTATGTTTTCTATATGGTATGTTTAGTTATAATAGTTACCATGTTCATCAATCATTATGTTCAATTATGTTATATTTGATAAAGTGAAATAAATAAACTTAAAACTTGAAACAATAATGAGCCTTTCTATTGTGCTTCCAAAGTTTCTTATACCTGAAATGAATTCCTTTGTAAATGGTATATAGTACTTGAATTATCAATTTTATAACTTAATAATTTTTGGGACCATATACATGGACATTTTTATACCTGAAATTAAGTCCTTTGTAGTTGTCAAAAAGTACTTGAATTATCAATCTTATAACTTGATAATTCTTTCGATCATATTTATGGAAATTTTTATACCTGAAATTAAGTCCTTTGTAAATGTTTAATAGTACTTATATTATCAATCGTACAACTTCATAATTCTTGGGATCATATATATGGAAATGTTTATACCTGAAATTAAGTCCATTGTAAATGTTTTATAGTACTTGAATTATCAATCTTGTAACCTGATAGTTCTTTGGATCATCGACCTGTCAGGCCTTAGTAGGCTTTTACTGATGGTCCCTTTTGTTCTTCTTACGTTATATGAATTCAGTTAGTATACGCTGTATTTTACCTTGATATTCTTTGTATATATTGACATTGTAAGGTACGATTAAGATTTGTGAGGTAAAACTCTTTATCTAATGATCTCCTACCTTGCATCTAAATAATATCTTACTTGTAATAATGACTTGATTAGATATCCTTTGTTTTCCGACGCTATTTTAATCTGTATTTCAACATACTAGTTTCACTTAAATAACTCAACTTATTAACTCACACCAATATACATATATTCATGAATTACATAATGGTTTAAATAATTACATAGCATTGCATTAATCAGTAACGAAGTATGTTTTCTTCTTCTGAAATGCTTTTTTAGTCGTAAAGTTGTATTTTATAATACCAGTCTTCATAATAAACTAAGGTACAATTAAGATTTGTGATTAGAAAGTGCAATTAATTCGTTTTTATGCCTACACTTATATTTCTCACTTCAATTATATAATATGTATATACAGTGTATATGATATTTTACCCAACTAGACGAATTTGTAGTTAGGTACCTATTTTTTCATTAAACGTTCTTCTTTTATTGTTCCGTTTATGTTACGATTGTCTTGATTGTATATATTTTGTAGTTTTTAATCTGGAAATTTGTTAATCGGTTTGTTTTTTTCCCTTTGTCACTATGATTCGATTTTGTACTCAAATTTCTGTAAATATGTTCATTCATTATAACTTGAATATTTGTTTGTAAATTATATTTTCATTGTTTTATATTCTATTCGATTTTTATGTAATCACGGCATCGCTGAAAAACAACTTTTGCTGAATGCGGGCACAATTATTGTATTTGTTTTTAACCGTGAATAAATAAATTATACAATACCAATACCGTACTATTAATGATTTTTGCAAGTCGGCCTATGTCCACGATAACATGTTACGAATATATAAACTTTAAATCATTTTTATTTCAGTCAATTACGACGTGAGGTATTTACTGTAAAAAAAAAATTCACGGCATAGTTTATAAAGAAATAACAACTGTAAAAAAAATTCAAGTTAAGCAAATAACACAAAACATTGCCGCTATTATGATATCCATTTCCATGAATGGACATTGCTTAACCTGTTTTTAGGTTTTTCTATTTGTATTTGATTAAATGTTGCTAATATGTCTCCATTAAAGATTATATACTTAGACGTTAGTTTACCTTAGGTTTTTGTGTAAATGACGTTACTCTTAATTCCTAACAACCTTTTTCTAACAAGAATTGCTGTTTATTTCGGAGCTTGCCACGAAATATTATTTTGCACTGTTGCGTTCTCTTTGAAACATTTGAAAAAATAATACGCTTTACCAAACTGATCATAAATTTTTTCGTTTTAGTTAAGATCCGTGTGAAATTATCAGAAATATTAGAAAATACTGCTACAACATATTAATTGAATATATCGGTTCAGTCAGTAGAGCGTCCGCCGCACAATCGGAAGGTCGTGGGTTCGATCCCCGGCCGCGTCATATCAAAAGACGTTAAAAGACGGGAGTTGCTGCTACCTTGTTTGGCGTTCAACAATAAGGGATAGAGCAACGTCGATCTGGCGCTGCTCAGTGGCTGCCGGGCTCACGATCAATTGGGTAAAAAGAATTTCCATTTTCGGTTTAATAAAATTTGGAGTGGACTTTAAAAGATTATTATTATTATTATTATTATTATTATTACTTGTTAAGGTGTTGCAAATCACAATCTTAAGTCACACTAGAGCTTACGACCGGCCGCCCTCTCCTGATAACCACTGCTCGCCAGTCAGTTGTCAGAGATTGCAGAGAGGTATTTGACAGTCTTTAAAAGGTTGACAGTGGTCAGCGCTTGGTCTCCGGAGCATTTTGGTCGGCTAGAGGTTTACGCTGCTGCATCGAAAACCTTTTGCCGACCAAAGTGGTTGTGGAAAGGTTTTTCTTGGTCTTCCAAGGGTTGGCGACAGTTCTCAGACTGATTGCCGACTGATCACCAGTGCTTGTAAATAATTTTTCCATGTGATTTACCTCTTTAAATGTGACGAGTTTTATTCATCGGTAATATATTTGTATGTCACCAATTTTGTCAAGACATTAAAGGTAAAGACCAGTTATGGTCATGCGATTGCATTGTGAAAGAAACGTTGTGGAATCGATCAGAAAAGGTTGATCATCTAGCATCTAGCATCTGCAAGGTTCTGGAATCATCAAAATGATAAGAAATTTGGCCCATTCTTCGTAAAGTTACAAGCACTATACACAAAAAGATGTATATGGGACTACCCTATATCTCTCACAGACCATGAGAGAAACAAATTTACCAAATATATGAATTAGTAGGCGGTTTCCCAACAAATTTGTTATCATCATGTATTAGTCAAAACATATTCTTTCACATGATTGGTAATGAGAGCTTCCATTTCATTTTTTGAAATTGGGGCGTTTCCAATACTGGTCTTTACCTTAAAGGTACTATGTCCCTTTTGCAGCCAACCTCAAATTCTGTAGAACTTTGCAGGAAACATGAATATGTCATGTATGTCCTATCTGTGAAATCTGAACGTTAGCAGTGTCCTAATATCCAAATTATGCAAGGAAACCTGTTTACTTGCTAGACTTCACTGCCAGACACCATTGGTATGGTAATAACACATGGTAATAACATTCATAAAATGAGCTGTAAAGGATTTGTCTACATCAATAACCCACTTCTTGTAATGGCCAAAATTAAACTGATTGAATCATTGTGCAGCATAAAACGTACGACCATACGGTACAATGGTGTGAAAATCAAGACTATTACTTATTGGCTCTATAGCTCCTAAGTCGATTTGACAACTAACTGTCGTTATTTTCCCACTTAAAGCCATTTTCACGCCCCATTTTTTAAAGGAGAGTTCTAAATTAGTATTATCTTTCAAATGCCATTGGAATTTAACTTTTCACTTTTTGGACCTGCAAAAGGGACATAGTACCTTTAACATAGAAAATTTTCCCACTTAAAGCCATTTTCACGCCCCATTTTTTAAAGGAGAGTTCTAAATTAGTATTATCTTTCAAATGCCATTGGAATTTAACTTTTCACTTTTTGGGCCTGCAAAAGGGACATAGTACCTTTAACATAGAAAAGATGTTGTGTTGTACGAAGAAATAGCGCCTTCGGTTTCTGGTAATAGGTTAACGCATACACATCATACTTATGTTATTACCTAGATTGCCAGCTTTTGATTTATGTTTATGACAATCTGTAGACATTCTGTTATCTAAATACTTGTGTATATTTTCTAAAATATCAAATTTGAAGAAGAAAAAAGGGAATGTAACTTGAATTATATAGATTGAATCGAATCTACTGAACAATAAATACATGAAAGAAAACCGTTACGTTTCTTTTTTCAACATTTAATAGGAGTGTTTGTAAATGCAAGATTGGATTAGATGTTAAAAAAGCGTATGGCAATGTTGTGAATATAGTTGGGCATGTGCCTTGTAAAAAAGAAAGGCGAAAATTGGAAGGGATATGAGAGAGCCTGAAAGAGAGAGAGAAAAATAAAAAGAGAGAGAAAAAAAATAAAGAGAGAGAGAGAGGGGGTAATAGAAAAAGAGAGAGAGAGAGAGAAAAAAAAAGAGAGAGAGAACAAAAATAAAGAGAGAGAGAGAGGGGTTAATAGAAAGAGAGAGAGAAATATGAGGAGAGGGAAAGAAAGAAAGGGAAACTTGAACAGAAGAATGGGTGAGCATATCTCGATTCGCCCCTCGACGAACTTCATTTTTTTTTTTATTAAATTTATTTGTTGTTTGATAATCTCGGGGATAATCTATTCATGAAAATGTTTTCCAACTGCCCTCCATCGTGACACGCATGTATGCAAATATCAGACTTGAATATGATGGACTAAAAATATGAAAAAAGAAGAGAATCTAATAACGTATGCCATCACCCATTTATGACGTCGACGTACCGTATTAGGTTCACGCATTGCAGGAGGGGTAATCGATGTGGGGGGGGGGGGGTTATTGTCTAACTAGGAAAATGAAATTAAGATTTATAGGACAACTGATTTGAGGGGCGAATGGTGCGGAAGGTCCAGCTGGCGTTTTCTCAAGTCATCTTTCTCTGCCTCTCTTTTTCTACCCCCCCCCCCCACACCTCTTTTCTTTTTGTTATTATAAACCTGTTTGATTATATTTTTCCGCTTTTCGAGGTGAGGTGGGGGACGTTCGTCGTGTAAGCTACCTCCTCCCCTCTACTCCTACGCCGCAGGGTTCTGCTTCTGTGCCCTTGCTGCCTTCACACAATTTCGAATAATTAAGATATTTCAAAGGAAAGTTTAAAACGTACACTAAATGAATTCATATAAAATAAGAAGAATTAAAGGAACAATCATTAAAACCATATTGAGGCCTGATAAGTTGATTGTCCCAAGAATCGACAAGTTAAGTAATTACTAATTCAGTGGAAGAAGAAAAGTATTAAGTAGAACAATTGTGTTTGGGTATTAAATTTAAAAGTTGAAATAAAAACACTAGAAAAAATGATGACAATATATTAATGAGAAGATAACGGGTATAATTTAATCTTACTCAAGTTAAAACTATTTTGAATTGAGATTTCTCTTAACGAGAAGGACAAGGAATTTCACACAACACTTCCAAAATTATAATCATGAACTAAATAGTTTTAAAAAACCTGTGCATCAAATATACGGAGGAAGACTACAAGAAAAATAGCGATGCATACTTGCAGCAATTTTAAACTTATCTGTATCATGAAAAGTATTGGTACAGATGGAGAATATAAAACTTGCATTACAACAAACGCGTAAAGCTGGTTTCTCCAGCTAATAAGTGGACAAGATGAAACTGTTATACACAACAAAAAGCTACATGGGAGAAAATTGTTTAAGTGACGACGAATACCTGCACTAAGCAAAACGTTTGTACAGACATAGTTGACATGCGAATCCCATTTTAAGCGCTGATCAATTAATACCCCAAGGTAATTTGCACAACAAGTTGTAGAGCAAGTTACCATGCCTTTATTATATGAGAGATGCATCACTTTTAACAGTTCCCGACTGTATTACACATGCCACGTATAAGACGTAGCTAGTCAGAGTAATATGTCCCATCATTTAAGGCCCTCTGTGAAAAAAAATAATTACTGACTCTGAACTTCTGCTTGCATTGTTAATATGCCCGCGTCACACTGTCCCAAAGTTGACACCAGATGGACACACGAATGTGTAATTTTGAATTTCGCCCGGAGTTGGCCCGAACTTGGTCAACAGCCAATCAACAGACAAAGGATGTACGATGCCTAAAGAAGGTCAAACCACACACGAATGCAACACGAAGATGTAAATTTTTATTAAGTAGTTAACCCAGAGGCCACATGAAGGCCACACGATGGCTACACGACGTCGCACAGTGGGCCAGGGAGGAACCAAAGTGCGCCAAAACTCATGTTTGGGGATTTCTTTTTTGATAAATCCAGAGGAAATGTTTGGATTTCCAGGGATTTTCGCTAAAATTTTCTTTGATGTCTAAGCTTTAAGTTGATACCAGATTTGGCTGCCCGATTTTGCCCGTTATTATGTTAGAGCCGTTTTCCTTGCAACATTGCCCCGAAAATGTGTTTATTTTGGTCCGCGGTGTCAGAACAAGTGTCACGCGCCCCCTCGCGCCGTGATTTATGACCACGAATCCTTCGTGATTCAGCCGCGGACCCCCAATACCCAGATTTTTCGGGGCAATGTGGTAAGAGAAATCGGCTCTAACATAACAACGGGCAAGATCGGGCAGCCAAATTTGGTATCAACTTGAAGCTTTGACATCAGGGGAAATGGTGGTATTAAAATTTAAGCGGTACACTGCGGAAATCTAAACATTTCTTCTGGATTTATAAAAAACATGGATAATTAGTCCATTTTTCAGTAAATTACCCTATAATATATCATAAAGATTGTGTTTCTATTAATTTTAACCCATTTATTAAACGAAATGAACTATCAGGAATATGTGAGAGCAATTTCATATCAATAACTTAAAAACTTCATGTTGAATTGAAAGATTTATAAAATAAGTCACTTTTGCACTAAAACTGTGAATATGTAGGATTTTACTGTTTGAAGTAGTAAATTTATACCCTTATTGTGCATAACGGAATTAAATATTTCACTGAGGTATTCCTCTATGTATTACCTTTCAACTGGGCAAGAAAAAATTGGGGAAAAAAAAATCACCCAAACTTAGTTTTGGCACACTTTGGTTCCTCCCTAGCCCACTGTGCGTCGTAATGAGAGTACGATGCCCGCAAACTAGGTCACGAAAGCGTCAGGTGACCTCCCGGTGGTATGAAACCTTCGGTCGACGGTGGAAAATACAATTGCTGATCGGAGATTAATGAAGCTCAGAGCAGGGGAGTCGAAGCGACTTCCAAATTAGGGGGCGGGACCATCAAAAGAGGGGTACTTTCTGGAAGAAAGGGCACCTACAAAGTGAAATCTCAAAGCAAAAAATATACAATTTATTAGACATTGGTATATAGCCCTACATTGTGATTACATAACTGGGATACTTTCAATACTTGTTTCTCTTTATAAATCATACAATGTATTGATTAAGCAACATACTTTGCAGTTGGGTGTGATGGTCTTAATATTCATATGCGATCGAGGAAAAATGTTAAGATTTGTGAGGTCGCAGTGCGAACAATTACATTTAATAAAGAAAGCAAAACCCAATCATGATGGGGGTATACTCACATTCTCATAACGGAAGACTGAAAGGACGTTTGATAAGGAACACAATTATATCATCTATAAATGCGAGTGAGTGTAGCGACCGAGCTTCCGGGGGAAATTGCCCTAAGTAACTTTAAATTAGGGGCACGTTTGAAAAAGGAATTTAAGGGGACACTTATGGAAAGGGATAAGACACCTATTAGAAAAGAAAAGGAACACATTTTAAAGTAGAAAGGGTAATTATCAGAGGTGAAAATGGGGCAATTCTTATACCTGAAAAGAGGCACTCACCAGGGATGAAAAAAGCACTTATGAGAATGGTAAATGGGAATTTGTGGACAGAAATGGGGCACACATCAGATTTCGATAGGGGCATTCATAAGAGTTGAAAATTGGCATTTATGAAAAGGGTTACCTATCCCCTTGTTAAAAAGGAAATTTTCAGAGGTGTAAAGGAGCACTTATCGCACCTGAAAAGAGGCACTGACCAAATATGTAAAGGGGTACTTATGAGAATGAAAAGGGACATTTTAATAGGTAAGAAGTGGGCATTTATGAATAGGGGAAGGAGATCTTTTTTTAATCGGGCACTTATCATAAGGAAAAGGGGGCAATTATTAGATTGGAAAAGGGGCACACGTGAAAATAAAAGGTGCGCTTATCGGAGTTCAAAATGGGTTGTTATTAAAAGGGAAAGGGACACTTATCAAAATTAAAGGAGGCACCTCTAAAATTGGAATAGGGAAATTATCAGAGGTGACGGGGCACTTATCGTACCTGAAAAGGGGAACTTACTAGATATTAAAAAGGGCACTTATGAGGCCCTACTACGTTTAATAGTGGGATTTCGTGGGGGATTCCCCGACGGAAGTCCCCACCGACTACACGTAACACGATTAGAGAACCAAACTTTTCGCCCTCGTATAATAGACCGCACGCACCGTGTTGATCTCTCATAAGTACATGTATACTCTCATTCACCTATCGGAACAGATTCATTATCACTGGAATACACAAATTTACACGTCCCTCTTTTCTACCTCTTCATTAGTTTTGGAGAATTGGATCACTCATTACAAAGTAAGTTCACAAATAACATGATTTTCTGTGTGTTAGGTTATTTATGTGACGGTTGTATTCTGCCGAGAATGTGTTTGGGCATTAATGGTGAATTCGCAGTAAGTAAAATGGCGCCCGAATCGTGTGGTATCGTGGTATTGTGTATATCACGCACTGCGGAAGCGCAGGGCTAGCTTTCTTTCTCCGCTTTTTTGCAGGTTTGGTACATGCAACGGACAGTCTATTCTTGACACTCGTTTGGTATCTAATAACATGTCAGATATAGTTACACTCAGAGTTTTAAGGTTCCGACAAACAAAAGTTAACAATTCTTGACTCCAGGGGTGGAGTTTTTGGGCGGATTGGGGGACTGACTTCATACTAGGTGGATGGACCCCAAGATAATACCTTCATTGAATAGGGGAGGGGTGAGAGGGGGAAGTATCGTCTTTATATGAAATGTCGCCTTTCTTATGCCATTCAGTGTGGGGGACCATCGAGTTTATCTTGGCTTATCTGAGTGTAATAGGAACCAAGAATTTGTTCCCAAAATCAAAAGGGCGCCTTCTTTTTCTGCCATTCCGAGGGGAGTGAGGGGGAGAGAATAATCCTCGAGTTTATCTTGGTATAACTTATTTTAGTAGGAACCAAGATTTTTTCCCAAAGTTGTTGCACGAACTTGTTTTGATGTTGAACAGAGTTTTCTTCGTAAAGCTCATGCATGCGAATATATACAGTGTCACAACTGGGTAAACTCAGGTGACTTTAATTCGTGATCTAGTTAACTCTCTTATCGTCTCACAGGGAAATTTACACAATAAACAACGAATCCAAATTCTGTTAAAGTGTATCAAAGGATATCATCTTCTTCTTATCTTTATTACATTACTTCTTTTCACAATAGAAATGCATATAAAGATATAAAATATATATTGAACCCAACCCTGAGGTTGTATTCTAACTGTTTTTTATACTTAAACTTTGATGTTCATTATTCTTTGTTAACTAAGGAATATTGAGAATGGCCATACACTTTTGGATTTTAAGCAAATGTCACATGGACTACCGCCATTCCTAGAAATAACGTCCTTCCGCCTTGTTTTGAAAGATATTTCTTGGGAGGGGAGATACTATTTCAGCCATGTATGTGTATTGAAGAAAATATCATGTACCTGTACAATTTAATAAGTTTACAGAGATCATTGTAACCATTCTAAATTCAGAATAAACCAAAGGAGAGGTAATGTCAATTTTGCGAGGATATAGAATTCCCTACAAAATGTACCCCCAAAAATCACTTGATGATACACGTTATCATTAAACACGTGAAATTAAATTTGAAACTGAAACTGAAGCTTATACAAATGAAAGAGGTTAACAAAAGTTTGAAATAGTGGGCGGTTTTCTTTGTTCCTTTCTTTCAATCCGTTTATCTGTCTGTCTTTATCTTTCTCTATTTTATGTATCATCTTCTCATATTCAAATGGGGGAGGGGGTGAATCCCCTCTATCCCTCTCTCCTTCCCAAACGCTAGTAATTTTATACATGTACTGCTATTAAACATGAATCCAAATACAATTCAACTTTATTGAAATGGAATCTACAGTTCTATATCTGCAATACATTACAAGTACATTTATGTTAGTGTAATATACGAAACGAGGAAATGAAATAAATCAGCGAACAGACACAGTCGAACCTTTATATGTAGTACAAAAATACCCGCGGGGAATATTAGAGTTACTCTTGTATCAAGGCGTTTTTTATTCTAAGAATTCGTTTTTCTCACCTTTTTTTGGGGGGGGGGGGGGGGGCGTAGGGGGTGTTATGTTTTCCACGACAATATTACATATGGCCATAACGCAAATATTTTGTTCTACGGCAGAAAATAAATATTGACCCTTTAAAAACAATTATAATAAAAACGACTCTCGAATTAAATATTGGGTTTGAAATGTTAGGACCTAACTATTTTTTTCCTGCTGCTTTCTTGATATAAATATCTGCTATCAGTATAATCATAGGATGAAAGTGCCAGACATAATATTATTAACCAAAGCATTGGCATAATTTTGGGAGGTAATCTTGTTACCAGTAATAAAATCGGTTGTGGAATGTTTTGATCAAGAAATACTGTTCATGTACTAACTTTGGGATTCCCAAAGTTTTGCCCTATTTTCCTTTGACGTGTTCCGAACAATGCAGTAAACATATGCCTTTGTGCGAACAGATAGACTAAAATGAGAAAAAGAGGTACATGAACAGTATTTCTTGATCTTAAAGTGTACACAAAAACCTCTTGGTTTCTCTCGAGTCCCTTGTTAAAGGTATGCCTTGTTATTGAGTTAATCAAAATGGACAAAGTTTACTTCCATGTTATTTTAACCTTTTTTTTAATGAAGGTCTACTGTCAATATCTTTGGTGATTATCATCATTACTTTCTTTCTAGCATTTACTAAACGTGTAAAGGTTACTAAATCTCAAATTTTTAAGGTACCTATACATTATGCACCTTTGTACACAAGTTAAGCATTTGAAATGGTACACTGGACAAGTGAGAAGTGAGGTTATAGATATTATGATGCAAGAAGTTAGAAAAAGTTAGAAACAATAACATGTGTTAATATTCGTAATCTCGGAGTTTTGTTTGAAGCTGGAATGATCATGAAGTCTCAGATTTCAAATCATGTTAGTTCAGTATGAGTCAATATATACAATATCTGGAGGCTCAGATAAAATCTGAATCAGAAAGCAACTGAGCTGCTGAGCAGATTCTTCATTCTTTTATCATATCTCGTTTGGATACGTATAATTCGCTGTATATTGGCCTTTCTCAAAATTAAAATAGCCAGTCTGCAGCGAGTTTAGAATATTGCAGCTCGGCTCGTCACTTCTAGTAGATCAGGCAGTAGTTCAGATTAATTTAAATCTCTTCATTGGTTAACAGTCTCAAAAAGAATCATGTATAGAATGTTACTCATTACCTAAAAAAACTTTATATTCTTCACCCCATTACTTGTATCAGATTTTGAAACCGTACACCCCACAACGGAATTTACGTTAAGGTTTTCAGCTGCAGTTATACACACATAACCAACAACAATGGTTTTCTATCATTGCATCTATATTTTAGAACACTTTACCATTACAAATCAGACAATCATCATCAATTGAATATAGTTAAGAAGAAACTTAAGTACCTTTGGTTTATGTTGTAGTTTAAATATCAAATCATTATTTAGAGAGCCTTGAGCAGTCTCTTCAAATGGATATGTGCGCTTTATTATATGTTGATGTTACTATGATTATTATGTTTATGTTGTTTAAACATACTTGTGGCTTACATCCAGTAAAATAATTCAAGTTTATCATTTGGATTAAATAGAATTCTTATATGAAAGCTTAGACAAGAGAAAGAGTTAAACAAAAGTTTGGAAAAAGGGAGGCGATTTGTCTTTCTTTCTTTTTTCTTTCTTTCAATATGTATGTATGTCTGTCTCTTTTTCTATTTTACTTTTCATCTTCTAAATTCCCTTTTTTGAGGGAGGGATCGGGTCTGGAGTCCCTTTAACACCCTGTAATTTTATGAAAATTTCTTTTATTCTGTTGCAGGCCAAGAGGATATTACGTGCAAGCTTGCATGATAATAGTCTGGCCAACTTTTCGCACTACCATATAAACATTTGATACGGATAAGTCACAACTGACTCCACTTGGCCAGTGTTCAATCTGTTACCCTTGCAATAGTTTATTAATACCAAATGCTATAATTCTTACAATTTTTCGTGATTTAGTACAGACGACGAAATGATATATATATTCCAACAAAAATATGTTTTGAAATGTTATGAGTATTAACATAGTCTCATTCCATTGCTTTATTCCAATAAGCAAATTCGTAATTAAGATTTGCACATGTGCAGATAAAGGTCATTCGGACCCAAATTGTAAAACCATTGAGACGAATACTCGGCTCGTGCTCATGAAAGTTATGTAATCAGTATTTATTTATGTACCGACAGTAAATTTATCTGATACACAGGTGGAAGTATTTTTCTCAAGAGGGCAAACAGAAGGTTTTCATAAGGAACCTTCATCACTTCGACAGTGATTATTCTAAAATGCACGAGTGGGACGTGTCCATGGTGTAAAAGATCTGTGGATATTTGGGAGTCATGCGTTCCGAAGCTATTTACGAACTGGTGTATTCTGCTTTCTTAATACGTTGGTCTTTGTCAGATGCATGTATCCTGATATCCTCCAGACGAAGCTCCAACTATTACTAAATTATTGTCACTCTAAACATACAGCACAAAATATAATCTGCACAATTAAATAGTTTAAGTGTATACATGTTGGCTAAGAAAATATATTAAAATCTGTAATCCTTTGCTCATGAGGCGTAATTAGGAAATCCTTGTATGATTATAGCAATACAGTTCTTATAAAGCGCATTGTACCTTTGAAACAAGGTCTGAAGCGCTTTGGTAGGGACAAAAAGTGAAGAAAAAAAATTAATGTAGGAAAATATTTTGTATATTTGATTAATAAATACAATTGTCAAACAATAAATTAAGTGAATACGTTTCCTGAGCAGATTTTAAATTCTTGCCTTGAATTATAATAGCTCAGGGGAAGCATGCTAACAACCACATTCTCCGTAAGTCATTTGATCGCAGGTAAAACATACAGGTCTTTCTGCAGTAAACACCGATTTCTTACAGGTTTAAAACTTTTCATTAATTCTTAGAGATAAGAAAGAAGCATGTTATACAACCTCTGTAATGCAAACAGCAAGATGTCAAACTTGATGCATGATTAAATCGTTAATCAGTGTTAATGGACAATATGGAAAAATAAGGTTTTCTATGCTTTGATTGATATCTTCTATGATGGTACTCTTTACATATGAAGGGCGTAGAATTCCTTTTTTTTTGTAGGGGGTGCAATTCAGCCCTGAATGACATAATACAATTACAATGCAATTTAAAACAAAATAAAAATGCAACAATAGCACAATATTAGTATACGTAATACGAAACGAGTACAACATATAGATTAAAATTACACGGGACAAAATCAGGCCAACCTCAGGCAAATTCAAAATATCCTTGTCCATCAATGCTTAAAATGGTCCAACGTAGCGACGACTAATTTTTACAATCTGTACAATGAGACTCGACAGAAGCTAATTCTACTCTAATTATGCGCTGTGCTATTTTAAGGCGGCATTTCCTATTTCTTCTTGTCCTGTTTTGAGAGATTGCCAAATGAACATATAATATAGAAAAGCAGGACACTCTTTGTTATTGAATTGTAGAACAGGGTCAGGATTTTTGCCTCTCTATGGAAACTTTTCAGCTTACACAGAAAAAACAACTTCCTGCTAGGTTTCTTATACACCGATTGTGTGGTATCCCTTCATGATAATTTGTCCTTTGAAGGTATTACAAAGTTTTGGTATGGGTCATAAATTTGGTTCAAATTAACATATTGGAAGCATATGCGTTCCTACAATATACATTGATCGTTATCGCGGTTGAAATCGAGTCTAAAGTTATGAAATTATAAATAATAAACTCTTTATTTTGTATAGCTCCCTCTCAAGGTCAAGATATTAATTTAGCTATGAAACCATGTTTCTTGACTAAAATCGACTTATTAGCTATTCCCGTTTGGAAATTATATATCCCATCTACATATTCTGAGATTTTCATGGTCGCAGCTACCATTGTACGGCCGTAGGCGCTATTTGAAATTTATCAAAATTTACCGGGAGCACCAGTAAATTTTTATATTTAATTTATCTCGAAAACAGAAGTGTTTTAGAGGCTAATTTTTCTAGTGCTTATGATACATGCACAGGGGCATCTAAATATATCAAAATTGTAAAGATTCACTATCCACCCGATTTTCAAAATTTCCCAAAACTTTGTATTACCTTTGAGACAGTTCCAATATATCTATGGTTTCCATTTTTTCACTTCAGTTATAATGTCTGTCTGAGTATTCTCGTATATTATTGTAGCGAGGAATGTTTTTATCAAAGCGGACCCAAGTAATACCCTAATTTGGACATGCTTACACTTCAAAAAATTGCATTGTAATTTTACTCTTAAGAATCTATTCGACAAACATGCTTTTGAGCTTCGACCACCCACGCTTTTCATGTAAACAATCGGTGATCATAAAATGCCTTTTCTTTTCCTTCAAAGTGAAAACTACCAGGGTGAACATCATTACAATTGATTTCAATCGAGGTACGTCTCCTTTCAGAACATTCTTTTCAAATCTGTTTTTCTTTTTTTCTTTTAATACCCTCTTTACAAACTCAGCCTTATCAAATATATTATTCACCTACGATACTGCGCCATGATATAGTGAGTGTGCCAGTCCGTATGTCATGGCATGACTAGAAGGGATCGGACATAAAATTGTATGATTTCAAGGCAAAGTCACCCGTCTTTCTCTCTGTCTCTGTCTCTCTGTCCGTCTCTCTCTCTCTCTCTCTCTGTCTCTCTCTCTCTCTCTCTCTCCTTCTTTCGTGTTAAAACATCTAGGGTCCATTAGTAAGCCTATATCGTTTACATAATAAAAACTAAGCACAACAACAACATCAAACACTGCAAACACAGTCAGTTCCTTAAGCCAATGTCTTTGAATCAGAGAAGAAAATCGTTAGGATGCGAGCAAGGTTACTATTAGAATCGTAAAATGTCAGGTGATGATTGTGTCTTCAACTAAACATATAGAGCCTCCTTACAACATGATGTATTAAATAATGACATAATTATTTCATGGCTATAGTAGTTTTTAAGATTATTAAAATAATCCCTATTACACGTCAACTTGGTCAATCAGACAACGTCGTTTATACTAATAATCTATACTTGAAGCACAATTCTAAATTGATTTATCCTCCCGGTACAAGTAAAGAAAGTGATTGCCAACAATTTCATTGGCAGACTAAAATATTAAAATGTGTCTTGCAGTAATTTTCATCTTGAAAAGAATGTCAATAGGACGCCTGGATCGCATATTGTTTGCCTGGTATGTTTAAAACAACAAACAAAACAAATTTCCCGTATAAACTACACACACATACCCTTTCGCACATTCTCCTTTTGTTTTTCCGGGATTTTAAAGTTTTTTTTTTAATTCAATATTAAAACAATACAAATATTTCTTCAAAATATATTTCTATTTAGCATAATAACAGAAGTGAGGTTAAAGATATTATGATGCAAGAAGTTAGAAAAAGTTAGAAACAATAACATGTGTCAATATTCGTAATCTCGGAGTTTTGTTTGAAGCTGGAAGGATCATGAAGTCTCAGATATCTCCTCACGTTAGTTCAGTATGAGTAAAAAATCACAATATCTGGAGAATCAGATAATATCTTATTAGGAAAACCACTGAGCTACTGAGCAGATTCTTCATTCTGTTATCATATCTCGTTTGGATATGTATAATTCGCTGTATGTTGGCCTTTCTCAAAATCAAATAGCCCGTCTACAGCGAGATTTGAATATTGCAGTTCGGCTCGTCACTCTTTGTAGCAGATCAGGCAGTTTTTCAGATCTATTTAAATCTCTTCATTGATTATCAGTCTCAAAAAGAATAATTTATAGACTGTTTCTCATTACCTACAAAAACAACCTTTTTATTCTTCACCCCATTACTTGTATCAGATTTTGAAACCGTACACCCCACAACGGAATTTACGTTAAGGTTTTCAGCTGCAGTTATATACACACATAACCAATAACAAGGTTTTTGCTATCATTGCACCTACATTGTAGAACACTTTACCATTATGAATCAGACAATCATCATCAATTGAATATAGTTAAGAAAAAACTTAAGCACCGTTAGTTTATGTTGTAGTTAAAATATGATATAATTGTTTAGATATTGTACAAAGCGCCTTGAACACTCTCTTAGAATGGATATGTGCGCTTTAAGACTTGGCGTTACTATTATGATTATGTTTATGTTAAAACTAATTAAAATTTGTTTAAACATATTTGTGGCTTACACGCAGTAAAATAATTCAAGTTTATCATTTGGATTAAAATACAATTCCTATATGAAAGCCTAGGTAGATCATATTACATTTAACAATGAAGCAATGAAGCATGAAACAGAATTTAAAAGGGAACCGACTTCAAAACAAGGTGGATGGACCCGCAAATGTTTGTAATTAAGTTGTCACTCTTTATGTGAATCGTTTATATTCTATACTATTATTGTTATTTGAATGTTTTATATTTGATTTTTCAAATTTCCAGAATGACATAATACAATTTACAAGGCAAGTAAAACAAAATTAAAATGCAACAATAGCCCAACATTAGTATACTTAATAAGACGAAACAAGTACAAAATATAGATTAGAATTTCACCGGACAAAACCTTGATTTAAAAAGCGCCTTTGGAAAATCCACCTAAGGCAAATTGAAAATACCCTTGTCCAGTTGGGCGAACATGGCGACGACTAAGTTTGCAATCTGAACTGAATTTCTATGTGTTGAATACTACTGGCCCAGTAAAACTTACTGGATTTAGTATGTTTATGTTTAGTATTCGTTATATTTATTTCTTTCGAAAAGTTGTCAATTTTGATCAATGGAAATGTTAAAGCCTTTCGCTACAAGAAGCTAAGCAGTATAAATACAATGCAAAGGATACAAAGCCTTATTAGCTAATAAATAATACGACTCATGAATCTATTTAATGGTAGAGGGTTACCTGTTTCCTATCTTGAGCACAATCCAAGCAATCATGTTAACAATTGTTTTCGAACTAAAATAACAAAACGTAAGGGCTTTTGACCCATATTCATTGATGCAGTCTAAACTTGGTACAAGAATATTTCTACAAAGTTTTCCATCAGGCATCCGTATAGCAGCAAATTCATAAATAAGGTATCATTAGACAGAAAATGTGTTTCTCTTTAAAATCATATACAATCGAGGGTTACACAAGTTATAACTTTTAAGAAGAAGTGCATGTGTTCGAGTGTACACGCGTGCATATGTGTGTGTATGTGTGTGCTTGCGTTTTCCGGTTTGTTATAGACGTGCATCAATGTGATATGATAATTAACATCCATAATAGGCTCAGGTTTCAGTCCTGGGTACGATACCAGTCAGTTTGTAGGCTCACATGTATTGCATGAACGTGACCGCTCGAACAACTAGTCATTCCCTAAAAAGTGTTATCTACATATTGGTTTGTCTTTCAGATAAAGGTTCATTTTCCATTTCTCATTGAAATATGTTCAAATCAATTTAAAATTGTTGGCATATTCAAATATGAAAGGAGAAAATGCCCCTCAGATCAAGTCAGTGTGCTTGATTGAAAGTTTTTTTTTTTTTTGTCGTTCGAAGAAGGCAACTTGTGGAATAACAAAGTCGGAAAACATGTTTTGACAGAATTTTAAATAAAAGTTATGTCAATATTCTCGATGTTGTGTATTTTGCATCATGTATACTGTCGTGTTATAAACACTTTAATTTGTGACAAGAACAGGCCTAAGTGTGAGAGATTTTTCAAAATCAAAAAGACCTTTCGATATTCGCCGGCAGGTCTTATTTGCGCTAATAACTTAAAAGCATAGCTTACCTGATAGAGTATTAGAGTAGCGGTGCATCATAACAGCTATATAAGTTTGAAATGTTTTTTTATTGCATTGTTTCAATCACAACTTCGTGAATGCCCCGGGTACACAGACTTGAACCAGGCCTTTATCTATCTGTAACATTTTTTTCTGGGGTCTGCAATTATCGAGTATTTCTGTAAAAGTGAAGCAATATCTAGTGATTTTGTTATAATTTGTTGTTTCAAAATAAATGAATTTGTTCTTGGTTTCTATATGAAATTCATATCACCATAGGCTTAGCAGGATAAAAAAAATCGGTCTAAAGATTAGGGTATTAATATGTTACATAGCTTGAATGTCGATTGGTATCTTATTTTAGAGTATGCCAGAGCCTAAATATGTTTCATTAAGAATTATTCATAAGTACACATGTCTGTAATATTTTGTACCGGGGACGGAGGAATCTAATGTAATCATGTGAAGTTTCAAAAACTGAAGTATTGACATACGAAACCTTGTGTTTTCAGCATATTTATGATATATACTTTATCTAGTTCTGATATTTTGTTTTACTAATGTAGAGCGCTGCAAAAAATGTTTCTATGAAATTTAGGTTTTCTCAATCCATTCATCATTAGCTTAACGTTTAAAAGTCCTCTTAGGCTCAAGTATAGCATGTCATAGCTTAATGCATAAATGTAGTTCGGTATTCACGTTATAGGGCATCCTCTTATTTCCTAAATAACATTATGAAACATATATATATTTAAAATCGTGTTAAGAATGGTGGAACTGAATATCAGGTAAAGTGTCATGAACAGAAGCCTAAATATTGTTTGCATTTTTCACTTCAGTTATATATGTCTGTCTGAGTTTTTTCGTATATTATTGTAGCGAGGAATGTTTAAAAACAAAGCGGACCAAAGTAATACCCGAATTAGTACAAGCTTACACTTCAAAAAGATTTTCATTGGAATGATACTCTAAAGAATCTATTCGACAAACGTCATAAAATTACCCTCTTTCCCCTTTCATGTAAAACCTACCAGCGTGAACATCTTTACAATTGATTTAAATCAAGGTGCGTACCTTTCAGAATATTCTTTTCAAATCTGATTTTCTTTCTTTACCCTCGTTACAAACTACAAACTTCACCTACGATAATGTGACATGATATAGAGTGTGCCAGTCCGTATATCATGGCATGACTAGAGCGGATCGGACAAAGAATTGTGTGGTTCCCAGGCAAAGCCACTTCTTTTTCTCTCTCTCTCTCTCTCTCTCTCTATCTCTCTCTCTCTCTCTCTCTCTATCTCTCTCTCTCTCTATCTCTCTCTCTCTTTCTGTCCATCTCTGTCTCTCTCTCTCTCTCTATCCCTCTCTCTCTCTCTCTCTATCTTTCTCTCTCTCTCTATCCCTCTCTCTTTCTGTCCACCTCTCTCTCTCTCTATCTCTCTCTTTATCTCTCTCTCTCTCTCTCTTTCTGTCCATCTTTCTCTCTCTCTATCCCTCTCTCTCTTTCTCTCCATCTCTCTCTCTCTCTCTATCTCTCTATCTATCTCTCTCTCTTTCTGTCCATCTCTCTCTCTCTCTATATCCCTCTCTCTTTCTCTCCATCTCTCTCTCTCTCTCTATCTCTCTCTCTTTCTCTCCATCTCTCTCTCTCTATCTCTCTCTCTTTCTCTCCATCTCTCTCTCTCTCTCTCTGTCCCTCTCTCTTTCTGTCCATCTCTCTCTCTCTATATATCCCTCTCTCTTTCTCTCCATCTCTCTCTCTCTCTCTATCTCTCTCTCTCTTTCTCTCCATCTCTCTCTCTCTATCCCTCTCTCTTCTCTCCATCTCTCTCTCTCTCTATCTCTCTCTCTTTCTCTCCATCTCTCTCTCTTTCTATTTCTCTTTCTCTCCATCTCTCTCTCTCTCTATCCCTCTCTCTTTCTCTTCATCTCTCTCTCTCTCTATCTCTCTCTCTTTCTCTCCATCTCTCTCTCTCTTTCTATTTCTCTTTCTCTCCATCTCTCTCTCTCTCTCTCTCTTTTGTGTAAAAAATAATCCAGGGTCGATTAGTATATCCATATCGTTTACATAATAGAAACAAAGAAAAAGAACCACAAAAAACACTGCAAACACAAAACATGTTTATAGTTCATCCGTTCATTCATATAACACAAGGCAAAACATGTTATTACACAAACCCCCTGTACGTATAACCCATGCAATGAAATCATTTCGAAATGTGGGAAGAAGCAAATGGAATGATTTAAACGAGGATCAAGTTCAACTTTGTCTAGATTTAAAGTTTTGTGCAAAAGGGAACTATTTATTAAATTGGGTAGGACTATAAGTTTTAAGTTCACATTTCGCATTTGTCATGTGTTTCGTCTTCCTCCTTTTTTATTTTAAATATTCTTCTCTTCTCTCTCTCTCTCTCTCTCTCTCTTATGATATGTTTTAAAGTACATCGCATTGTATGTGTGTCAGTGAGTATGGCTGAGTGTGTTTGCAAGATATATGTTATTGTTTTGTAATAAGTATGAATATACATATATCTCTTTTTTGTTTTGCTTGTTATAATATGTTTTTATTATATTTGTATTTAATTGTATGTTAATGGGACCAATTTGCAAGCTCTGCTTCTCAGGGGTCTATAACCTGTCATCATGATATAATTACCAGTACCAGTCTCAATGCAAATTGTTTTTAATGATGAGCTTAATGAATTGACATTGAAATTGAACACAATCAGTTCCATAACACTATGTCTTTAATTAGAGAAGACAAATCGTTAGGGTGTGAGCAATGTTAATTATAGAATCGTTAAATGTTAGGAGATGACTTTGTCTTCAACGTATCATAGAGAGCCTCCCTTTAACATGATGTAACATTGACATAATGACTTCATGAATACGTTAATTTTAAAGAATATTCAAATTATTTCTCTTACACGCCATGTCGTTCATACCAATGATCTACTTTAAGCACAATCTTAAGTTGATTCACCCTCCCGCTACAAGTCAATATAGTAATTGCCCACATCGTCATTGGCAGACTAAGAAATAATAATGAGTCTTGCAAAAATTTCCATCTCGAAAAGAATGTCAAAAGGAAGTCTGGATCCGCTCATTTTTCCTGATTGAGGTGTCATATGAAAGGGCAGAAACCCTACTTTCTAGAAATATGATTTTCTTTTTGAAATTTATATACCGCCCGCCATATGAATTTTCGGTTTCCTCTCTTCAAATTGATTTGAATCACTCATGCGTGAAATATGCATCATACAGTTTGCATTAAATGAAACAGGAGGATCTAAGCTTTCCAAATATGTGTCATTTATTAATTATAAATGTGATTAAGTTATAATAAAACATCGATAATTCTCGGTTTCTTTTTTTTCTGGGACGCACTGTGTATACAACGCCATATACACGTAAGAGTGGGGTTTTGCGGTGAATCCCCAACGGAAGTCCCCCGACTACACGTAACACGAATAGAGAACCAAACTTTCCACCTTCCTATAATAGACCACACGCACCATGTTGATCTCTCATCCCATAAGTACATGTATACTCTCATTCGCCCATCGAAACAGATTCATTACCACTGGAATATACAAATGTACACGTCCTTCTTTTCTGCCTCTTCATAAGTTTTGGAGAATTGGATCACTCGTTACAAAGTAAGTTGACAAATAACATGACTTTCTGTGACGGTTGTATTCTGCCGAGAATTTGTTTGGGCATTAATGGTGAATTCGCAGTAAGTAAAACGGCGCCTGAATCGTGTGGTATCGTGTATATCGCGCACTGAGGAAGCGCAGCTCAAGAGGCTTTCTTTCTTTCTCAGTTTCTTTCTCAGCTTTTTTTGCAGGTTCAGAACATGCAACAGACTTTCTGCTAAAGACTTGCATCAATGACATATGATGATTAACACCTATTACAGGCTCAGGTTTCAATCCTGGATACGATAAGAGTCACCTTGTAAGATAACATGTATTTTAAAATTCTGTTTGTTTTAGGTTACAATACTACTAGTAACAATCATCCTTTACCACTGTTTGTATTAGGAGGCTGTTTCAAACGACAACATTTTGTAATGCTCTTAAATAAGTATTTATTTATTTATTTACTTGATGACCGATTGATGAATGGATGGATTGATTGGTCGGTTGGTTGGTTAGTTGATAGATCTTAACTCTTGCTTTGCCGATATCACAGGAGACAAACAATATACAGTGTAGGTTAAACATATACTGTATTTGCCGGCAATAAGGCCTCAGCGCCGCACCCCCAACTTTGACATTTCGTCGAGGGAAACAAAAACAACAAAAAAAAACAAAAAAACGGACAACCCATTAATATTTCACACTAGCTTATACATTTTGTATGTACCGGTATGCATACATTTGAGGAAGATACTACATGTATATGTTTAGGATCATTAAATAAGGTATTACTGGTAATGCCCTTTTTTTTATACATGTACATGTATGTACTTTCTACACAGATTAGTTACAGTACACGTGTACTGAGTGCCCTTTTTAAAAGGTATGTATTTTCAAATGTAAATCCATATTTCCCATAATTTTTTAGAAAAATATTTCAATTTGCTTGATGTTTATCAACTTTATATACCTGTATATCATACCCATGTCTGGGTATTGCTTAAGTGAGTGATGTTGAGCTTTTGTAACCTACCAAATAGTTTAGATTGACCATACAATCTTTGGTTATATGACATCATTTGGAACAACCTCTGTAAAAATGAAATCCTGATGATTTGCAAACACACAGCAATGTAAATAGCAAGAGGAGAGGTTGAAAACTGAAATTTGCTATTCTCACATCTACCTTTGCCCCTCATTTGAAGTAATCAAAGTATGAAAATGTCTGTTAACAGTTTAATGTAACATCCGAAACGTGCTAACAGCATATCAGAAAGTGCTGTTAAAATGGCTGAATTTTTTTTATGAGTCACTTTTATTGAGATTTTTTCGGATAAATTACAATTAAGGATACACTTAAGCAGCCAGCCATGCCTTGCATCTCAAAGTGTGGCTTCAATATTTTATGTTTTATAAGTCAATTTTGCAGAAAATTTAGATATTTTACGGAAAATTAAATTTTTTGCATCATATTTCTTCATATTTTTATATTTAGATCTAAATGAAATTATCAAAAAAGTGTTTTCAACAGGAGTGTGCATTGTAAAATCGTTACTTGCACATATGATCGAAAATTAGTTGAAATTTGCAAACTATGTATTAACAATCAAAACGTGTAACGTCCGAAACACCTTTCTGGAGCTTACACAAAATTATTAAATTTGAAAGACATGATTTGTGTTTTGACTTGTGTTAAGACTTATAATAACTTATTTCATAATGATTTATTCACTTTAGATACCCTCAAATATGGATTATCGTCATTTATTCGGTATTTTTTGTTTCGGACGTTACATTTGTTTCGGACGTTACAACTGTTAAGGGGAAATTGGTTTTAACTATTAAATAGTATTGTAGTGATGTGTTGCAATTTTTTTTTCTGGTGGGTAGCCGCCATGAAATGTTTAAAAAATGTTACGAAAGATAGGTCCTGCAGTTCATATATTTTCTGCTACTTCAAATTTAAAGTTGTTTCGGACGGTAGAAAATTGTTTACGGAAAATGAGACAACTTTTTTCAAATTTTGAGTATATTTCTAACTTTCTTTAAGATCCACCCATGCTCACTAATCATCAATAGAAAAAAAAACATATGTTTGTGGGTATATATCTTTTTCGGCTCCAACCAAAAAGGTATGTCATTTTTGTTACAAAATTCCGTAAACAATTGGCTGTTCAGGGATACCTCATGCATATAAAGCAAAGTTGAAATCTTTTCATTAAGCTATGGGAGGTCAATCTAGGTCCATGCTACAAGAACGAGTTGTAATTAATTTCTAATTCTTTATCTTTGAAAAAATTCAGGCTCTCAAAGGGCCATTTAGCTATTTGGTCATTGTTAAAAAAAAACAGTGCCATGTCATAGCTTAATGCATAAATGTAGTTCGGTATTTACGTTATAAGGTATCCTCTTAATTCCTAAATAACATTATGAAACATATATTTATTTAAAATCGTGTTAAGAATGGTGGAACTGAATATCAGGTAAAGTGTCATGAACAGAAGCCTAAATATTGTTTTCCATTTTTCACTTCAGTTATATATGTCTGTCTGAGTTTTTTCGTATATTATTGTAGCGAGGAATGTTTAAAAACAAAGCGGACCAAATTAATACCCGAATTAGTACAAGCTTACACTTCAAAAAGATTTTCATTGGAATGTTACTCTAAAGAATCTATTCGACAAACGTCATAAAATTACCCTTTTTCCCCTTTCATGTAAAACCTACCAGCGTGAACATCTTTACAATTGATTTAAATCAAGGTGCGTACCTTTCAGAATATTCTTTTCAAATCTGATTTTCTTTCTTTACCCTCGTTACAAACTCAGATTCACCTACGATAATGTGACATGATATAGAGAGTGTGCCAGTCCGTATATCATGGCATGACTAGAGGGGATCGGACAAAGAATTGTGTGGTTCCCAGGCAAAGCCACTCGTTTCTCTCTCTCTCTCTCTTTCTCTCTCTCTCTCTCTCTCTATCTCTCTCTTTTGTCTAAGAAAATCCAGGGTCGATGAGTAAACCCATATCGTTTACATAATAGAAACAAATACAAAAACACAAAAAAACACTGCAAACACAAAACATGTTTATTAGTAATTCATCCGTTTATTCACATAACACAAGGCAAAAAAAAGTTTTTACACAAACCTTCTGTACGTACAACCCATGCAATGAAATAATTTCGAAATGTGGGAAGAAGCAAATGGAATAATTTACACGAGGAGATAATATCATGTTCAACTATGTCTAGATTTAAAGTTTTGTGCAAAAGGAAACTATTTATTAATTTGTAAGACTGGGTAGGACTATAAGTTTTAAGTTCATATTTCGCATTTGTCATGTGTTTCGTCTTCCTCCTTTTTTATTTTAAATAATCTCCTCTTACCTATCTCTCTTTCTGTCTTATAATATGCTTTAAAGTACATCGCATTGTGTGTGTCAGTGAGTATGGCTGAGTGTGTTTGCAAGATATATGTTATCGTTTTGTAATAAGTATGAATATACATATATCTCTTTTTTGTTTTGCTTGTTACAATATGTTTTTATTATATTTGTATTTAATTGTATGTTAATGGGCCACATTTGCAAGCTCTGCTTCTCAGGGGTCTATAGCCTGTCATCATGATATAATTACCAGTACCAGTCTCATTGCAAATTGTTTTTAATGATTAGCTTAATGAATTGACATTGAAATTGAACACAATCAGTTCCATAACACCATGTCTTTAATAATAATAATAATAATAATAATAATTAGAGAAGACAAATCGTTAGGCTGTGAGCAATGTTAATTATAGAATCGTAAAATGTCAGATGATGATTTTGTCTTCAACGTAACATAGAGAGCATCCCTTTAACATGATGTAACATTGACGTAATGACTTCATGGATATATTAATTTTAAAGAATATTCAAATAATTCCTCTTACACGCCATGGCGTTCATACCAATGATCTACTTTAAGCACAATCTTAAGTTGATTCACCCTCAAGCTACAAGTCAAGAAAGTAATTGCCCACAATGTCATTGGCAGACTAAAATATAACGAGTTTTGCAAAATCCATCCCGAAAAGAATGTCAAAAGGAAGTCTGGATCCGCTGATTGTTTTCTTGTTGTGTTTCGAACAGCAAACATAAGAAATTTCCCGTATAAACTAAACACGCACCCACCCACGCAAATTTCTTATAGCCTTTCCCTAGTTTTCTTTTTACTTTTGTATTCAATATTAGAACAATACAACCTCTTCTTCTAAATAACTTTTTTTTTCTTCATTGTAATAACGTGATACATATGCAATTCAAAAATTACGATTTTTTTTTAATTTTTTTTTTGTGGGGGGGGGGGGGGGGGGGAATGAAATCGGTTGAAATTTGAAACGTGAAATTATAACCCCTTCCCTTAGTACACAACCCCGAACAAAACTCCATACTACGAATGCAAAAAAAAACACATACACACAACCAATGTGTTTCCCTTCACGCACACTCCCAACCGTCATTGCTAGGGACAACAATGACAAAGAAGCAACAAAAGGCTAGGCTTACATTACGCTTCTTTATTGTTTGGTCTGCTTCATTCGAATTATACGAATGTTTTGTTATACATTGCGGGGTCATTATCGTTTAAGTTCCTAATTTTAGTTTTAAAAAAATTGAAAACATAAGCAAATAGTGGCTGGGAAACCAGAGTCTGGCCTCCCCCCCCCCCCCCTCAAATAACATGTTTACATTTGAAAAAAAAGAAGATTCGGAATTGTCCAGATTTGCTAGTGTAGTAAATTTAAATGATTAAATTGTTGGAAAATCACTTAGATGCAATGGCAATTGATATATACTTAAGTCCCTTCAACCCCCCCCCCCCCCCCCTCCTCATTGCCATTATTTTCTTTCTGTTAGGGAACAGATTTAAGTTTCCACTTGTTGAGCGGAATGCCCTGGCCACTTTAGCACATGATATTATTTGCGTCACAATGCCCATCAGAACTGAGTCACTGAGCTACAGATATGTATTCTTTCGTTTGGTTGGTTAGCTCTAGTTATATGTATTTTCCTCTGGTTTCGTTTTTGGACCACATGATCCAACTGACTTGCAACATGTACCTGGTCAATGACCCGTCACCAGAAGGTGAAATACAAACTCACGCAGCCTATGTCTTACATTTCATATGGGTCATCCGTCACTTCTTCATGAAAATCAGATAAAACGAGGCACATCTGCATTTGATTGATTTCTAAATCATTTTCTTCAACATACTGCATGTTTTGGCATCTATCAAACCGGATCATGACCCAGAGACAGAATTTCCCTCTACCTTGCGAAAGAGACATTGTGAACGCATTTCAAACACATTCTAAAAGAAACCTCTCATGTCACGCGTTGCCAGTTACTTCGAACTGTGTAAGATTATAGGTGAATCCTTTTAGCTCGGCTATAATTAGATACATATTTATTTAACGATTCAATTCGCAGTTAGCAGGATCTAGGCAAACAGTGAGTATAATACACTGTTGGTCATAATGGTGGAATAATTATTTTTACCCCAATTTATTGAATGATTTTGACCATGATTTATTCCTAATATATCTAAATAGTCATGATTGTCAAGACATTTAATGATATACTAAAAATCTAAATCCTGGTATAGGACTGCAGTGCTCTCAAGAAGGGAACAGTGGTAACACTACCAAAACATGTGGCATAAAAATCGGGTCTCTTTTTTAAGCTGTTACTTGTCATATTTAGAATAAGAAGGCATTTGAAGAGCCATGCTTTTCAGGAAACATTTTTTCTCTGATGTTCTTCCACACTTGGATAGTAACAATGATAACGCTCACAAATTATTTTTACCTCTCACCAGACATCAACCTTCTCGTTAAATTCAAGAAAGAATAGAACATGCTTAAAATGTCAGTGCTACAAAGGAGCATGATACCTTCCAATCTATTTCCCCCTTTAATTTCAATACAATACCGACTCTCTCTCTCTCTCTTTCTCTCTCTCTCTCTCTCTCCCTCTCTCTCTCTCTCTCTCTCTCTCTCTCTCTCTCTATATATATATATATTATTATTATTATTATTCTCTTTCTTTCATTTACTGCTCCATTCTTACTTAGCTTATTCACCTTCCAGCTTGTGTTCTCTTTATATATTTTCTTCATCAGTGTTCACAACTGTAAGTTCCTTTAATTTTGAGTATCCATTTGTGAAAATGTATAGTGCATATAGCCATATGCAACGATTGCCAGTAATCATCACACATACGAATTGCTAAAATATCAAATATTTTGGCAGAGCAAAAATTCATCAATTTGTTGCACTGCACATATGATATGCATACCTCTTCCACTTCCACATGACAACTATCCACTATTTGATTATAAGAGAAAAGAATGAAATGAATGACAATGAAAAAAAATTGTTTTATTTTTCCATAAACTGTCCATCTAATAACCGTTTCTTGCTTTAAAAACGTATGTTGTTATACCACACAAAGAAATCGAAATGATTAGATAACGTGATGGATAAGTCATGTTGTTATCCCGAATGAAGAAGGAGAAACATATTGTAAATGTACCGTATTCGGCAATTCCAACATATTAGCAGTATAAGTCCATGGGCCAAAAGCTGAAGAGGAACACACTCTCTAAAACACATTACTTAGGGCATTGCAATATCAAAACCATCTTTCAATTATGTAGAAATTAAATTAGTACTAGCGGTAGTAGTCGTAGTTGTAGAACTGGTAGTTGTAGTAGGATTAGTAGAGTAGTAGTAGTATTAGTAGTATTAGTAATAATAGTAGTAGAAGTAGTAGTAGTAGTAGTAATTGTAGTAGTAATAGTAGTAGTAGTAGTAGTAGTAGTAGTAGTAGTAGTAGAAGTAGTAGTTGTAGTAGTAGTAGTAGTAGTAGCAGTAATAGTAGTAGTAGTAGTAGTAGTAGAAGTAGTAGTAGTAGTAGTAGTAGTAGAAGTAGTAGTAGTAGTAGTAGAAGTAGTAGGTGTAGTAGTAGTAGCAGTAGCAGTAAATGCAGTGTTGTATAGTAGTAGCAATAGTAGTCATAGTAGTAGCTAGTTGCAGTAGTGCAGTATTATTGTTCGTAGTAGTATAGTATACAAATATACACTGCTTTGAGAGGTTCTGGTTAAAACTATGCGCAAGAGGTGACTCCAATTGTACTTTTTGCTGAGGGGCGCAGCCCCGAAGCAAATGGTACTTTTAGAGTCACAGAGGCCCATAGTTTAACCAGTACCTTGAATAGAAGGCATGGTATATTTGTTTTATATCCTGCATCAGAAATTTATTTAAAAAAAAAAAAAAAAAAAAACATTTTTGGGAGAAAAAAAAAATGTCAATTTTTATCTTAAAAAGATTTAAAATATTTTGTTTTCATTAAATTAAGATTTGAAAAACAAATTTGATTCAATTCAAAAAAAAAAAATTCACATTTTTTTTCAACTCCAAAATAGTAAACCAAAATAGTACTCTCATATAGTACTTTCTAAAAATAGGTCAAATATTTCTTGTCATGTGACGAGCTCTCAACCAATCAAAAGCCAACAAATGTTTGATGCAAGATATAATAGTAGACATATATTGGCGGTAGTAGTAGCCGTGTAAGCAATAGTTAAGTAGTTTGTTTTAGTAGTATTACTGTTGGTGATAGTAGCAGTAATGATGTGATTAGAAGTAGTGTTAGTACGTAGAAGTGGTAGTAGAAGTATAGGTAGTAGTAGTAGTAGCAGTAATGTATTAAGTAGTAATTGCTGTAGTAGTAGTAGTAGTAGGAGTAGTAGTATTAGTATTAGTAGTAGTGGTGGTGGTAGAAGAAGTAGTATTTGGCCTACTAGGCCTACTAGTGGGCTTAGTATTTCACCATAATTGTATCAGTATTGATTATTAGTGTTACGCCGATATTAATAATTGTCTGTTTTTTTTATTCTGCATCTCATTACATTTTCTTCCTTTAGCTTTTGTTGACATCATTCATGAACCTATTCTAAGGGTGACTAGACCAAAATGTGCATTATGCGTTATGTAATCAACATTCATCATTTTATAGGATAGACCACAATATAGCTGTCCTCAAACTGCTCCAGATGAACGTCCGTCCGAGTGCTGTAGCATGGATAGCGAACTTTCTCACCAAACGACAGCAGAGCGTGAAATATCGAACGACGCTCTCTGATTGGCTGGAAGTTTCTGCAGGGGCTCCACAAGGGACTAGACTCGGTCCCATTATCTTCCTGGCTATCATCAACGAGGCATGCCGGAGGTCACCGTCGTCTTACTGGAAATATGTGGACGACCTAACAATGCTAGAATGCAGGAAATCCCCATCGCCATCGAATATCCAGTCAAGTGTGAGCAACCTACAAGAATGGACTGTAGACAACAACATGAAACTGAACCACAAAAAGTGTTCTGTGATGACAGTAACTTTCATGCGTGAACCACCCCCACCGCCTGTCATCCAAATTGATGGACATGACATTAGTCAAGTAGATTGTGTCAAATTACTAGGGGTTTTCATCCAAAAAGATCTAAAATGGACTTCTCAAGTCAATGAAATTGTTAAGAAGGCAAACATGAGGCTGCATATGCTGAGAGTTCTCACTAAATTTCGATTGCCCTTATATGATCTAGTGCTCATTTACTGTTCATACATAAGGCCAGTGTTGGAATATTGTGCGCCCGTTTGCAACTCCGGCTTGTCTGCCAAACAAAATGAACAAATAGAGAGAATTCAAAAGCGAGCGTGCCGCCTCATGTTAGGGCCACGTTATGTCTCGTATCAAAACGCTCTTCAACTGTGTAAAGTGTCCTCTTTGAGTGACCGCAGAGAATATCTGTGCCTCAAATTTGCAAAGAAGCTGCTTGAGCCTGGGTCAAAGTTTAGTCATTGGCTGCCCCAAACACGTGGGGACTCCCATTCTCGAAATCTGAAAAATAAAAGCAAGCTCACTGAAATGTCATGCAAAACGACACGGTATAGAAACAGTCCGTTGCCATATCTAGTCAGATTGTTAAACGCTCATAGTACTGAATAATTACCAGTTTCACCTTCGACGAACACATTCACTGTTCTCTACTACTTTCACTCTCTCAAAATCCCTATTTTCTCCTCTCTGTCAGTGCTGTGCTGCGGAGCGGGGAGACCCTCTTCATGGCTTCCAATTGTTCTCTAGCTCTCTGTCTTGTTACTCTCACTCTTTGTCTCCCCTCCCTCTCTTTCTCTCTCTCTCTCCCCTCTCTCTCCTCTCTCTCTCTCTCCTCTCTCTCTCTATCTCTCTTTCTCTCCCTATCTCTCCCTATTTCTCTCCCACCCTCACCCTCTCTCTCCCTTTTCTCACTCTCCTTCTTTCTCTCTTTCTCTATCTCTCTCTCTATTTCTCTGATATAACTTCCTAAATAAAAGGATGACATGTGAATGCATTTTTGAATAATGTTATAGAATTTTACTTTTTTTTAACTAAATCAGATTTAATTGTACAAAATCCTGTTTGACTTTTTAACGATTCCCAAGATGATACACATTATATCGAATATTACAATGGCAACCTTTTACCCATGTTTGTATGCGAAACTTATCTTATCATATTTTAATGCAATATTCTACATGTACCTTTTACTAAATTGGCCCAAATACAAAATGTTCTGCATTTTACCTACAATGTATAATTTGTATAATCTGTTTAAATCATTGGAGCATCTATTTGACTTTATAATTCCTGGATTTGGTTTCTGTTGTTGTCCCTGTTATTGAAGAAAACACCACAACTATACCTTACCCATCTGGCTATGCATTTTCCAACCAAAACATTTAATTCTTTTGAATATCAAAAATGTATTGCTATTCATGTATTGTATAAGTCTAATATATCATCTTATTGCAAATATGGTAATACAATTCGAATTTCTGTATGTGTACCAAGCAATTTGCCAAGGTCGTTGGAAACCAAAAACAAAAGAATTCCAATTTTACTACCATGCATAATGTTTTACGTGTAATTTTACTTTGTCACTGATGTATACCTTGTAAAAGAAACTGCAATTCGGCTCTCGGGCCGCGAATGTTTTTAATGAAATGTACCATTTTAAATAAATAATTTTTTTTTTAAATCTTATCATTATTGCTGTTATCATCATTACAATAACTGTTTTAATTACCCTCGTTAATCACACATGCGGCGATCGTAAGATGGGGGAGGCACTCTGCCCCTTTCTACTGAAGATAAGTGGTTTCTAAACATTGCCCCTTCCCCCTCTTCATAAAGTCCGTTTTTCCCTCTGATATTGTCTAATATCGTAATCTTTTAGGTGCCTAATTTACTTTGCATTTGCCGTCTTTTCTTTGTAATAAATGCCCCTATTACCTTCTCATATGAGCCCCTTTTCAGCTGCCTGATGTGCTCCTTTTTACTTCTGATAATGACCCCTTTTTAGGTATGAGATATGCCAGAGCTTGTCTCTGATAAGTGCCCCTGTTACTAACACAGGGGGCCTTGTTCCTTGTTAATAAATGTCATTCCCCCTTCTTATAAGTGCCCATTGTTCTTTTAAAATCATTTCCCGTTCCCCTTTCTTATAAATGCTAATTATTATTAATAATAATACTACCGTTTTATTTACGTAGGGTAGCCACTTCAGTTATGAAACTGCTCTTCCAGCGGGCCCTGCATAACATAATATGTTATTACTACCCTTCTTCAATCTTATATGCTGAGCGCCTAGCTAGAAGGTAGAAGGTCCCATTGTTATAAGTCTTTGGTATAACTCGGCCGGGGTTCGAACCCACGACCTCCAAGTTGAACCACTTAAAGAGAAAATCTCGAATATCATCCCTGATAGTGTATTACATATACAGGTGGGATATATACAATATCTAAAGATTGTCGCTATAATGTTACCCTCTGTAGGTCTCCCATTTTATCCAAGAAAGTGTCTATTTCTGCTGGTGCACCCCACTTCGAAAGACACTTCGCCGCCAGTGCGTCATCATCATCATCATCATCACCACCACCATAAGTATCAGTATATTCCTCAAAACTAGTTGAATGAACGGAAAATAAGAGGTTGGAAACATGTGACAAGTTCTAAAATAATATACCAAAATTATTTTCAATTCATTTACAGGTTCTGTGGATCATCTCTCGTCGTAATGTAAACTGGACCCAACATCAGCGATGTCGAAGAAGCCGTAAGTATTTTTACAGACCTGAATGTCTTAGGTGAGAGTCATGGAAAATATAATATGGCATACAAATATTGAACCTTTATGGAAGGAAGGAATAACAATTACAGCTCGAGCCCAAGAGACCGATCGATCTATTTGGGACGTTCTTCTACCATTTTGTTTAGTATTAACTACACCAACGACCCATGAGACTGAAAATGTTCAATTTTCATTGCATTTTCTTGTTGTTGTTTTTTTCTTTCTTTTCTATCGCGATAACACTTTCTGTCTTTTCCTGTATTTTCTTGTTCCATTTCTCTATTTCCTTTTTCTCCTGTTTGTATTGTGCACGGCTTTTCGATACTCTCTTGACCTCAGATCCTCTTCAAATTTCACTGGCTTCATCAGGGGCGTAAATCCGTACCGAGGAGTGGCGGGGGGATGATCGGCGATAGCCCTCACATACTAGCACGAGCACACGCCCACACTAATTTACGCAAGCGCGCGCGATCGCGCACGCACAAACACACAACACACACACACACACACACACAAACGAACAAACAACAAACACACACATACCTAAACACATGTACATAAATTTATATATGCATACATACATGCACGCACATGCCAAATTTGACAACCATAAAGTAAAAGAATTGGACATATTTCGAAATACTGACAGCTGCAAACTGTAGTGTTTTATTATGATGAACTCCAAAATAAGACGACACACTTTCAAGCAGTAACATAAAGATTGAGTATTTCATCGGGAAGATGCGAACTCTTTATTTTTGAGTCCCATCACTTAAAAAATGATGTATAATGGTACTACCACGGGAACATCAACAAAAATGTTTCATTGGGGAGAAAGCGCATTGTAAGTCATATTCTTTGTTTTCTCTTAAAGGAGAATTAACTTCAAAAAACATTTATCTATGACCAAATAGACAATTCTGAGTTCTTTCTGGAAAGCCTAGGACATTGAATGTTTTATAAGAGCCAAACGTTAAAACCAGTCCGAAGTAGTACAGACCTACATTGATCTAGCTGTTTACTGGGGGCCGCCATTGTACCATAATACCATTTCATTATGGACTGACAATAATGCACTGCAAATTGGCCGCAGGCGACAATGTAGGAATGGTTACATAACAGTAGAAACTAATTAATATAATCAGGTACGGGGTTGTAATGAGTGAGCACACCTGCATTGATATGGAATGAATGTGACAGGTGAGCTTGGCTGGATTGAGGATAGAATGGATGGCAACCTTAATAACACAACTAGACAAAAAATACTGAACTAAACTAAATACCAGACTGAAAAGGAGCTTAGAAAACCAAAAAAAATAGAACAACTGGAAACAAAATGTCAAAGTATAAAACTGAACTTTAAAAAGAAAAGGGAATGTCCAATTAACAGTCCTACAATATATATTTGCGTATCACCTGTGTCGTGTGCGTGGCCAATTTGCAGTGATTTTTTTAAGTACATGTTGAAAAGGTATTATGTTATAATGGCAACCCCCATTAAACGGCTAGATCCATGTAAATCTGTACTTCTTGGGACTGGTTTTACCCTTTGGCTCTTATAAAACATTTTATGTCCTAGCTAGACTTTCCAGAAAGGGCTCAAAATTGTCTATTTGGTCAAAGATAAATGTTTTTTTGAAGTTAATACTCCTTTAAAACCAAAAAATAATCTGGCACAGGAGGACGAGTACCATGGCACTAGGTTTAAATCCATGGGTACATCAAAGGGGAAGTCCACCCCCAAAATAAGTTTGTTTCGATAGAGGCAGAAAAATAAGAAAATCAGGTGAGTGAAAGTTTGAGCAAATTCTGAATGAAAATAAGAAAGTTATGAATTTTTGAAGTTGTGATCAATCAAATACAAATTGGCAACTCTGTGACTTATCACGCTAGCTCTCCTTCATTTGCTTTGTGCATAATATTCCATAAAATCATGTTTTCTTCGTTATTGATGACGGAATATATTTGTTCCTTGCAGGGGTAGTATAAAAACATATTTGCAATTATTATATTTAGGGTGCATGTATGGTTGAAATTTTTCTTGAGGGAAAATGAAAATTTCTGATTTTGTTAGAACTGAGCAGATGGAAGTTGTGTTTACATGATACGTCATAGAGTTGCCAATTTGTGTTTGATTGATCAAAACTTTCACTGACTTGTTTCCCCCATTTTTCTACTCCTATTAAAACTAACTTAATTTTAGGATGGACTTCCCCTTTAAGGGTTAAATGACGTATTGATTGACTTAGAGGTTAGAAATTACCAAAAATGTTCCGTCTGATACCTGACCTGAATACAAATTCCTTTGCAACATGTTCGATGTCAATTTGGTCGAGGATCTCACTGTGGACGTTGCATACAGCCGTGGCGTTGAGTCGTTTTTGGGACATTGTGCTCCTCAACCATGTTTTTAATCGACGCATGGTGGAGAAACTCCTCTCACACTCACTTGACGATACGGGGCATACGAGGAGGAGCTGCGTGATAGCCTTCACCTGAGGGAATAGAGCGCGGACCTCTGGTGTCATCTGTCGGTACGCGTCCACTGATTCATAAAGAGATGACGCGCCTGTGGTGTGACGAAACATTAGAAGTTGTACTGCCAGGATGTCTGTTTTCAGTTCCGGATATCTAATACATGCAAAAACATGAATACAAAAGTATTTTTGTACTCAGATTCGGGAGTATTTATAAGTCTTATACGACTATAAAGGAAATGAATGACTGAGACAAAAAGAGCAAAGAAGGAAGAAAGAAATAACTAACCACTCAAAGAAAAACAAAAATACACAACTTTGTACGAGTGGTCAAAGTACGGGGCTAGGCAAAACAAGTGTGAAACGTTTTCACACTTGTTTTGCTTAGCCCCGTACTTTGCTTAGCCCCGTACTTTCCTTAGCCCGGACTAACTTTTTCTGGCTTTTCACACACATTGTTTTAGACCCGTCTAAGCGCCAATCCAGGGATAAGAAACTTCACGCTGTTCAGACTGGAATTCGTTAGCCCCGGATATAGCTGTATTGCGTGAATAAACATTAGGGCATTTTCTGCAGCTGCTTCGCCTCTGGCCAGCTCCAATATACCCTCCATTGCGTAGTATAGTACCGGACTATTTTACGTTTCTGTTCAGATTCTTTTGCTTGGCACAGGAATTGTGGAGTTAGTCTTGCTTTTTGCAGGACCAACTAACATCTTTAGGTGGGGCTAGCCTACTTTGGTAAATTCATGTCTGAACAGAAAATGGTCTAAGCTTAGCCCAGAACTATAGGTGGGGCTAAAACCCACCTTTAGTTCGGGGCTAAGCAAAATTTTGCCAGCGTGAAAAACATAATATTAAAACTACTCAAAGTAACATATCTAGACTAGTGAAATATATAAACAACAAATTCATTCATTCATACACACTTAAAATAGTTGGGCAAAAAAATGCCCAACTTTTAACCAACACTGAGCAACATACGGTCCACACAACTATTGGTTAAAATCTGCCCAACTGATGTTGGGTAATCAGTTTGCTATGTGGTTGGGCAAATTGAATTGCCCATCAGTTGGTGACCCATCATATTTTACCCAACTCTACAATTGCCTAACAGTTGGTTATATTTTCAGTTGGGTAATTTCTTGCCCAACCAATTTTACCCAGTTAGATATTGCCCAACCTTCTATTTGCCCAACTTTTGAGTAAGTTTAATGTTGGTTAATTAAATGCCCAACCAGTTTTTACCCAACTCCCAGTCTGCCCAACTATCAAAACACCCATCTATTGGGTAATAATTGCTCAACAATTTCTCTGCAACATCCATTTGCCCAACTCTCAAAACACCCATCTATTGAGTAATAATTGCTCAACAATTTCTCCACAATATCCATTTGCCCAACTATCAAAACACCCATCTATTGGGTAATAATTGCTCAACTATTTCTCCACAATATCCATTTGCCCAACTATCAAAACACCCATCTATTGGGTAATAATTGCTCAACTATTTCTCCACAATATCCATTTGCCCAACTCCCAAAACACCCATCTATTGGGTAATAATTGCTCAACAATTTCTTCGCAATATCCAGTTGCCCAACTCTCAAAACACCCATCTATTGGGTAATAATTGCTCAACAATTTCTCCGCAATATCCATTTGCCCAACTCTCAAAACACCCATCTATTGGGTAATAATTGCTCAACAATTTCTCCGCAATATCCATTTGCCCAACTCTCAAAACACCCATCTATTGGGTAATAATTGCTCAACTATTTCTCCACAATATCCATTTGCCCAACTCTCAAAACACCCATCTATTGGGTAATAATTGCTCAACTATTTCTCCACAATATCCATTTGCCCAACTATCAAAACACCCATCTATTGGGTAATAATTGCTCAACTATTTCTCCACAATATCCATTTGCCCAACTATCAAAACAACCATCTATTGGGTAATAATTGCTCAACTATTTCTCCACAATATCCATTTGCCCAACTCTTTAATTCGTCTGTTGGATAATCATTGCTCAACATTTTTTCCATAACATCTATTGGCTCAACTCTTTTTCTCATCTAAAGGGTAATAATTGCTTAACTGAAACACAAATAACATACACAGTAAACACATGTTGTTGTTTTCATCAGAAACGTAAAAACAAAACTTGTTAACATCAACTACAACATTACAATTTTTGGTGAAAAAAATACAACCTTTTAAAAAAAGTAAATGCAAATATAGCCCCTGTTTGGTGCAGCATGACAACTTTGATGTACACTGTATGTATTCCATGTACTCTGATTTCATACATGAATATGTGCATCATATATATTTTGTGGGTGTGGCATAGTGTTCATTTATCCTGACACACCAATACTCTGCCTTAGAGTGTTACACATGAACACATTTTTTTGAAGTAAAAAAAAAGAGGAAATAAATTCAAATCCCTCTAGATTATTTGACATGTGCAGAAGTACCACATGAAAGTTTGGCTATCTGTGATGGTGAACAGGTACTGATCAAATAACAAGGATACACACTGCCTACTATAACTTTTTGATTAGATTAAAGACAACAAAAATCAATTGACCCTACCTGCTATACTCAGTTTGATTGATTTTATTGATATTATCAATAATATCAATACAATTTTGCAAAATGTAGATAAAAATGTTGACTTCTCTACTTCTGCTTTGCGCGATGTAAATTAATGCATGCAGTCCATTCAGCAGAGAGTTCAGCGTAGGGTCAATGGACGATACACATTACATGAAAATTAATGGTATATGTAATTTACAATCATATACCCCACTTGCTTTTTTAAACGCAGAAAATATCATAGCTCATGTTTTATGAAGAAATATATCATTTTGATGTACGAGTTATGAAACAGTACTCTTGGGATTAAGACCAAACACGATAAGCATTTGTATACGCCAGTGCAAAAGATTTATAGCCAATAATATGTTTTGTATTTATACTTGGCATATATTCATTTGTTTTCTTAAACTTTCAAGGTGGGGATGTTAAGCAATGATTGGGATAAAACAATTAGGCCTTTATCATTTTTAAAATGTACACAAAGACTTCTGCTGTGTATAAATTCACTCTTTTTTTTAATATTATTCAGCGATCCTCACCCCACCCTCAAATCTTCAGTCTTACACAAACATGTCTAAATTATGTAAAATAATGTGCTGAATCCAACTCATAACAGTTTGTCTTTAAGGTTATTTTGTCCAAAATAATACTTTTTTCCAGTTTTTTTTCTCCCAAAATAAACTGGTTCAAGTAGCCAAAATGTGCTAAACGATGATGTGTCAGTTTCATCTGTAGGAAATATATCACCAGTAATCATCCTTGGCGTGAACACATCATGATGGCTTATGGCATGTTCATGAAGGCTCGGACCTCCCGCAGCTTTGGTGTAAGATGCTCCCCATCGGTAAACTGGAACACCACAATCTGGAGAAATTTCCAAACAGAACAGCTTTGCGGCTGATATTCGATATCCATCACATAAAGTGCCTTAAAGCACAAGTCGACTGCTTTAAGCAGTGTTGCGGCAGGAAGTATCCTCCTCTCTACTACGACGTACGCCTGTATTGGTGTGAGAATGTTCCCACGCACAACAACAAATGGCTGTGACCTGACTGCTTCATCAATGTTATCAACATAAGTCTGGATGTCGAGAACCTCCTGTAGTCCAAAGAGAAATCAAGAAGAAATCATTTGTAATTATATGGATTGATATATATATATTTGATGCTTGTCGAATGCTTCTGCTTATGAATCCACAATCACCTACAGGACACCCAAATTTGTTTATGCATGTTCATCCCTGTCCCATCAAAACATTACTGGGTATTCTTAAATATCCCTGCGGCAAAGGTCAACTGTACCCAAACTGGTCACGTTCAGAGCATTACATCAACTAAGCTGGAAGGCATATACAGCCTGTTAATATAAGCATGCATTTTTCACATGTCATTTGCAGGTTAAAGGACTTGCTTGCATTCATGAGTGAAATGCGATGTGATGACAAATCTGAGGCCATTTGTAGTTGTACCACAGATAATGACGAACTGACTTATTAAGATTAAAGCGCCTAGTGTTGCCCCTGCAGGGCCTCCTTGGGGACCAGCGTGCCCATTACTAGGAACTTGAAAATGGTTGCTTTTCAAGTTTTACACAAATAAAATGTTATGGCAATGCCTTATCTGGTAAGAACATAGGTATTGCATTTCAACCTCAATTTCATCAGTTGTCCTAGGTTTGAAACTCTTAACAAATTAACTATTGAATTTGTTTGTAATGAAATATGATTACTATGGCAAGATTTTAAACGCAAACCAAAATATATGCCTTACATGTCATTACTTTACCACCTCCCCAGCACATATACTTACTGGTTGAACGTCAATGAAGGACGACAATGTTTCTGCAGTGGTGTACGTTCCTCTCTTGGAATCTTTCCTTCCTCGGAACAAGACTGGGAGCATGTAGAATCCAAGATTGCTCTTTTCCTCTAAAAAGAGGGAAACAATGAAAGAGTTAAGTAATTAAGTCCCAATTACATATGAAGAAAAGGTGCAACAGCAAACAGGTCAATTATGGAACATCTTACAAAATGTACAGTTATATACAGCAAATTAAAAATAACGGTCGAATACAACAATTATTTTCTACAAATATGGGTAAAATCACTCAACGTAAATGTCAGTCAGTAATTTGGAGCTCAGCTTTCTGAGTAAAGAAAATCAAAATTGCACAAACTTCAGCATAGCCTTCCCAATGAGCTTTAAACCACCATCCCCACCCCAAAAAGCAAACAAACAAAACAAGCAAGTAAAAGTATGCTAAACCTTTGTCATGGAATCATGTTTTTATCATATGTTGTACATGTATTATATGTTTCAGAGCACTTTTATTTATTTCAGTTCAATTCCTTACAGGGGGGATATTAGACTCAATGTTTGGTCCTGGCCACAAAAATAAACATCATATAGTGTAATTGAAATAAATTCTTTTGACTTTCTCTCAAGTCATTTTCACTAATACTGTCAAATGTGTGTTCTGACACCACATACCAAGACTGAGTTTCCCAGGGTCATGAATGTTTTCGAATTCGGCTCTTGCACTTCTCCAGTTGCCAGTTTTCTCGGTGAAGTCCACTACTTTGTTACAGAATGTGGGCCACTTCTGGTACAGTGCGTTTGCTTTCTCTGGGAACAATTCTGCAAAATCTCCTTCAATCTGTAATTGTTAGGATAGTTATAGAAGCCAGATGAAAGGTAGGATATCTTTCATTTGCATCTTCTCTTTACCATTTTGCAAGGATTTGAATGGTACACACTAACAATTATCGGTTCAATAGGGATGCACGATTTCTGTAGGACCGTGTATCTCAGATTGTTAAACGATCCCTTTAAGGAGACTGCTAAAGTAAACCTGCCCATGCAACCAAAAAACAAAAAAGTTACTTCTCAAAACATGCGACTCTAGTTTAATTTAATGTCCTTTCTTGTCACATGCAGAAGAAAAATCAAGGTCCACATACCATTCCAGCATCGAGAAGTCTGGGATATGTGGTAAGAATGTTCTTCACACAACAGTCACTTCTCTTGATCCAGTCATGTCTTTTTGTTGCTGTTTGTTTCATGTAGTCCTTCACCATGTCCTCTGGCTCCTTGTTGTTACGCAGCCATTCTTCCATTGTCGTGATGTTATCATCGTTCACAGACTCAAGATCGGTATCTCCTGGATATAATGCAACAGAACAATCAACAATTAGCATGTATCAACAAGTTTTTGATGATTGTATTGGAAGGGGGGTTTTAGTTGGCATTGCTCATGCCCCACCAGTTTGTTATGGCACAGCATGACTTCATCAGACGGATCTGAATAACTCAAAACTTTAACTATATGAAAAAGTAGCCAGAATACCTTGCTTTTGAGACTCTGCCTCGTCTTCAGCTACTGGTACCCTCAGGGACTTCTCCTTTTTTCTGACATACCTCAGATGCTCCTCCAGGTAGCCTGTTGCTGGCCGTCCCTTGGCCCCCACGCAGTACCAGGCCTCCTGCTCAAATAAATTAAAATTCCTTCATAATTCAACTTCAAAAACAGTAATGCTCAACAACATTTGTTAAACATTAATAATAATCAAATAAAAGCACAATAAAATTCCAGTGTAAACTGTACATTTACATATTTTGTTACATATGTCAGTGTTTGCAATAACAAGGTTTGTCCTCTTAAGTACCTATTTCTAACTGCACACTGTTATATTCCAGCAATGTCATCAAGTCATTGCAAAAACAAAGTGAATGATGGATAATTCTGTGAATATCCATTACTCAATGGCATGCAGACAAAAGTCTAAATATTAAGAGATGTGTCATTACTGGATAATATAACTTATAAACAAGTGGTAAAAATAAACAAAAATATTGCACGATTTAGTGATTGATGCCATATTAGCTTTTCATTATTTGTAAGCTTTTCAGGCCTGTCTACTGTCAAATTTACTATTGCCAGAGATGCTCTTACAATGCTTGTGATAATGTGATACAACATGCAATTGATTGAGCATCTCCAATATAATAAATACAAGAATAACAAAATTGAGGAAGCTTCATAGCAAGTTACACAAAATAATATGATCCAGTATTCCAAAAGTTATTGCATAAACACATAATTTATTTGATTTAGACCTTAAAGTAGCTTATTGCTTCTGGCTCAAACAGAAACTTCTCATAAAATTTCACTTTCTTGTAAATGGGGTCTGTGGGGTAGGGACAGATGGAGGTATGGATGGACAACCTAAGAATTAAGGCACCTCCAAGTAATAAATGCCCGCTGTGGTAAGAATCAATCCATAAATCAGTCCAGAAAAAAGTGGTGATCTGAGCCATACCTGAGGTCACATTAAGGAAAGCAATTCATGGACAGGACTTACATAGCCAAGTGGAGATTCTGGATCTTTTAAGAAAGGAAAGCTTGTCACAATGGCATGGGCCATTGATGCCTTCACAAATGAGCTTGGCTTGGTACCATACTCCCGTATCAGGTACTGAGTCAACATATCCACAACAGTATGCCGGTCCCTTTTGCTGCAGAGATTTGTAGCATTGATGTTCCTTAATGCTGCTCTTCCCATGGTGGTCTCTCTCAATATACAAGCAATGTTCTGCAACAGATAAAGGATTTTTTGTTTAAAGATCAGTAAATTCAGAATAAACAAGTGAAATGTGACAGCATGCAGTCGGTGGGTATATCTCTGGCTGTCCGACCTCCTACAATAAGCCCATCATAAATCACTCACTGGGCATTCCTTGCAAACTTTGTTCTGATAAAAAATTTCAATGAAACCTTGAAACTGACCTTAGACTAGCTTAAAACCCATAACCCCAACCAAACATTTTCCATAACATTCCTTTATTCATTCATACCAAAATGTACCTACCAAATCATATCACTAGCCATTCTGCAGATGTAGAAATAAAATGGTATTTTTAGTAAAAACTTGAATAACCTTTGAACTGACCTTTCACCTTTGAGCCCTGCTGCTTGTCAGAAATACTGACAGACAGATAACTCCAAGACATAATGCCTCTGGCACCCTTATGTGTTGGAGGCATAAAAACTGATGAATGATGGTGACTCGACATGCCCACGCTTCAATTGTATCAGCCCACTATATACATAAACTTACGAAATGCACTTTCTTGACCCGTTTCAGGGGAGGATGTTGATCAGGACTCTTGGATTCTGGGGAGTCGTAAAGTGGCGTATCCAAACTGGGCTGGGAAGGGCTTTGTCTGGGACTCCACTCACTTCCTGTTACACAAGAGAGATCTGAGCAGTCATCTAAGGAGAACACTGATGGGCTTCTTGTCGACGTTGATGCTTGTTCCATGCTTTGTTGATTTGCAGCATGATACTACAATAAATAAATGAAAAATAATTGAACTTTCAATGTACATGTAAATGACTGATTATTCTTTACATTATTAATGACACAAACAGCCCCAGGTTAGACTTTAGTATCAAGTTTATTCCTTGAAGGGGAAAATCATTCTCACTGTTTCTGTACCCTTGTCCTATTTAAAGCAAACCCATAATTGAAAAGTGGTCACTCATGAGCCGAAGCTTCTTCAGTACATCTATAATATAATAATATCCAGTTAGGAACTTTCACTTTAGGCAGGAACATGCATTGGTAAAAAATAGCACATTTCCGGGGCCTCAATGAAGTACATATGCTAGAAAAACTTGGCATGAGTCATGGTACATTTAAGAAATTACAACATAATATGAATGAATGCAAATATAACAGACACATTTTCAGATACAGAAACAATGAAGTTAATAACGAGTTAAAAAATTCAAACCAGATATTTACTGTAAAAATTGTCATTGGAATAATCAAATTTGTTAGCAAGTCAGTACAGATCGATCAAGGTTAGCTTCTTAGCTATTTTTTCAATCAAAATGTGTAGAATGATACACTAAGAACTGATTCATAGATATAATTGTAATTGGAATAACAGTTTCTTTCTTTTGCTTTGTTTTGGTTCTGTTCTCTAAGACAAAATTTGCAAGTGCACCTGTAATGTCTAGTTGTAAAAATATATCACTTGCTTGCAACGGGTTGCCTACACGTACCTTCTTGTTCCTAGATGAATGAATGGTGCACCACAATATACAAGCAGCGCCCTCTTCCACTATAGGACTGGACAGCATTGACTGGCCTGTGATCAAACAGGTCACACCATTCAACAGCAGCTTGTGATTCCTCTCTGCCCACCTGTACTGCAAATGCTTCAACATGTCTGTTGAAGTACAAGGTCTGATACAGCCGAAGGAGCAGATACAACTTTTCTTGCACCACTACAATATGCTGAACACGTCCAAACGTGGGTCCATCATCATCAGTCCAATATAGAAGTACATCAACACCTGCCCGGAACTCATATCCATGAATGTCCACTTTCCCAGCAACTGTAACTTCGGTTCCCCTTCCACAGTTAATTTTTTTGCAAAGTGCCTCATCATCAAGTAGATCACCAAGCATTGCTGCAGCTTGCTGTGACACATTGATATCTTGGCTATCCAGTGACTGATTTGATACTGACCTGTAGCACCGTGCCATTTGGTATCTGTTAGCCAATGTTTTGACAATGTTTTGGTAGTTGCAAGATACACTGGCAATCTGCTTGAAAGGTCTGTGCATTGCTTCAAAACGCAATGCTGAATACTGGGTCAGTGGCCCAAGGTGTTTCAGTGCACGTGGGTAATGCACAAGAAAGTGCTGCTTCGGAGTTAGACTAGCTTCAGGGAAGAGCTGCATGAAGAGCCTGTGGTGATCATCAATCATTGCCTTCAGGACATAGATGGCAGACTTACTGATACTGGGACTCATAATGATTTTGAAGATGTCAATGATTGACAGTAAGAGTTCCCACTCATCACACATCTCATCAATCTTGTCTCCTAACATGAGAGGGATGTTGTATGCAAGGCACGTCATCTGTGCTGATGTCTGTCCACTGGCAGAATATGGATTCTTCAGTGATGCCTGCCTGATTGGGCTTGGTCTGTTTTTGCGGTCCACAAAGCCAAAATTGAATGAGGATATTCTACTGTTCACCTCATCCAGTGTTATGAAACCCTTCTGAACAAGTTTACTCAAAACAAGGTGCATTTCCAGGGGCAAGACTCCCTCTGTAAAATCATGCATTACATCTGGACATAAGTTTTGGGTGGAATGGTAGTAAGGCAATTCATTCAAAACTGTTGCATGCTTCAAGCCAGATTCTGACAAGGGCTTTTGAAGATCTGTATCATAGTTTATTTCATCACGGAGATATTGGGCATCCTCTTTTGGCTGTTTCTGAAGCAACGAGCGATGGCCTCTACAGAATCTACAGTAATAGTTGGCACGGAAACAGGTTGTACATCCCAGCATGGCATGAATGCCAAGATTGTCCCCTACAACTTGGAATAAGTAGGGTTTGACCCTACCCTCAAACTCTTTGCACTTGATAGTGAGTCCATCAGTCCACATGTGCTGCAGATCATCCTTGATTACCTTCAAAACTTCTGAGATGCCATATTTACTCAAAAGCGGAGATGTGATCATAGCTGTGAGCATGATATTTTCTAGCCTAGCCTGGTATTTCCTGGGAAGGGATAACACACTTGTATAAAAGGCACTTACCTTGTGTTTGCCGCGTTTTGACCCAAGCGGATTGGCTGTCTCAAACTCATCATTGTACAACAACAGAGGCACTAAGAATTCACAGTCTTGTCTAGCAGTAGCTTCCTGCCTTTTATAATAGTGACCATCTTTGAATGAATACAAAACATCATTATCTTTTGATCCTTTTTGAGACAGTATGGCGTTCATTACTCCTGGTCGCTCTAAGTATTGTTTAATAGTGTCAGCTAGTGGTATATATTGAAAGGTTTCTTTTTGTGTGCTTTGCAGTGGATCACCTGTCTTTTGATCAATTTTTGGTTTTAAGCAAGTTCCCAACAACACCTCACAAGGCTGAATGAAATCACCTTTCTCAGAGAAATATTTTTTCTGTTGAGTATCTGACATGAGCTCTGAAAATGGATTCTTTGAATTCTCGAATACATCTTGTATATCAGATCTCAGCTCACTGTTAGCTGCATATTGTGGCTCACTTAAGATATCCATCACATCCTGTTGCACAGTTTGTAACACAGAAATAACCAAATCTTGTGCGGTTTGAATGACCTTGTTGGTGTGTGAAGCAGGCACATTAGTCCTTGCCCTGAGTTCTGCTACAAACTTTGCTGCAATATCAGGTAGTCTCTCTGTTTGCGTTTCAAAAGAGACATCTTCCTGCTCACTGCTTTCTCCAACAAACAATGCCTTTTCCTGGTGCAGTTGTTCCAAATTCCCTTCAGTGTTGTTATTCTTTCCTAGAACAGATCCTTCATAACAGGTTTCACTTTGGTGATCTGGAACTGCTTTTGTAGTTGTGCTTGACGTCTTTATCCGTGCAGCGTGCTTTGAAATGAGATGTTTTCTATATCCCGATAATGTACGAAATGTTAGTCTACATGCCCCTTGCATGCATGTTATACTTACATTTTTCCCCCTGGTTGTTGTATGTGTGTATTTTAAATGATGGAATAGGCAAGAAATATCCCCCCTAATTAAATCAAGACACTGAAAGCATCTGTAACTATCCATAGTGAGATATTGTGCCACATCTAGGGCCTACCTCTGCACGCCACCCAGCGAGAAACTTCAATCGAGGTCCAATCTTGGGTATGAAGGATGTGATTATACTTTCACTTAGAAGGGGAAGGGTTTCCACATCAACTTCATTTTCTGGAGAAGAAGAGGGAGAGATTGATAAATAAGGCTTAGTGCAGCATAAACTGATTGTTTTCATATAATACCACAAACACACGTATGGTTGCGCAAATTAAACAAAAGTATATGTTTTAGATAATGATAAGCTGTAAACATTTGCTCATGTTCCAGCTAAAATATCTTCCATGTTGAATAAATCGCATAATCAATGTTTTTTGTTATTCCACAAGAGTCTATGAAAATCTGAATTTTCAAATGCGATTTTCTCGAAAATTTGGTCTTCGTATAGAAAACTTACTTTTAGATCATACTAGCGAATTGTATCAACTAATTGCTATTTATTTTCAGGTGATGTTACTAACATCCACACAATCAAATTAAGAATGGAAACCTTTTCTAAAGTCATACTAGTAATCACCTTAGTTTAGTCAAATTGTGCCTAATTTTTAACAATGTAGGGGCCTATTTAAAGTATAAAGATTAGTTGCATCAGCAATGAATTTGATTTCAAAGAAAGTCATTCAACTTACCAAATGAATCAGAATGATTTGAGAGTTAGCATAGCGGTCAATATATGCTGATTGGTTAATTAACATTACTAATTCATTGATAATCATATGTGTCTTCTCCATGTGCACTGTCATGCCTATTACTTCAACTTTAAACTGCCATACCGGTAATTGTTTTGTTCAACCTTTTGCGGCTGCCATGATATTGTCTGCATTAGTAGCCATGTTTCTCAGCTTTAGTATGACAAATAACCTAGCTTTATCTGACCAGGGTTTCTCAAAAAGTCTAGCACTCAAGCCTTTCACAGGCCACTTACAGTACCATACAACCATATATAAATTATAGTGTGTTACCTTGAATAGAGGCAACTGACAATTGTTTATCCTAGAAAAGATAATTTGTGGTGTTTAATAATTCTTTTGTACAGCTTATTGTTCAGTGGTGTGAAACATTAAAAAAAATGCATGTGCTGGAACATTTCACTGATATGAAGCAAAATAGGACAGTTAATCCTGTACTAACGAATGTCCTTCCTCCATGTGCACCTCCATCCCAAAATCGAATCAGTTCGTTGGCTTTGCAACTTGCAAGATACATGTACATGTCCCAAGTTTGGATGGTAATCCGTCCATCGGTTCTAATGATTTCATTGAAATCTGGACATGTAGTAAAATAGTGTACAATTTTGTGGGCATAATTTGGTGGCTTAAGCATCTGTAATTTTTCCATATTTAAAAATTATTTTCAGAAAAAGATTTTTTTAAATGAGAAAAAATGTACCCATGTTAAAAATTGTGCCCATTCGTGTACTACAGCGAGGTCACTGCAATTTCGAAAACCACCACAGCCTCTTGGTTTTGAATTAGGCTATTAATATGGGCTAAAATGTGGGTCAACTGCCTTTTAGTTATGACAAGGAATATCGCAATAGCACATAATTAATAGCCCCATTTAAAACCAAGAGGATGTAGAGTCTATGCTCTGTAAAACAAAGTTAGGCAGATGTTACTGGGCAAATCAAAGTTTGGCGCGTTTTTGTCAAATAATTTCTCCCAACCATTTACTGTATGAAGTTACCTAATAAAAGGTCAGAAATAAGTTGGGTAGGTGTTACTTGGTAAAACTGATGTTGGGCAAATTTTGTCCAACAATTGGGTTATTTTCTACCAACCATGTAGTTACCGATGAAATAATTGGGTAATATTTTTGGGCAAATTAAAGTTGGTCATTTTTGTCCAATAATTGGGTTATTTTCTACCAACCATGTTACTGATGAAATAATTTGCCCAACTAGTGTCGAATATACTACACATTATGGTGAGAATTGGGTGAATTTCCTATTGGGGTAAATTTTGTTGGTTAAAAGTTGGGTATTTTCTTTTCATCCAACACTGGGTTATGGGTAAATCATGCAAAATCTTTAATTTACCCAATAGTTAGTCGGACACATAAGTGCCCTCATGTTGGGTAAAAATTGGGCACTTGCCCAACATTTTTTTAGAGTGTTTGAATTTCAAAGTCCTGTAGAAAATGAAAGGGCAAAATCCTTAACATGGCAATGGGCAAGACAAATTGTCTCACTTTTTGAAATCTAGACTTCTAGATCTACAGGAAAATGAAAGATGATCTTCCACAAAATAATGTTCATAAAATTGTACATTATTTGACAACTTCAATTTTCTGATGAATCATTCAGTTCAGTGTTGATTATTAAATATAAGTAGGCCTAGATCTAGATCTAGACCTAGACTAGATCTAGTATAGTAGACTCTAATACCAATTTCAGATAACAGAGATAATTGTTCAAAATTACACCAGTCCCACGTACTGTATTACTATCTGGGTACACACCTACAAGTATGTGGTCCAATGTATTGGACCCACAGAACTCTTAAATACGTATTAAAGAGTTCTGTGATTGGACCCCATACAACCCATGATCCATAGAAAATGGAGGGTATTGTGTTATGTATGTATTGTAGCAGGTTTTGGCCTTTGGGTTTTGTAAAATCTTGAACAAAATATTTTTAAATATTCATTTGTGATCTAAAATTCATGGAAACAGTACAATTTGAATTTGATATCTAGACCTATATCAATCAAATATTAGTTTGGATTAGTAACACATGCATTAAAAGAGCAAATTTGAGGCAAAGTTTAATAGACCAATTGAATTGAAGCGTATTCATTAACCATTGCTGAGGCATATAGAACTAGTCTACATGTTGCTCATGTGTTATGGATATGGGAACAAGTCTACAGCAAGTACCTGTTGATCATGTTCTAAACTTCTAATCTCAATAAGATGTGAACGTACCTTCTAGTATCTTTAACACTGACGGACATCCCCACCTTTGAACGATTTTGGTGAGAGGGTCTATGAACCCATCTTCACTTGAACTATCTCCGCAGCAGTTGTCGAGCTCCATTTTTAGACCCTCAGGCTCTAGCATGCAAGACTCCGATATGATGCGTATATACGTACGTACGTACGTACAGTACAGGCTGCTAGTTACGTTGGTGCATCATATAGCTCGAGCTCCCGGGCCGGGACGGCCGCGCCGGCTATACCGAGTAAATAGAAATAGTACTGCGCATGGCATGCTGATCGCGAGCGACCAGGCCATGTGCGCGCTACCCCAAGACCAATACCAGGCAAACTTTACCCAAGTCTGGTTAAACGTAAGTCTAGTCCCCATCGAAGGTTTCCACTGCCATTTACGCATGCGCGTAATTGACGATGATAGCGTGTACGTTCCATGATCATTACTTACGTAGATTATGTAACTCTATAGGCCTACATGGTTAAGATGGCTCAGTTTTCACAAAAGATAAATCTTGGACTCTTTCAGCATCAAACTCGCACAAATTCATCGTCGCTTCAACACTCTGTTATTATAATTTTAAAATAGTCTAGAAGTAAATGGTTACAATTACAGGAGAGATAATTTCAATTTTTCATAGCAATATTTACACAGCATATTGTGAGCTAAAGAAAATTGAGCTAAATATATTTGGTAAAAGGCGGTGGTCAATTACTACCCTATATAAGCAAACAAAAAAAGGCGCAAAGTGAAATTGGGTAAGTGGTGATGGGTAATTATTACTCAGCATATGAGCAAACACAAATATGGGCAAAATAAATTGGGTAAGGGGCGGTGGTCAAATAGTACTCAATGTATGAGCAAACAAAAATTGAGCAAAGTAAAATTCGGTAAGTGGTGATGGGTAATTATTACTCAGCATATGAGCAAACACAAATATGGGCAAAATAAATTGGGTAAGGGGCGGTGGTCAATTATTACCCAATTATGAGCAAACAAAAATTTGAGCAAAGTAAAATCGGGTAAGTGGTGATGGGTAATTATTACTCAGCATATGAGCAAACAAAAATTTGGGCAAAGTAAAATTGGGTAAGAGGCGGTGGTCATTTATTACCCAATATATGAGCAAACAAAAATTTGAGCAAAGTAAAATTGGGTAAGTGGTGATGGGTAAATATTACTCAGCATATGAGCAAACACAAATTTGAGCAAAGTAAAATTGGGTAAGAGGCGGTGGTCAATTATTACCCAATTATGCGCAAACACAATTTGAGCAAAGTAAAATTGGGTAAGTGGTGATGGGTAATTATTACTCAGCATATGAGCAAACAAAAATTTGGGCAAAGTAAAATTGGGTAAGAGGCGGTGGTCATTTATTACCCAATATATGAGCAAACAAAAATTTGAGCAAAGTAAAATCGGGTAAGTGGTGATGGGTAATTATTACTCAGCATAAGAGCAAACACAAATATGGGCAAAGTAAAATTGGGTAAGAGGCGGTGGTCATTTATTACCCAATATATGAGCAAACAAAAATTTGAGCAAAGTAAAATTGGGTAAGTGGTGATGGGTAATTATTACTCAGCATAATTATGAGCAAACAAAAATTTGAGCAAAGTAAAATTGGGTAAGAGGCGGTGGTCAATTATTACCCAATATATGAGCAAACAAAAATTTGAGCAAAGTAAAATTGGATAAGAGGCGGTGGTCATTTATTACCCAATATATGAGCAAACAAAAATTTGAGCAAAGTAAAATTGGGTAAGAGGCGGTGGTCAATTATTACCCAAATATGAGCAAACAAAATTTGAGCAAAGTCAAATTGGGTAAGTGGTGATGAGTAATATTCCTCAGCATCTAACAATTACCCAACTACTTGGTAAATTGCTCTCAACTCCTTGGAACGATGTTGTTGCTAAATGTATAATAATTGGGTAAATATAATGCCCTGAAACAGATTGGGATAAAAATTACCCAACTTTGGAAACGATTTCTCGACCAACCATCAGTTGCCCAACGAAATTTACCCAACTCGCAGTGGGAATGTGCCAAAATTACACAACTACAGGCAAAAATTACTCAATCCTAATTTGCAAAATAATGTTGGTAAATTTCTAGGCGAATTTCTACCCAACCATCAGTTGCCCAACAAAATTTACCCAACTCGCAAAGGAAATGTGGCAAAATTACACAACTACGGGGCAACTGGTTCCCAACCCTCATTTACCAATACTGTTGGTAAATATCCGCCCAATAATTAAGTAAAAATAATTGCCCAATATTGGTTAAAACACTTAAATGCTTAAATGGGTAATAATAGCCCAGAATAACGAATTTTTTTAACCAACCAACAATTACCCAACTAAATTTACCCAACATTTTAAGAGTGTAGACCTACACAAACATCACATGCATTGCAGCCCTTAAATATCATCCAGTGGCGTATCTGGGGTACTCCGTCAGGGGGGGGGCGACCGAGGAAAATAAAGCGATGCTAATTTTCACTTCTGGCGAGCGAGCGAGCGAGCAAAAACTAACTTTAAGTAACTTTAGGTATATACACTGGTATCATTGTAAGTCGGGGTGGGCACATTCATTTGTAAGCGACATGAATTTAATTTTTGCAAGCGAGCGTAGGGAGCAAGACAAAAAATTACTTCTTTTTTAATAATTTCCACTTAAACTTGGTTCAATTGTCCCATGCCGGGTGCGGGAACAAAAATGTGTTTATGGTGATTGTATGGCCATTTTAGCTAGCGAGCGAAAATAGACTTTTCTCTCAATGAATTACTATATAAAATTTGTTTCATTGTTGCAGGGCGGGGCGGGCACAATCGTGTTAAAGGCAATGTCAATCCCATTTTGGCGGGCAGGCAACCCCCCTACATTTCTCTTTTTAATGATATTGTAGCAGGTCAGTGGTGGGCACATAATTCCACGAGCTAGCGAGCGTAGCAGGGGGGGATCACTTCTCTTTTAGTGATAACATGGATCTTAAACTTGGTTTCATTGATCAATGTCAGAGACGTGATTATTAAAAGCGATGATATTTCTATTTTGGCGAGCGAGCAAAATTTTTTGTAATGATAATTGGTTCATAAATGTCAGGGTTTTTTAATTGCAGATCAGGGCTTACACAATCATGTCTAAGGTGATGTTAATTCCATTCGGCTATCGAGCGTAAAAATAATTGTCTCATGATGATTGGAACATAGATTAACACCTACTCTAGCAAGTCAGGCCTTATTATTAGGCAATGTTAATTCAATTTTGGGTACAATTTGTTTAATTTTTTTTACTGATTTGCTGCAAGTTCGGGCAAGCACAATCGTGCTTAAGGCGATGTTAATTAAATATGTGGGAGTGGGCGTATAGCGAGAGAGCAAAAATACTCTTTTCTTTAAATGATAATTGGTATATAAACATAAATCTTTATGTTGCAGGTCGGGGTGACACAAATCAACTCATATATTAATCACTAAAATCAATCAATTCTGGCGAGCGAGGAAACAATATCTCTTGGAATAACGTTTGGTACTTATTTACTGGGATTATCGTTGCAGGCAAGGGGGCTCACATATTTTGTTAGAAATGTCAATTCCTATTGGGCGAGCGAGCATAGCGAGCAAGCAAAAAAAAATCAATTCTCTTTTATTAGAAATTAATACATAAACTTATTTTTATTGGTGCAGGTCGGAATGGGCGCTATCACGTTTAACGCGATATCAATTCCTTTTTGGCGAGAGGGCGAAAAAACACTTCCATATTTAATGATATTGTTGTAGGTCAAAGGTGGGCACAATTGTTTTTAAAGCAATGTCTATTCCATTTATTCGCGAGCGAGCGTAGCGAGCGAGAAAAAAGTGAATTAGTCTCTCTTAGCAACATTTGGTATATAAATTGGGTGTTATTGTTGCCATGGTTGCAGGTCGGGACCCGTCGGGGAAGGCACAATAATATTCTAGGCAATGCTAATCCTTTTTCTTTTGTTCAGGGGGACGAGCAAGTGAAAACAATTAATACAAAATAGGCTGGCAAGCAGCTCGCGCCAGCGAAGAGTTTCAAATTTGTTATATCACTTATATTTTCCTATTTTCATTTGTCTTTTTCAGGGCCGCATGTGGAATATTTTTCTGGTGGGGGAGGGGGAAAGATGCGTAATTTTTTTTCGAAGAAACTCAAAAGCGAAAGGGGCGAAGGGAGTTCGAGCGACCGAACTGGTCATGAGGGTACTTTTGCATTTTCAAAGGTAGAATTGAAGGATTTAGGGCTACACTACTTGTGAGCTTTGTTAAACATTTTCAGGAAAAAAACTGTACGTTTTCAAAATATCTGGGGTCAACTGCCCCCCCCCCCCCCCTCCCGGTGCGTACGGCCATGTTCTTTTCTTCTTTTTTTCCCCCAAGTTTTTTCTTTTCTTTCCCCTTTTCCTTTTTTTTTCTTTTTCTTTCCTTTTCTTTCTCTTTCCCTTTTTTTTCATTTCCCCTTCTTCTTTTTTCCCCTGGAGCCCGTCAGGCGGGCACTCTGCCACCTGCCCCCCCCCCCCTCAGGTACGCTACTGATATCATCCCCTCGTCCCTTAAGTTTTATGTGTGAACAGATGACAACCACCGAGTAGGACTTAGGCAATACAAGAGTTACCGTATTATTTATCAATCTCAATCAGATGCGTTCACAGTTTTCACACCTCTTACAAAATGTTTCTGGAATTCATATAATGATATATGTACTGTGTTTATTAATTAAATGTAATGAATTCTTTAATTTCCTCAGCCAAATCCTTTCTCAAATATAAAAATAATAAGAATGTGTACAGGCTTACCTTGAAATAACTGAAGAGACAAACGGCCACTGTAAGCCTTGAACACACCAGGTCTGGAACTTCAGTCTTCATCTACCCCCCCCCCCCCCCGGAGGGACCGCATGCGCGTTCCTAAAATCTAAAAGGGGTTGTGTTTGACATTTCACCTGGAGATTTCTTTAAAAAGGAGGGGGGGGGGGTTCTCTCTCTCTTTGGACTCCTGAGAAATGTAAAAAGGGTGTTAGATAAAATATCTTGAATATCATAGAAAAATTGATCAAATCCCGGGATCAAATTCCTGAAATTCCTGCTAGCTTTGAAAACTCATTCAGGATTATTTCATTTTGAAAAGTAAAAACATTGGCCCCCAGTCCCCCTTCGATCGACTAGAGCTCACCTGAAATTGGGGGGGGGGGGGGTTGGTACATTTAGCAGTGTTCCGGGGTTTTTTTGGGGGGGTTCTCCATGGCAAGAAAAGCCAGCGAAAAGCCGGCGAAAGGGGGATTCAGAAATGTTGGCAGTCCTGAGATAGGGGGTGCTTTCAAAGGGAGGGAACGTGCATACGCGTACCCTAAATAACACTGAGTGGGGGAGCCGGGCACTTCTGATAGCACTTTTTAAGCGCTCGCGCGCTGGCGCACTTTACGTCTGGGCTATAATAATACCTTGCAAAAAAAAAATATATATATATTCTGAAGTTTATGAAGTGCTTGTTGGCGCACGTCGCGCAACTATTATACATATATAAACAAATAACTCATTTCTCATGCATTATGCTGAAATAGAAACAATCACATTTTTTTCCCTTCTTCTTCCTCTTCCTTTTTGTTCTCTCTTTATTTTTGTAATCTCAGGGGGGGGTATTTGTACAGGCCACCCCCCCCCCCCCTCCTCCTTCAAGCGAGGGGGATGCATCCCCCCATCCCCCCGTGATTTACGCCCCTGGGCTTCATACTATGCATGTCTAGGTGCTTAGCATAATTATGTGACTTCTTGAAAATCAATTAAACTTGCTACATGCAATTGTTTTTCAAATTCTGAAATATTTGTGAAACGTTTTCGACCTTTTCAGATGTTTAATTTATTTATTTGATTTTATTTGATTTATTTACCGACAGGGAGTACAAGGAGATAATATTTTGGTTGGTAAAAGAGGCGAGATACATAGCACCCACAAACGCACCAGCATCACACATGCAGTTGTTCATCCTCCAAATTTTCGGTACTTTACATAATACGTATCGTTAAATGAATTCGCACGCGCACACTCCCGATATTCTTGTCGACGATATAAACGAGAGCAAATACTACACACCCCAAGAATTCAAAAATTCATTTTCTTACAAACCAGACAATATTTCACTTTTACATATAAACTCCAGTAGTCTGAACAAAAATTTCGAATACGTTGACAACCTTTTACACTCTTTAAATAATTTTGCATTTTCCGTCATTGGAATAAGTGAGACTTGGTTACATCAGAATTCTCCAGATATGTTCAATTTGCCTAATTATAAGTTGATTAGGGCGGACCGCAAAGGAAGAAGAGGTGGCGGTGTTGCGTTTTATATTACACAAAACATAAACTTCAAAATCCGTTCAGATATTAAACTAACACAAGCTGAATCTTTATTTATCGAAATTAATAACTCAAATGCCAAAAACGTCATCATAGGTTTGATTTATAGACCCCCTGATTCTAATTGTGATTTATTCTGTGACGAACTGGATTTTTATCTTCATAAAATAGGGGATGAAAATAAACACAATTTTATCCTTGGTGACTTTACTATCAACTTCTCACCCTCATCTGATAACAGTAACTCAACCAATTGTATGCAGTTGATGCATTCATACGGCTTTTTTTCGATTATTAATAAACCCACCAGAATAAATCCACATTCATCAACTCAGATTGACAATATTTTTTCAAACGTACATAACAACAAAACCATCGGTGGAATATTGTGTTCTGAAGTGTCGGATCACCTACCCATATTTTTAACTTGTGAATGCAAACTATCTGGCCGTAAATCATTTGATGAGCTTATATATCGCAAAGAATCCAAACGTAATATAGAATTGCTGAAACAGGATTTATTTTTCGAGGGATGGGCTGAGGTATATAGTGTAAATGATGTCAATACTGCATATAAACATTTTAGTAACAAATTGCAATATTATTATGAAAAGAATATTCCTTTAGGCAAAATGAGTAATAAGCGAAATAAACCCAGGAATCCTTGGATAACTAAAGGTTTATTGAAATCAATACAAACACGCAATCGCCTCTACAAATTACATTTACACAATCCAACTGACACTAACCTAAACACATATAAAATTTATCGAAACAAATTAACAAAACTTATCCGTACATCCCGTAGATTGCATTTTTCTAATAAAATAAAAAGGCCAGTTCAAACACAACTGCAACTTGGAAAATTATCAAAGAGGTAATGGGAAAAAAACGAATCCCCCACCCACGGATAATATCACATTAAATGGCACTAAAATACATGATCCTAGTCTTCATGCAAATTCATTTAATTCATTTTTTACGAATATCGGCCCAGAACTCGCCAGCAAAATTAATAGAACTCACGCACACTTTCAAAACCAAGAGTCCCTCTTTTTAAATCCGACAAATCCTAGCGAAATTATTAACATTACCCAATCTCTTAACAACTCAAAATCGCACGGTTTTGATAAAATAAGTATGTCTCTCCTAAAAGAAATAATGTATCCACTTGCAAAGCCTTTAACTCACATATTTAATCACTCGTTATCGCAAGGTGTTTTCCCTGATTTATTAAAACTAGCTAAAGTCAACCCCATTCTCAAAAAAGATGATCCTCACGAAATTAGTAACTATCGTCCAATTTCCCTACTCCCAAGTATATCTAAAGTCTTAGAAAAGATCGTTCATAATAGGCTACACAAATTTATCACTAAACACAAAATACTCAATTCAAATCAATATGGCTTCAGAAAAAATTACTCAACTGACTTAGCATTAATTCAAATTTATGACAAAATTACAAGTGCCATAGCTAACAAAGAGCATGTTATAGGTATATTCTGTGACTTGAGTAAAGCATTTGATACGCTCAATCACGCTATTCTACTCTCCAAACTCAGTCATTACGGAATTCGGGGTCAGCCACTCTTATGGTTTAAAGATTATTTAACAAACAGAAGACAATATGTTACATTTAATAGTTATGATTCTGATCCTCTTTTAATTCAATGCGGTGTTCCTCAAGGCTCCATCTTAGGTCCACTGTTATTTCTTCTTTATGTAAATGATATTATCAATACATCCCCCCTTCTTTCTTTTATCTTATTTGCCGATGATACAAATATCTTTTATTCCCATAAAGACCTTAATTCGTTAAACAATACTTTGAATTATGAAATTAACAAAGTATCAGATTGGTTTAAATCCAATAAACTTTCACTTAATACAAAAAAGACTCATTTCATGTATTTTAAACATCATTCTCATAATACAGAAACACCTATATATATTAAAATCGATGGTATGCTACTAGAGAAGAAAACTAATTCCAAGTTTTTGGGTGTTCTTATAGATGAAACCTTGACTTGGAATGATCATTTACACCAAGTTACAATGTGCATTTCCAAAAGTATTGGAATAATCTCCAAGTTAAAGTTTCTTCTACCCCATGCAACCTTATTCCTACTATATAATTCGCTAGTTCTCCCGTATATAACATATTGTAATAGTGTATGGGCAAATTGTGGTTCGACAAAAATCAATTCTATTTTCAAACTGCAAAAGAAAGCCATACGTATTTGTACAGGTTCGCATTTCTTAGCTCACACTGATCCTTTATTCTATAAACTTAAAACACTAAAAATTTTCGATCTGAACACTACTTAAGTAGCAGTTATTATGTTTAAGTACATTAATAATCTGCTTCCACCATCCTTTGATAACATGTTTAGGTTTAATAATTCCGTTCATTCATACTCTACTCGCATATCTGGAAACTTCCATCTTACAAACCCCAAATTATCAATAACACACAAATCTGTTAGACATTCTGGCCCGGACATTCGGAATGATTTACCCGACAACATAAAGTCTTGTTCAACCATCTACTCCTTAAAAGCTACACTTAAACGACAAATAATACAATCATATGCTCCCCCTCTCTAAATTAGTATAACAAAACCGTGACTTATTTATTCTTTATCATGCAACTGCTCACTGCACCTGCACTTGCACCGCACCCTCTTGGTCACTCAGTTTTTCGAAGAGAGTTATGTCGCCAATTCTTTTTACGAGGCCGCCATCCATCTCCAGCCTAACCGCTCACGATGGCGGTCTCCTGCGTTCCAAATTACCTCTCTAATTTATTGAAAATATTTCATATTTCTTATGTTATTGTATGCTTCGTACATGTTTATCGAATGATATAATTGAACATGATTTTTCATTTAATTACTTTTGTAAACATTGTATTCATTGTATTTGTTATTGTTCGAAATTTTGTACTTTGAATTTGAATTTGTATATTTTTGAACGCAGAAATAAAATCAATCAAACAAACAAACAAACAAACACTTTTGTTAGTCGACTCTAACACCCTACAGCTTAAGCTAAGTATTTTGTTGTAAGTAAAGTTCAGAAACAAAACAAAAGTAAATAAAGAATTCAGTAACTTTGGTATTCGATATCCGAAACCTATTTATAGACCTCGTTAGTCTAGCATCAATAGGTAATCTATTCCAAAGTTCACTGCTCCAAAAAGACAATGAAAAATTACCTTGTATCTTTTTTAATTTATGAAGACGTAATTACCCACCATATATTTGTTTCGTGGAATAGATATGCTTTATAATGTTATAGTACTCTATTGAAATATGATGCATATTGTTTATAACTAGATCAAACATGAAAATTGAAAAAATATGCATATGTAATATTCGCAATCTTGAGTTTTCAGATCACTAAATGCTTTAGCAGTAATTGCCATTTTCTGTGAACACAATATGCTTCTTAAGTTAGTCTTATAATTTGTTCCCTGCACCTCTATTCCATAAGAAATATGTGGTTGTATAAATGCATTATATGTTAACAATATCAAAGTACGCCTAGTAAAAAAAAATCGCAGTCTAAAATTACACTCCAACTTTCATTCTAATACACTGATTTTATACAAAACGAATAGGACTTTTCTAAGACAGATGTCTATCAATGGTAACCGTAAAAAGTCGCGGCAACGTCAACCTCTCTAATTTCCTGTCCGGCAGTTTTCAGTTTACCTATTTTTGTCCTCCTACTATTAATTAACATGAAATTAGCTTTCGTTCAATTGATCGTAAGTTTCTTAGCAATGCACCTTTTTCTATTTTGTGTATGTTGTCATTCACTTCATTTACATCAATTTCATGAAATCGTCGTTGTGAAATCGTCGGCAAACGGCCAAAAATTGAAATAATCAGTAACTGATATCAGATAAATTATGAAGATCAAAAACAGATTTATTGACAATGGCCCTTGGCCATTATAAACCATTTCAAAGTTATAGGCAACAAGATCTTCTCTATTATACATGTATATCATATTCCTTGTACACTGTTTTCAAATCAATTCAATTCAATTTTCAATTTCATTTATTGTTCAACCATCAAAATATATATACAATCAAAATAAGTTACATCAATAATTTAGAATAACGCAATGATGGTTTGGTGACCCCGGAGAAAGCAGGGCTTATCAAAAGGGGCCACCAATACATAAAAAGATCAACATTAATTATACCAAAAAATATCAACATCGAACATTAATATAAACAAAGAAAAAAGAGAGAAGTACACTTCTGCAGCAGCAGCACAAAACTGTATCTACATGTATAAAGAGGGCAGTACAAATGAAAGCGAACAAGAATATCAAGAATATATTATAAAGGAGGTAAGATTTCCTTGCGTAGCTTTTTAAATCTGGAAAGAGTTGAGCTGTTTTTGATATTGTTGGGGACTTTGTTCCATAACTTAGGAAAATGAATTATAAATGAATTTGAGGCGACGGAAGAATGAACTTGAGGTAAGTGTATTAATTACTTTGGCGAGTTTGGTAAGTATGAATTGAGGAATTCAAAACAAAGATATCGCTAAGGAGAGGAGGCAAGATTTTCGAATGAAATTTATACATAAACACAGGGGAATTCAAGGTTATCAAGTCCTTTAACGGTAATATATTTGATTGTGAGAATAAAGGTTTTGTATGACTATTGAAGGGAGCATTGAAGATAATTCGTATTGCTTTCTTTTGTAAAATGCATAATTTATCTAAATGGGTTTTAAAGGTGTGACCCCAGACAGAATTACAGTAATTGAAATGAGGGAGTATAATGCTATTGTAAAGAGTCGTCAGAATAGACTGGGGCACAAAAAGTCTTAATTTAGAGAGAACACCAATAGATCTTGATATTTTTGTACAAATTGAGCTAAGATGTGGCTTCCAAGAAAGATATTAATTCAAAATTACACCTAAAAACTGCATATTATCGACCTTTTCTATGACATTTCCACCAATAATGAGGTTTGACAGATTTGACGGAACCCTCCTTCCTCCCGCACGAAAAATAATATACCTAGTTTTGTCAAAATTTAAAAACAATTTATTGCAAGCATACCATTTATTTAATTTGTCTAGTTCATTGTTTGCTGATGAAATAAGATTGTCAATTTTTTATGTGATAATCATCAGCAAACAAAGAGAAGTTTAGAATGGAAGAACATTTAACTATATCATTTATGTAGACGAGAAAAAGGAGGGGCCCTAACACAGATCCCTGAGGAATTCCACAGGATACATCCATTTGTTGATATCAAGATATGACTTGAAAGTGTTTCCCCAAGCAACATTACAATATGTCAAATAAGGAAGAATAATACTATTATATAATGTTATCAGCACTCTTTCAGGTAAAATAAATTTTAATCTAAAAATGACACCTACACTACGGGACAACTTTGTGCATACAGCATCTAAATGATTTCTCCAAGATAAATGCTCATCCATGGTTAACCCTAAGAACTGAACATTTTCACTAAGCGCAACATCATGGCCTCCAACATTAAGAAAAGTAATGCCATCTGGAAGCTTTTTACCCTTGGAGCGAAAAATAACACATTTGGTCTTTTGAACATTCAACAATAACTTATTACAATAATACCATGCATACAGTTTCTGAATCTCTTGATTCGCAATTAGTAATAAATCTTCAGCCTTCTTATCAGCCAACAGCAAGCTGGTATCATCAGCAAAAAGTGAGTATGAGAATAATGTTGATGAGTGTATTATATCATTTATATAGATCAGAAACAACAGGGGACCAAGGACAGAACCCTGAGGTACACCATATTTAATAGAAGCAAGTTGAGAATTAGTACCATTCACTACAACAAATTGTGTCCTGTCAAACAAATAGCTTTGGAACCAAGACAATGCTACACCACGTATCCCATAATGCTCAAGTTTCCTGAGGAGGATGCCATGGTCAATAGTATCAAACGCCTTAGATAGATCTAAGAATATCCCCAAACAATACTTGTCTCTATCAATAGCTTTTATGATATTACTTACTAAATTAAGCACACCCATTTGTGTGGAGAAGTGCTTACGGAAACCACACTGCTGAGGAATCAAGATATTCTGTTTAGATAGAAACTCATTTAAGCGTTTATAAATTATTTTCTCAAGAATTTTAGAAAAGATAGGTAACAATGCTATTGGCCTGTAATTAATGACGTTTTTACGGTCAGATTTTTTATACACTGGTACCACTTTAGCTACCTTGAGTTTATCAGGAACAACTCCCTGAGATAAAGACATATTCATGATTTTACACAAGGGATCAATAAAAAGGTGAATGCACTCCTTTATAATCCTAGGTGAAATATCATCAGAACCACTAGATTTAGATGGTTTCAAAGACAACACAATATCGATGATCTCAGATTTTGAAGTTGGTTTTAGAAACATTGACGCATTATCATCACACTGTTTCATATAATCTTGAAAAGATTGTGGTACTTGAGGAATGTCTGCACTAATTTTCATGGGTAATCCAATGAAATATTTATTAAAACTTTCAGCCTTATCTATCCTTGGCAGAAGAAAGAAGTACTCCATTAAAATCCACCTCTTGAGGGAGTGAATGCCTAGTTGACCGACCGAACAATTCATTGATATGAGACCAAGTTTTCCTAATATCACCTTTAACACTGTGGAACAAATGATTGTAATAATTTTGCTTGGCTATACGAAGAGTATTAACCAAGACATTCTTATAATCGATATATTTCTTTTTATTCTCAGCTGTTGGTCTCTTGACATAACTACCATAAAGCTTATGTTTATGATTTATTGTTTTCAATAAACCACGAGTTACCCATGGCTTTTTACATTTACTTTTTATCCATACTTCGATTAATGGGAAACATAAATTATATAATTCCAGAAATATTTGTAGAAAATGTTCATATGACTCATTGACGCCTTCCAGTGAAGGCAGAGCCTGCCAATTAATTTCAGCTAAGTGTTGCTTGAACCTTGAGATTATTTCATCATTTATTGACCGCTTTATAACTTGTCCATCTCTCTTGACAGAAGTTACCACAGAGCCCTTTTTAACACAAAATATAGGCATATGATCTGAAATATCTGAACATATTATACCCGAGCTAAACTCATTTTGAATGCAGTTTGTGAAAATAGTGTCAATCAATGATGCACTAATTTCAGTAATACGGGTAGGTTTAGTGACGAGAGAAAATAATCCAAATGAGTACATGAAATCTACAAAATCTTTAACACTACGATCAGTATCATAATTCATTAAATTGATGTTGAAGTCACCCATTAAATATATTTTCTGGTTTTCTCTACTCAATATCTGTAGCTGATGTTCTGTTTTCCACAAAGGATACACTATTATAGCTTGGAGCCCTATATACACATCCAACAATAATCTTTTTACTGAGGTTTGTTATTTCAACAAAAACAATTTCATACCCTGATTTGGATCCAGATAAATCAAAACGGAATTTAAATTCCAAATCATCTTTAATGTACAGACATGCCCCACCGCCATTTTTGTCTGCCCTACATATGTGAACAAAAGAATAGCCAGGTGTCTGAAACATATTGATATCAGTTGGAGTTTTAAACCAAGTTTCAGAGACACCTATCACAGAAAAATCATACTTTAAGCAAGACAACAATTATTGTAACATCTCATCATAATTCTTACATAAACTCCTGGGCCCGTATTCAATAAACTTCTTAAGCATGAAATCTAAGTACTTTTTCTTAAATTTTGGCTAAGACAAAATCTTAGCCAAAAATCGTATTCTATAACAGCAATGGGGACTTAAGAAATTTGCCTTAAGATTAAGAAGGATTCTTAGATTTTATCTAAGAAAGAGGACTTAAGTAGCATGTCGTATTCTAATACAATCGAGATATCTAAGATAAGTAAGAAATCTACCCTATATTTAAGCATACTACGAGGATGCTTAAATGGGGCTTTGGCACCGGCAGCTCAGTGATGCTGCAAGCAACCGCTTCGGGTTTCGATCAAATGGAATAAAAACAATGCATGCAGCGCGAGCGCAGGTTATCAGTTGACCTATATAACAACGTAAGCTTCGCGTATACAGCGTCGACGGCGCAGCGCGCAGGAGCGCCATAGGCTCTGTGTACTTGTACTTATGTATGTTTGTTTGTACAAAACTTAACTAATTGATAGTATAGTAGCATACATGCGTAACACTAAATCATGACATGGCTGTCGTATATAAAGAAACCGTCTCTTACTTTATTAGTCTTTGGCGCTAAAGTATGGAAACAGGGAATAATGTGCAATCGGCATAATATTAGGTGAGACAAAATTTGTTATAGTATGAGTCTGATAAAGGTTACATCTAGCCATTTGATTAATTTTAGGCCATCATAAGACATAACAGTAGACGGTGTACATTGTAAAACAATAGCTCCAAATCCAATGCTAGCGCTGGTCGGCAGGCTAGTGACGGCGCTCCCTTCATACTCACAGACCCTGCGGCTGCGACATAATAAGTAAGCCCGGTTGGGCTCCTCGGAGTTGTTTGACAGAAAAGTATAAAAAGCCTACAGTGGATGTTAGATCTAGCCTCAGGTGGTCTTGACTAGACTGTTTTAGTGTCAGTTGGTCAATCCCGAAATAATTATGTGAGCATCGTTCCTCCCTTACGCTCTCCCATACATGTTAGTGTATAATTTTCGTGCGGTGCGATTTTTATTTTAACACGCAAATTACATAGGCAAATCGAGTTGCAATTAATTCGCTCGAGTCGACCACATCAACTTTCCCACATGACGTCATCGGGTCTAAGATTTATTTTGTCTTATCTTTCGTCTTAGCTAAGACAAACTACTTTACGTGTTTAGAATACGGCTAAGGCAACTTTCTTAACCTAGACAAATTCTTAGACATTTTCTTAGACTTAAGAAAAATGTCTTAGAAGTTTATTGAATACGGGCCCTGGCATTTACATGCAAAAGATCGAAATGTCCTTGTAGATTCTGGTCAAATGCACCACAATCAGCATATACACAATCTCTAAGCATTATGTTTACATCTTCTTCAACAATGGTTTCCATTATTTACAATTAAGAAAATTAATGGCACAATTAACTCTATACACATATAAGTCTTGAAAATGACAAGATGTGGTGGTCAATGGTGTCAAATGCTTTTGACAGGTCCATAAATACACTAAGGCAATAATTACCAACATCTATTTCATGTGATATAGTATTAACCAAGATCAGTACGCCAAGATCAGTAGAAAAATTCTTTCGAATTCCAAATAGTGCAGCGGCTTAGCAAGAAAATTGTGCACTTTTTGATAAAAGCATGAAACTTCTAGCATAGTTTGCTTTAACCATAAGATTTATTTTCAGATGTGGAGGGAAGTCAGATTTGACCTCTGATGACCCTGAGAGGTCAAATCCAAAATGGCCGCCAGGCCGCATGGTCTAATGTACAAACATGCTTAACTTTTGAACCAAATAGTCCAGAGAAACGTTTAAGGTGTCATTTCCAACTAACTTGGGGATGCCAATTCATTTGGTAATACTTCTGAGATCGCCTGAACTCAGGGTTTTGCATTTAGGTCAAGGTCAAGGTCAAAATTGACTAAAAATAGCATGTTTTGAAAGGTTACAAATGGTTAAATCTCATTTATTTGTCATTTGTTCTCAAATTTCTTTAGGAATGGTTCCCCTGCATAGTCCTCCACCTTAATCCTTTTCAGGTAGTCTATTTCAGTTTGATTTGACCTCTGATGACCCTGAGAGGTCAAATCCAAAATGGCTGCCAGTCCGCAAGGGCTAATGTATAAACGCAGTAACTTTTGAACCAAATAATCCAGAAAAACATTTAAGGTGTCATTTCCAACTAAATTGGGGATGCCAGTTCATCTGGTAGTACATTTGAGATCACCAGAACTCAGGGTGTGGCATTTATGTCAAGGTCGAGGTCAAAATTGACTTAAAATAGCAAGTTTTGAATGGTTACAGAAGGTTAAATCCCCATTTAATATTTGTCATTTGTTCTCCCTAGCTATGTTCTCAAATGTATTAAGGAATGGTTCCCCTGCAGAGTTCTCCACCTTAATCCTTTTCAGTTAGTTTATCTAACAGTTTGATGTGACCTCTGATGACCCTAAGAGGTCAAATCCAAAATACCCGCCAGTCCGCATGGTCTAATGTACAAACGTGGTAACTTTTGAACCAAAAAGTGTAGAAAAACGTTTGAGGTGTCATTTCCAACTAACTTGGGGATGCCAATTCATTACGTAATACATTGAGATCGCCAGAACTCAGGGATTTGCAATGAGGTCAAGTTAAAGGTCATATTAGGCCAAAAAAAGTGCTGTTTTCTTTTTTAAAATAAACATTGCCTCTATTTTGACACTTAAGGTTTCATTATTTTAAAAATTAATAAAAAGACCCGTGTACCACCACTTTGACTATCCAGGGCCAAATTTCATAGAGCTGCTTATCGGCTGGTTCTGTGCTTACGTATTAGTTTCTACTTCAAAGCACTGCTAACCGTAAGCACACGAAAATACATTAACCTTACGCTGCTTACTGGACGAAAATGAATTTTGTAACAATGCAATCCATTGTGAACGTACAAGGTGGACGCCTTGTTTTCTTGCTAACCAAAGTTGTCTGCTACAGTTATAGCACGAAAATTTACTTACCGGTTAGCAGCTTTATGAAATTGGGCCCAGAAGACAAAAAAAGCTATTCCAAATACGACCTAAAACCTGTTCATAACCACAGCTATAGATATCTACATGAATTTAGCACTGTCCACAACTTATGCATATCCTAATGATGGTAACGATCAAAATCTAACAGTCTCCAGAACAAGATCACATTCCAGTGCATATTTTCTTGCAGCGACAGTGGATTATTCATGCCACAACTTTTATGCTTCCGGGAGAGTGGTCCAAAGAGGCTGCCACCCAGTTGTTTCGTTTGTCCAGCCCAAGTCAGATGGCTCTGCATCTCTGGATTCTTGGCCAATATCTGGTTTCAACAGTTGGCCTAGTAGCAAGTGCGCTTGAGGTGCTATTTGAGTGCTGCCTGGGATGGAGGAAAGTTCTCCAGGTTTCTAGACTTCTGTGCGAAGAGCTGTTTCCTTGCATCATTCACTATCATGCTCTCACTGGTTCGGTCGTATTAGCATCACAAATCGCTCTGGCAGTAACATTGATCCTTCACTGACCTCGATCCTAGGCATGCACAGGAGTTCATTGAAGGAATCATTCACGTCTGGGAAAGACTTCTAAGTTTTTCCTGTGAATGTAGAAACAGTGTGACACCCGGTGAACGCATGAAAGATTGGAAGAGTCATACATTGTGTCAGACTCATGGTGGCAACTATCATGATTTTATGAAAAGCCTTGTACCGAAAGCTTGATCTGACACCAAAAGCGATCCCAAGCTAGCATTAGGAGCTGTCTTGCTGAATGAAGCCACAGCCAGTTCAACCGCATCAGTACCAACAATACGTATGGATACCCTTTTACACCCATGGGACAAGGCCTACCAAGTGTGACTCAGCAGGAGAGCAGAGTACTCCACTTCCATCTGTTGCATATTATACAGTTCCTTGCCCTGTGGTAGAGGAAGGTAAACGGCTTCGCATGACATGAAATCAAACAATTCGGTTTTGTTCTCATTGAATCGAAGGAAGTCCTTCCAGCTTTCTGGCAGCAAAATGGAAGAAGCCACCCTTTTCCTGGTGCCCTTTCCCTTTTCCTGCCCTATTGAGGCTTTCAGGCTAGCAGGTAAGTATACACCATAGCCAAGGTCGATGTGGATGCTTTTCTCGAGTTGAGCAAAGATGTATGGGGCAAACACTTTTTCTCCATACTCTTGAAATGTTCTTGATGTTCCAGGGTTGAGCATTTAATTGAACCACAGCGTCACCATCAATAATTATTGCTTGGGCCACAGGTGCACTATTGTTTTTGAGCAGATTTGATTCCAGGCAGCGAAGTAGATCTGCTTTAACTCCAAACCGCATTTACCTCCAGTTAACAAAGCTGGCGGGACTGCCTGGTTTTCATGAGAGAAGAAATTGTCCATATCTCCATCTCTTGTCTGACACGAGATGTAAATCCTCAAAAAGAGACCACAGTCACTCTTAAGTGCTGCAAGCTGTGCCTTCTGTTTTAACATATATATAACCTTCGCCGGCTGCCGACTGAAAAATGGCAACTTGTTCGTATTAAGTGTTTGTGTGACAGCTAGGTGTCGTACACTGCTCTAGCCTTTCTGTCACAAACTTTGTGTACTGCTCACCTAGGGTCTCAATCCTTCTCCCCGTTTCAGCCAATTGGATGTCCATGATATGTCGCTTGTGCCGATGACTAGTATGTCTTGACTTTGTTCTAGAGATGGATTCCCCATCTCTTTCAGTACTGTCAGAAGTTCCCATCCCTCAAGAATGTTGCCTGCACTCCAGGTTGCTGGTCAAGGTGATGTTTGTATAGTGTTAGCAGAAACGTTAGTTTGCTTTATGGCATGTTCCTCAAACTCTGTAGCGATTATTTAAATTACTTAAACCAAATAAAACACAAAGTAACTTAAAGAACATCTTACCAGTATTATTGAGCAGTAACGGAAAGGAGCAGTTTCCCTGACTTGAATTGAGGTTTGTACCGTATACTACCTAGCTGCCCACTGACCATGCTATATGCATATGGTCAGTTACAAGACAACTACTGGTTTGGTGCTATAATTAGTGAAATAAACTAACTGACAGGGATTACGATGGAGACTATGCAGGGGAACCACTCCTAAAGAAATGTGAGAACATAGGGGGACAAATAAATGGGAAAACTTTTTGTAAACATTCAAAACTTGCTATTTTTTTAGTCAATTTTGACCTTGACCTTGACTTCATGCAAAGCCCAGAGTTCTGGCGTACCCTAAAGTATTACTAAATGAATTGGCATCCCCAACTTAGTTGGAAATGACACCTTAAACGTTTTTCTGGACTATTTAGTTCAAGAGTTAAGCGTGTTTGGACAATTATTAGACTATGCGGCGGACTGGCAGCCATTTTTTATTTGACCTCTCAGGGTCATCAGAGGTCAAATCTGATTTCGCTCTACATCTGAAAATGAATCTCATGATCTGCAGGGGAACCACTCTTAAAGAAATTTGAGAACATAGGAGCGAACAAATGACAAATAAATGGGATTTGTTTCGTTGTAAACATTGAAAACTTGCTATTTTTAGTCAATTTTGACCTTAACCTTGACCTAAATGCCAAACCCCGAAATCTGGCGATCTCAAAAGTATAACCAAATGCATTGGCATCCTTAATTTAGTTGGAAACGACACCTTAAATGTTTTTCTGGACTATTTTGTTTAAAAGTTAATTAGCGTGTTTGTACATTAGACCATGCGGACTGGCGGCCATTTTGAATTTGACCTCTCAGGGTCATCAGAGGTCAAATCTGACTTCCCTCCACATCTGAAAATGAATCTTATGGTCTAAACTAACTATGCTAGAAGTTTCATGCTTTTATCAAAAAGTGCACAATTCTCGTTATATGGGGAGCTAATCCGCTGTACTAAAATTGTTGGGTATCAAAATATTGTTTAGTGCAAAAAATGTATACAGCCTGTCGTAGATTATCCTTTTTAACATTTTTGGAGAAAAAAAAAGTTAACAGAGCAATTGGTCTGTAATTAACAATGTCATGTTTGTCACCTTTTTTGTAAATAGGAATTACATGTACCTTAGCGGTCTTGAGATTATCATGGACAATACCTTGTGACATTGATTCATTGAAGATATAACAAAGTGGATCAACAATTGTGTGAATGCATTCCTTAAAGGTAAAGACCAGTATTGGAAACGCCCCAATTTCAAAAATTGAAATGGAAGCTCTCATTACCAATCGTGTGAAACAATATGTTTTGACTAATACATGATGATAAAAAATTTGCCGGGAAACCGCCTACTAATTCACATATTTTGTAAGTTTGTTTCTCTCATGGTCTGTGAGAGATATAGGGTAGTCCCATATACATCTTTCTGTGTATAGTGCTTGTAACTTTACGAAGAATGGGCCAAATTTCTTATCATTTTGATGATTCCAGAACCTTGCAGATGCTAGATGCTAGATGATCAACCTTTTCTGATCGATTCCACAACGTTTCTTTCACAATGCAATCGCATGACCATAACTGGTCTTTACCTTTAATGACACGTGCAGCAATAGAGTCCGAACCTGGTGCAGCAGATGCTTTAATGGATGAGAGAACATTGATTATTTAAGTATTGGAAGTCGGATTAAAGAACAGTGAACTTGGTACACGGTTTGATAAATAATCCAGAAAGTGAGAAGAAAAAGTTGGTATCTTTCCTTGCGGTATCTTTCCAATATTAACAAAATACCTATTAAATGCTTCAACAATAGATGCTTTACTAAGTATCTTATCCTGATTGTAATACATGTGCGAAGGTAATGTATTGTTTCTTTTACCTAATAAATTGTTTATTTGAGACCAGGTTTTTTTCATATCACCTCTCAATTTTTTAAATAGGTTTTCATAATACATCTTTTTGCTTCGGCGAATGATACTTGTGAATATGTTCTTATATTCAACGTATTTTGTTCACGTACGACTGTCACCCTTCTTCATATAACGACAATATAACTTTTGCTTTCTCTAAATAGATTTTAGAATACCACGGGTGATCCAAGGTTTATCGTGTTTTTTTCAGTTTTACCTTTGTAAGGGGAAAACATTCAAAATAAAGGTAGCTAAGCTTATGAATAAATAGATCATATGACACAGTGACATCTGTACTACCATAAATTACAGACCAGTCAATCAATCGTAGCTTATTCTTAAATAACAAAATCTTTTCTTTGGTGATTACTCTTGATTTGCCACAGAATGAATGAATAGAAACAAATATATTGTCACTTATACAAAATATTGGAAAATGATCCGAAAGATCTGAATAAATGATACCACAGTTTAAATGCATGTAAATACAGTTGGTAAATATGTTATCAACCACGGTAGCAAAATGTCTAGTTACACGAGTTGGTTTATTTATAGTAGGGAGTAGCCCATATGTTGGTCATAAAGGTGGAATAATTTTTTTTTTCAATTTATGGAATGATTTTGACAATTATTTATTCGTAATAGATCTAAATAATAGCATACATTCTCAGATTTTATTGAATAACAATTTTCGAGTGTTTGTTTTGCGTGACTGATAAAGCATGTGTGGTGCTACTATGCTAATCAACTAGGGGACCTACATCTTAAGTCACCGTAATGAGGATTAATGCCTCACAAAAGGGCACTAATATAGATGATGGACACGGTTTTCATTCACGGGCCTCACAGTAACGGGGCCATTGCTTAGCCATTGAATCATGGCTGTACGCAGCGGGGGGGGGGGGGGGCTAGGGTACGTCGCCGCCCCCACAAATACAAAAAAAATGCAATAAATTATCAATAATTCATTGCATTTTCTCCCAGTCCCCAACAGGAAAAATTCCTCTGTAGGGCAATGCATTATGTTTCAGGCATTTTGTTAATGTTAAGGGTCGGGCCAATCGACCATCACCATGGCATCAATGTACTCAAACTCCTCCACTTGCTTTAGAACTTCTCCAACTATTGTCCGATGTGTTCGCCATTGTCTTTCCCATGCTACTAACTAGCAATTCCGTTTTATTTACTTGTTTTAGGCCTTTCGTTTTTAGCTTATTCTTGCTGCCATTAACGTTATTTCATGTGTAGCCCTTCCTTGTTTTCTGCCATCAGAACTAAGTCACCAGCGATCCGGATGTCCTCTGGCACGCATCATCAACGTTCTCAACGGCGTCGAAGTAGGTAAGTGGGATGGCGTTCTACCTGTATGTACTATTATACAGATTGCTTTAATGCATGAGCGAACATAATGTCATAGATAAAAGAAGATGGATTACATTTCCTATATTTCATGTTTCTCTTATTCTCTCTCTCTCTCTCTCTCTCTCTCGATGTCATCGACAGTATCCTACTCTCTTTCCCTTTCTCTCTCTCTCTCTCTCTCTTTTATCAGGTTATTTCTCCTCCTTTATTCCTTTTTTTTTTCTCTCGTTTGCTCTCTCTCTCTATCGCTTTCTAGTAGGGAGGGAATTGAGGTTAACTCTATTTCAGCTTATTATAAAAGCATTCATAATATGCATCATAATGTATTATTATATAATTGGTAGAGAGAGCGGGAAAAGTGTTTAACCATACTGCCCTTCCTGTTCCCTGTACACAACACCGAGTTTCGTCTATGTTTGTATTGCATGTAACAACAATCTAAAAAAAAGGTGTATCATTATGTGTTACATTATAATATAATATAATATTATAATATTTTGTAGAGAGCACGGCGGTGTTAAGTTCCTATAAATAACTGATTTTTACAGAAATAATCAACTTACATTGTGTGTAGTCCTACATCTACTCCCATCCCCAACCCTCAATAGAAGCGGCGCTCCTGGGGGGGGGGGGGGGGTGCTGCATAGCAACAGTCTATCCCCTAACACACATTTTGTCGAGTACCCTAAATAGCCCCCCTTTTACGGAAGAAAAGTGCGCTCTTGTATTTCATATGCGCCCCTTTTACTCTGACGTGTGCCCCCTTTCCTTTATAACAAGTGCCATTTTACCTGGTGATAAGTTCCCGTTTTCCCTTGTTATGAGTTCCCCTTCCGCTTCTTCGCCTTCCTTTTTTTAAGTCGAATAAAGTCTCCTTTCACTTTGATAAGTGCCCCTTTTGTTTTGACATGTGCCCTTTTCTCTTCTGATAAAGGGGCATTCATAAGAGCACAAAATTGCACTTATAACAAATTAAAAAGGGCACCTGTCAAAGCAAAAAGGGGCACCTATGAGAGCTAAAAAGGGGTCGTTTCTCATACCTTAAAAGGGGTCACTTACCAGAGATGAAATGGGGCGCTTCTTTTAACTCTTATCCTGCCACTTGGCTAATCCCCATTGTGCCAAGCCACAAATCCCACAGTGCCAAATTTATAACGAGATAATCGGATTAACGCGATGGTACTATCAATATCGCGTGCAAAACACTAGGTACAGTCCAATAGGCATGAACAATAACTGCTATTACGAATGCGTGCAATCATGCAAGAAGCAGAGTAACAGTAGCTTGCTCGCGTGTACAAAGCACTATAACAATAGCGTGCATGCAGCCTCATGGCAGGCTATGAGTTAAGGGCAACATTTCCTTATTACCTCACAGATCTTAAAATTGTATTTAGACCATCACACCCAACTGCAAAGTATGATGTTTAATGGGATAGTTGAGTTCTGTTGCAGAGGGCGCTACACAAAATGTTTTTTTGTGAGATAATGAAAAACTGAGTGTCAAATTTGAAAAAACATACAGTACAACTTAAATGACAAAATCGTCTTTGTTTGATCAAAATCGGTTTAGAGACGGCTGAAATGTCCATGAATATAACGATTTATAATATTTGTGTACCACCACAAATATTCGATAATTGGAACCAGCCGTTAAAAAAACGAAGTATACATTGCATTTCGGTCAATGCCGATGTTGGCATTTTTGTTGGCTTTTTCGTGTTGGTTATATTACGCACAACCAGCCGGCCCATGTATTGCTATTATTAATTAATTATTTAACGGTCACCTTCTTTTTTTTTGGAAAGTGGAGCTGAATTGGTATGATCGTATTGGCTAAATTTCACACATTTTGGGGTATAAAATAACTTTCATAGCAATTTAAGGTCCTAAAAGGGCAATAAAAGTGTCATAGATAAGAATAAGAGCAATAACCATGCACTTTAAAGGCGTATGCGGTCTGAAAAACGGAACTCAACTATCCCTTAAGCAATATCTTGGACCGGCGTGTAAAGAGAGAAAGAAATATTGGTACCATCCCTTCATAATCTCAATGTAGGGGTATTTACCAATGTCTGCACATGATTATTTTTGCTTTGAGGTTTCTTTTGATAGATGCCCTTTTTGTTGATGCCCACCCCTCTACCACTTTTAAAAAAATGCTCCATCGCCCCTGAATGGTGGGTATATATAATGACTGAAGAAATTAATTTTCGCTTTGAGGTTACCAATTGTAGTTGCCCATTCTTTCCATAAAGTTCCATTTGTTGTTGCTGCAACCCAACATCAAGAGATGCTCCGCCACCCTTGCCCCCACTATATTTCTTTAAAAAATTAATATATACCAATTAACAACATCTGACAAAAAGTGTTGATCATTATTTTGGTTTTCTATTCTTTCCAGTGACTCAAGTTCAGAAGATGAGAAGAAAGAAATTGTGCCATTTAAACCAAATAATTTGAGTAGTCAGTTATCAGACCTTGAGTTCCCACAAAATTTGATACTCGGCTTCTTGGAAACAACAGACTCTTCACACCTCTTAAATTATTGCCGAGAGCCAGAAAGGAGAAATCAGTTAGTGGAACTGCTAACGCAAAATGGGCTAACTCCCTGTCTAAGGATAACAGGTGAATATATCGAATAATTCACATGAATAGAAATACCACCAACAACAAAACCACAATAATAGTAATACTAATGATAATAATAATAACGATTATAAGAAAAACATTAATATTAATCATAACTATATATTGATAATGAAACTACTACAGTTACTATTGTTTCTACTACTACTACTACTACTACTACTACTAATACTAATACTAATAATAATAATAATAGTAATAGTAGTAATAATGATAATTATAATAATTATGAATACCCAGGTAAGTCTCATCCACATCAATGCTGTTCTGTATCAGTGCCCAGTTATTATTATTATCCCAACTGGTCATAGGTGGAAAGTGCCAAATGTGTATTGATGTTTTACCAAAGGACGTTAGTTCCGGGTATTTTGACAATTTTTTTTTCACGCTGTTTTCAAACATGCAGGGGAAAAGGATTGTCAAAGTATATACAAATTAGCATAGATCTTAATTTTGATAATTTGTTCTCGTATTATCTACAACAAAAATAAATTTAAGGTGATCAGCCACGAGTCGCTATTCCAGGCAGTGTGCAGAATGTGCATGAAGCCAGAGGAAGAACAAACGAGTAAGTTTTTTTTAATTTATTTTGATAACTTTACATTTTAATATCAATGCTTCCCAGTTGCGGAATGGCACTGAAATTCAGGAGGGGGGGGGGGCTGCAGATTTAGATTTTTGTCCCGTCTTTTTGTCTGCATTTTTCTCCCAATATATATATATATAAAAATAACAACAGAACATGTAAGCGTAAGGTATAATACGAATAATCAAACTCTAATATTGGAGTACAGAATTGTCTCTCTAGCTGATAGCTGGTTATGATCTTAATTTGTGTTATTTATATAAAGACACCATGGCAGAGAAAGTGAAATGTAAGAAAGAAAGAAATTAACACAGTGAGACGAAATCACTGGGGTCCTTCTGTGGTGCAATGTGCTCTCACATGGCAATAAATTAATCCCATGATGATCATCTTGTATATTTAGATGTAAGAGAGATTTATTCTTGAAATATGTGTATGATAGGTAATTGAGCAGTATTTGATGCATTTGGTATAATTACATAATCGATATTCCGGATATCATTCTCGTATAACTACGACTTTATACTAGTACAGCATTCTCCACAATTTAATCACAGAACAACAATTTGCATCTACTACAAAGATAAACAAATAATCAACAATGGAAACAAAAATAATGTGACTACTAACAATAACTCATACTCCTACTAGTGAGATGTCATACAAAATAACCAAAGTAACGTACTGCTAACTGCTAAGAATCACTGAACACAGGTCTCTCAATGCAGACCCCCTAAAGAGTTAAAGGGATACGGTTACTTTGTCTTAGATCCTTTAAAAAAATCTTTGATTTAGCTCATGCTGCAATGATAATTATAAACCTTTAGGTCAGTCAGGAACCCCATGACTTTTACAAGCCGATCGCCTGTCTGATTATCTTTCTTTTTTCTCTCTTCCATTTACTTTTTTTCTTTCCTATTATCGTTCTGTTATATATTATGCAATTTTCATAATAATATCTACAATGTTCTTTTGGTAACTGTGTTAACTTATTATGGGCGTTCCCAACTCAAGCTATGCTTTCCGGGTTTTCGCCTCCTTCCGTATCTGAGTTATTTACTGTATACTCTATGTTGAAATAATTATTACATATATCATTTATACATACATTGTGTTTCATATTGTACAGTTGGGGAAATAAATGTTAATAAATACAAATACAATACAATATATGAATGAAAATCGAAATCAAATTTTACGTTTGCCAAACGGTTTTCATAACACTATAGTCTATTGGGGGAAACGAGTATGGTAAAACCGGTCACTCAAACCTTTTTACTTTTTTTGAGGCACTTCTTGATCATCATTTTTGAAGCGCAATTTTTTTAGGGCTTCAATATAACACCATATCACAGGCACTGATAACACATAGGGCCGTGTATCTCAGATTAAACATTGTTAAACGACCCCTTTAAGACATACATATCAATTATAAAGTAAAGCCATTTAACCGATAGTACCTGTAATAATCCAGCCTCTTCTAAAGTAACCCAAAATGTATCTCTATTGATGATATTAGTTTATTATATAATTGTAAATATTAGATAGCTGAGACAGATACCGAGATGTGATTGCTCCAGAGATCGTCACGTGATAAAAATCTGGAGGATCGTAGTTGTAACATATTCCTGGCCGGTTACTTTTCAGTGTTACATTTACCAGTTGGTGAAATGAATATATTTATTATCAATGCATGTCGACCTCCTGAAGACTGTATGTCAACAATTACACAAATTACATCAATACCGAGGGTCATTTTTTTTAAATTCCCCCCCCCCCCTTTATTATTTTTCCACATTTTTTCCCAATTTTTTTTCGGGCCATCAAAAATTTGGACCCCCCCCCCCCCATTTTAAAACCAAGGCTATCTAATATCTGGCAGGGAGTATATAACATTCTTCGGACCTGAATGGAGTTAAATTTTCCTTCGTGCCAATATGTAATCACTTGGCAAAATATAACCCCCTTTTTAATAGCGTTCCAAAGAATGTTATATTCCACCCCCTGCCAGTCAATAGCTGTATAATATCAAAAACATATAATTTGCAATACTCATGAACTGGTTCTGACCAAGTAAGGTCTAACACCTTGACTAAGCATGATGGCCAGTGTTCACAAAGAACACGTGCTGTGCAATATTTATGGTTACAAGTTTTGTTTACCTTTGAACGAATGCATATTATACCATTTCAGACCTTATGAAGGACATAAGTGTTGTGTTTCTACCAATGGTATTATAATTAGACCTTTGCTTGGAGATATTCAGATTATTTATGGTATTTAATTTTTAGTTCAACATGCTTAGTGGGAGTACTGTTGTATTACAAACGTTGATAAGCTCAGTAACAGTATTAGATTGTCGTTTTTTCACCTCTGATATATGTCACTATCGAAATCTAATAAGTTCCCCTTCCACTTTGACAAGTGCCCATTTTCCTTTGTAATAGGTGCATTAGGGTCCCTCTAAGAAGTGCCCATTTGCAGATCTGATAAGTGCAATTTCGCTGACACGTGTCCTTTTCTCTTTTGTTGACGGGCATGTTTAAGAACAGAAAATGGCGCGTATTACAAAATAAAAAAGAGCATCTTTCAAAGCAACAGGGGCACTTATTAGAGCTGAAAAGGTATTGTTTTATGCCTTAAAAGGGTCACATTGATATAAGAGCAAAACAAAACTTATAAACTCACACATCTTAAAATTGTATTCAAGTAGTATCTTGACCATATAAAGAGAGAAAGAAAGATTGATTCAATCCGTTCCTTATAGAATCCTTCGACATCCGAGATGAAAGTTGTGTGCCAAAAAGTATTACAAATATAAAGGTGATAATTACATAGTATGCAAAAGATGAGATAGAGTTCGATGAAAACGAAAACATAGTTGGAAATTGTAAATTTTCTATGAATGACCAATTATTTTTTGAAACTTTGATAATGTTACTGCGGGGTGGATCTATATCTTACGGCTCGTTGATCGTGAAACCAAATGTAAGTCGGGAAAGGAGCTGGCAAAATATATCAAAGTACTGGAACATGATAAAACAGGATTGCTAAAAGAATTGAATGACAAAAAACACGAATTGAAACCTATTGCTTAAAAGTAAATGATGGAATTATCATGAGATCTAGAATCAAATGAAAGGAGCTATGAGAAAGGTTATCGAAATATTTGTAAACATGGAAAAACAGAATAAAGTAAATAAAGAAATACGGCAATTGTCAACAGAAAATTTAAATTGAATAGAGGGGGTCGGTCGCAGAAAATCCCGAGCCGCGGATTCGAAGTTCAACGTTAATAAGAGCCCCTGCGCTACAAAGGTCATCACTCTTTGGTGATAAATTTGAAAAGGGCACATTAGTTTGGATGTCTTTAGAAGCTATATACTCAACAGTCAAATTTTCAATTAACGGTAGAGGGGTAGCTTAAAAACTCTCAGTTTGCCTTTCTTTTGGTATAACCTCGTGCCCACTCGCTTGTGCTTGTATTTGGAAAACATGTTGGTAGTAGGCCTAATAATGGACAGGGGCGGCGATCCTGGGCTCGGTTGGGGGACACGTCCCCCTTGAAATATAGAAATATGGCTAGTAGGACTCAATATAGCGGAAATAACGTAAATATTGGCTTTGGGGGTGGGGTGTGATTTTCAAATTTTCGGGGGAAACAACCCCCTCCCCCCCCCCCCCCCCCCCCCCTGTTCTGGAATGTGCCAACACGAACATGATCATGTATTTTATGTTTGGTATTTTCTTATATATTGAAAATACTAATTTTGTCAGAAATGTTTGTTTTTATCTGTCCCAAAGTTTTCGGTCGTTTTGGTTATTATCTTTGTTTAGCCGTTATGTATGGAAATTATTTGTTTATAATATATTGATATTCTGTATTATGATGTAATTTGTTTTGAAAATAAGAACTCTGTGGAAGGGGAAACAAACTTTTTTTTAAAGAGACACCTGACGAAAATTGTAAATTATCATTTTGGATGTTAATGGCTTTCTTTTCTTTCCAGTGACTCTAATCCACAAGATGAAAAAAAAAAAATGGTGGCATCTAACATTAATTCTCTGAGATATCCCCTCTCAAAATATTTTCAAGAGGCAGCGAGTAAAAATAAGTTACTGGAATCGACAATAAATAGAGAACCAACTCCCAAATCAAGTATTACAGGTGAATATATTGCTTAATTCACATCAGTACAAATAACAACAACAACAGTTACAACAAGTATAGCATGATAATAAAGATAATGATGAAGATAATAGTATTAATCATAATAATGATGACAATGATACGACTACCTCTACTACTATAGTGCTTATACTACTACTACTACTACTACTACTACTACTACTACTAATACTACTCATACTACCACTTCTACTACTACTAGACCTACTAATAATGATAGTAATAATAATAATAATGATAATAATAAGATGATAATAATTACGTAGGGAAGTCTCTTCCACATCGATGATGTTCTTTCTGAGTGATCTGGAATCATTATTACCCTAACTGTACATGGGAGGGGGTGGCAAATTTGTATTGATGCACTGGGACAAGAATTTTCAAAGCATTTATAATAAGCATTGATCTTGATTACGTTATTTTGTTCTTGTATTCTACACGACATTTTTGTTGTTGAAATAAGGTGATCAGGCACAAGTCCATATACCTATCCCTGTGCAAAATGTGGATGAAGCCGGCCGAGCACAAGTCACTATACAACCAAGCCCTGTTCAGAATGTACATGAAGCCGGCCAAGCACAAGTCGCCATACCAAGCCCTGTTCAGAATGTACATGAAGCCGGCCGAGCACAAGTCGCCATACCAAGCCATGTGCAGAATGTACATGAAGCCGGCCGAGCACAAGTCGCCATACCTAGCCCTGTTCAGAATGTACATGAAGCCGGCCGAGCACAAGTCGCCATACCAAGCCGTGTGCAGAATGTACATGAAGCCAGACGAAGAGCAAACGCGTGAGTTATTTCTTTCTTTTTAAGTTGTTATATAATGAAAACTGAAACCCAAGACTAAAATCCAATTGAAATAGGTTTTAACAGGTTTCAACGGGACTTTAATCGGGCTTTAGCTGGTTTCAATTGGACCAATTGTCGTAGACCCCATTAGACTTTTGAAACCAATTGAAATCTCTTTAATGTCAAATGGGGCCTATTGGACCAATTGAAACCAATTTAAATCGTGATTAGAGTCGAATTGAGCCAATTGGACCAAAAGAAACCAATAGGACCACTATAAACCAATAAGACAAATAGAAACCAATAGGACCAATAGGACTAATATAAACCAATAAGACCAATAGAAAAAATATAAACCAATATGACCACTATAAACCAATATGACCACTATAAACCAATATGACCACTATAAACCAATGAGACCAATAGAAACCAATAGAACCGATAGGACCAGTACAAACCAATAAGACCAATAGAACCCAATGGGATCAATAGAAACCAATAGGACCAATAGAAACCAATAGGTCCAATAGAAACCAACATATCTACACTGTCGCTCATATAGCTGGAATATTTTTGTTTTACCCCAATTTATGGAATTATTTTAAAAAATAATTTAAAAATAATAGATCTAGATAATAGTAAACATATTTAAGATTTTATTGAATGATAATTTGACAATGTGTGTTTTGCGTGACTGCTAAAGCAGGTGTATGCTACTATGCTTATCAACTAGGAGACCTACGCCCTTAAGTCATAAATGATAGTAATGAGGATTAATGCCCCACAAAAGGGCACTAATATTATAGCACATCGATACGGTTTTGATACTGGGGCCTCACAGTTACGAGGCCATTGCTTTGTCACAGAACCATGACTGTACGCAGCGGGGGACTAAGGTAGGGGGCAGTTTCCATTAATAAAATAAAAAAGAAAATGCAATAAATTTTCAATAATTTATTGCATTTTACCCCGGTTCCCAACATAAGAAAATCCTCTGTGTGCCCATGCCTTGAGCATAGTAGCTTACACATGCTTTAGCAGTCACGAAAAACACACATTGGCAAATTATTATTCCATAAAATCTGCAAATGTATACTATTATCTAGATGTATTATTTGTTAATTATTTTTTTTAATAATTCCATAAATGGGGGTAAAACGAAAATATTCCTACTCTATGAGCAACAGTGTATGTATCTTTTGCATATTCGTTATTATCTAATACACGTGTCCCAGAAAAATACGTTTATCATGATTTGTTAAGCAAATTATGACAATGCACATCAATTTTGTGATTTGTATCTTCCTTCGGCAATTATTAACCAATAGATTATTTGCCTGATCATGTTAGAATTACATTCACGTTTTAGCAATAGATAATATGGATCATATGATTACTAACCAAGAAACAACATGTATGTTTATTATATATTTGTGTACAAGCCTATGCCTGTTCACAAGTAAAACTTGAATTCACTTCAATTGAACCTTGTGATGCAAGTTAATGCAATTGAAATTAGAATATACCTATTGGTGGACAGTTGCCAACATCGATACGTGATAAGTAGTGGCTATCGATTTACGAAGACCAATTACCCTTTCGTTATTAAAAATGTGGCCCAATTGGGATCAATTTATTTCAATGGGGACCAATTGCCAATTGGTTTCAATAGGGACCAATCAATTGCCAATTGGTTTCAATAGGTACCCATTGTTTCACTTTCCATGTACTCCAAATTGCCAAATGGTATTCAATTGGGATCCAACGGGGACATTCAATTGGATTTTCGTCTTGGGATGTCGGGGGGGGGGGTGATTTGATTCTTTGTATCTGTCTTTTTACTGCATTTTTCTCAATACAACAACTGAATAACAAAGCTAGCAAGTACATATAAACATGAGGTATAATACAAATAACCAAACTCTAATGTCGGAGTACATAATTTTCTCCCTAGCTGGTTATAATTATGATCTTAATTTGTGTCATGTATTAATTATAGACACTAAAGCAGGGAAAGTGACGTGTAAGACCGGTAGAATTTTTACAGACCTGGAAAAGTTGTTTAGTACAAGTTTTTTTTTTCCTATTCTTGATTGGTTTAGAGGTAAATTAAACTTGGTTGCCATCTTGGCAACCTTAGGCAATCGTTTTTGTTAGCCTAATTAGCATAATCATCTTATTAGCATATGTGCAATATGTTATACGTTGCTAATCTTAATCCATGAAGCTTAAAACCATGGATAATACTATTTTCAAGGGTTTTCTTTGACGAGGAATTCATTTATGACACTAGTTTTTTTTTTAAGTAATGTAATTGTCTTCAATAGCATAATTAGCATAATGAGCTAATTAGCATATTTACAATATATGGACTTCATTAGGTGATATGCTACACTGTTGGTCATAATGGTGGAATATTTTTTTTTACCCCGATTTATGGAAATATTTTAACAATGATTTATTCCTACTAGATCTAGATAATAGTATACATTCTCAGATTTTATTGAATAATAATGTGTGAGTGTTTGTTTTGCGTGACTGCTAAAGCATATGTATGCTACAATGCTAATCTACTAGGGGACCTACGTCCTTAAGACATAACTGACAGTAATGAGGAATAATGCCTCATAAAAGGGCACTAATAAAGCATATCGACACGGTTTTGATCCTGGGGGCTAACAGTAACGAGGCCATTGCTTAACCACTGAATCATGACTGTACGCAGTGGGGGCTAAGGTACGTCGCCGCACCCACACATACAAAAAAACAAAGAAAATGCAATAAGTTTTCAATAAATCATTGCATTTTGACCCGACCCCTATGATAAAAAAATCCTCTATATGGGCACGCCTTGACCCATAATGCATTGCCCTACAGAGGATTTTTTTTTATGTTGGGGGCCGGGGGGAAATGCAATAAATTATTGAAAATCTATCGCATTTTCCTTGTTTTTTTTTTGTATTTGTGGGGGCGGCGACGTACCCTAGCCCCCACTGCGTACAGTCATGATTCAGTGGCTAAGCAATGGCCCCGTTACTGTGAGCCCCCATGATCAAAACCGTGTCGATATGCTTTATTAGTGCACTTTTATGAGGCATTATTTCTCATTACTGTCAGTTATGACGTAATGACATAGGTCCCCTAGTAGATTAGCATAGTAGCATACATATGCTTTAGCAGTCACGCAAAACAAACACTCACAAATTATTATTAAATAAAATCTGAGAATGTATACTATTATCTAGATCTAGTAGGAACAAATCATTGTTAAAATCTATCCATAAATCGGGGTAAAAAAAAATTATTCCACCATTATGACCAACAGTGTACATAGTAGCATTTCACCTATTGTGTCTTATTTAGTATTTATTTATTTATTTCTCCAACCGAATTTTGCCATCAATTATCTCAAGAAGTTGTAATAGTATCATTTACAAATATTTACAGTATTTTGGGCATCATCAGGAATCGTGCACCTCCTCTTTTTAGTGTGATCAGTCAACCATGACGTCATCCAGGCTCCATTTTGTGTTTTTACGTTAACATTCATATCTTCATAACCATTCATCATAAATTGCCCAAATTTAATACACATTAAAGGGAACCAAAACCTTCATACTAAGTTACTTTTATTGTCAAGTTTAAGTTATTTGAAAAATATCAGTGAAAATTTGAACAAAATCGGGCAAGGAATAAGGAAGTTAGAGCTTTTTGAAATGACTTTTCACTAGAGGGCGGTATTCAATTTGATGACATCATCTGTGGACAACTCCATGCCTTTTGTACATCAAATTTCATGATTTGTCCTTCTTTCTTGTGATTGAGATAATCTACTCCCCTGAAAGCAAAATATAGAATGCAAAATGATATTCTACTTCACATGTTATGAAGTCGGATCAAGAACACAAATAAATACGAAGAAAACGAAAAAATTGTGAAATTTTATGTACAAAAGGCATGGAGAGTTGTCCACAGATGATGTCATCAAATTGAATACCGCCCTCTAGTGACTAGTCATTACGAAAAGCTCTAAAAGTCGCCTCATATGACTAATAAGTCCATATCAGACCTATTGATTGTACAATGGAACGCACAAGGCTTGACGGCGCATGGCGCAAACTTTTTATCTTCCCTTATTGATAACAATTTGTTAGGTATTCACCCAGATATAATGTGCATCCAAGAAACTTGGTTTAACGATTTTAATGTTTTGTCTATACCCAATTACGTTTGTGTTTGTAAAAACAGGCCGGACGGCAGAAGAGGTGGTTTGGTGATGTATTTAAAAAACGACATCACTTTTCAGGCGATGGATACACCCAGGAACGCCGAATACCAAAAAGTTGATATTTTTTGTAAAAACGGAGTTATCTCAATCTTCAACTATTATAATCCGTGTAAAAAGATTGAACTGATAGATCTAAATAACATGATAAGAAATGTGCCGGGGAAGTATTTGATTCTAGGCGACTTTAATAGTCACAATCCTCTATGGGGGAGCAACAAATTAGACACAAACGGTAGAACTGTGGAGTCTTTTATAGAAAATAATGATTTGGTTTTATTAAATGATAGATCTCCTACAAGGTTAGACCCATATTATGGTACATACTCAAATCTGGATTTGTCCTTAGTATCGAAATAATTAGCACGTAATACAGAGTGGAAAGTACTATCCAATAATTTTGGCAGTGATCATAATCTGGTTTGCTTAAATTTTAAACATGTGTACAATAGACCAGGGGGTGAGAATATGGGACAGAGATGGTCTTTTAGAAAGGTTAATTGGGAAGAGTATAGAGAAGAAATTGAAGAGGCATTGAGAAAAGAAGGATATGAAAATCTTGGTGCAGAACTAAACATTCAAGGCAGATACAATGTGATTGTTAAGGTGATCAAGGAAACGTCGAACAAGTGCATTCCGCGTGTGCAGATTTCCAAGAGAAGAAAAGTAAATCCCTGGTGGAACAATGCCTGCAAGAAGGCGGTGCAAGAGAGAAATCGTCTTAAAAACAGGTTAAGAAGGTATTATGATCTAAATGATTTAAGAAATACTTAAAGAAGAAAGCTGTCGCTCAGAAGGTAATCAGGAGAGCTCAATATGATTATTGGTTAGAGTACTGCCGTAGAATGAATAGATTTACAGACATTGGGAAAGTCTGGGAACAGGTTAAAAGAATGCGGGACAGTACAATGAACAAGCACATCTTTCGCAGTCTATTTGTAGACGGAAATATCTTGAAAGAATCTGAGGAAAAAGCAAATGCAATGGCAACCTATTTTAAATCGGTTGATGAATCACTTTCCGTAACTAAAAATGAAAACGAAAATATCTTGTACAATAATTCTTCAACAAATGATGATGATTGTATCAATGATGACTTTAACATGAGTGAAATGGGGAATGTTTTAAAGGAGATGAAAAACTCCTCATCCGGTAAGGATGATATTTATTTAATTATGATTAAGAATTTGCCGAACAAGGCACTCGTGTATTTATTAAACTTGTATAATGAAATTTGGAAAATCTCACTTTTTCCACATCAGTGGTATGAGGTTATTCAAATACCAATCTTGAAATCCGGAAAAGATCCGACTCAAGTGACCTCTTATAGGCCGATTTCGTTGATATCAACATTCTCTAAAATTATGGAAAAAATGATAAAATATCGCCTGACGTGGTTTCTAGAAAAAAAACAGACTATTAAATCCTATTCAATCTGGCTTCCGCAAATATAGGAATGTCAAAGATCACTTAGTGAGATTGGAGACGGACATACATATATCCTTGAAAAGTAAAAAAATATACCGTAGCGGTCTTTCTTGATTTAGAAAAAGCATATGATTCGCTATGGAAAACAGGTCTACTAAGAAAATTATCTATCTTAGGCATTGGTGGAAAAATGAGATATGGTGTTGGACGTGGAAGTTAAACGTTTCCCCTACCAAATCTGCAGTATTAGTCTTTACCAACAAACAAAAGAAAGATATTCTTCTACAAATAAAAGGACATAATCTGCCTATATGCGAGCAGTATAAGTTCCTTGGTGTGAGGTTTGACTCCAATTTAACTTGGTCTGTCCATATAGATTCTATCATTGATAAATGTAAGAAAAGAATAAACTTGCTACGTTGTGTCTCCGGCACCCCCTGGGGAAGTAAGTATGAGATTTTGATGATGATTTATAAAGGACTTATCCTATCCATTTTGGACTATGGGAGTGAAATGTATGATTCTGCTTGTATATCTTTAACAAAAAAACTTGACTCTATCCAATACAGAGCCTTAAAAATTATTACAGGCACAATACACAATGTGTCCTTGGAGGCTTTACAAGTTTTGACCGGGGAGCTGCCTCTGAGATATCGTAGAAGGTTGTTAAATGATAACTTTCGAGGTTATTTACTGTCTAGTACTTTAAACCACCCAACAAAAGAAGTATTGGGTGATGACTATGATTTAAATAACTTAGAATGGAAGATAGGAGAAGGACCTTTTAAACTGCGATCCTTTAGAGACGAAGTAGTGGTGGAAGGGCAAACCAACTTATTGCCGAAAATCCCAGAATGGCGGTTAGCACGGCCACAAGTGTCTTTCGAACACCATGGCAAAGTGCAAAAAAAGGAAATGCCTCCATTTGAAATAAAATCGATTGTTCTAGATAGCATTGGAAATTCATGGAATGGGTTTTTACATATATATACAGATGGTTCTAAACTCGAGGATGGGAAGACAGGAGCCGCATTTTATGTGTCTCATTATAATGTGGTGAAATTTTTTAGATTATCCCATGTCTGTATTATGAGAGCAGAACTAGTGGCCATACTAATGGCACTAGAGTGGATTAATACATTTATTGAATCCTCTTCGGTGGTAATTTTTAGCGACGCTTTGTCAGCTTTACAAATGATCGATTCATACTTTATTAGATGTGCTATTGTAAATGAAATTTTATCCATAATTAATATTTTGCAGTTTAAGGATGTTTGTGTTGCTTTTGAATGGATTCCGTCACATTGCGATATTAGGGGCAATGAGATCGTAGATCGGGCTGCCAAAAAAGGAGCCATGAAAAGGTGTATAGACATAGTTATACCAAATACAAGAAGTGAATTGGCAGCCTCTCGTTTGATCCATTATAACAAATTATGGCAAGCAGAATGGGACAATGCAGAACACGGTAGATTTTTATATGCTTTGCATAGCGACGTTTCAAAGCCCATACATAGACAAGGCCTATCTCGCAGAGAAGAATGCTTGATACAACAACTAAGAGTAGGTAACTGTAGTTTAAATTATTACCTTTTTCAAATTAACCAACACGATACTGGCCTTTGTGAAGTTTTTCAAGAAGATGAAACAATTAAACATTTTATTTTCTATTGTACAAAATACGACAAAGATAGACGTCTCTTAAAAGAAAGGATTAAATTGAACAACCCCAATCTGAAACAATTATTGATGTCTAACCCAATTTTTACTCGTGAATTATTGGGTTACATATACGATACTAATCGTTTTAGATAGCTTTTAAAGCTATCAGGGATCCCCTTAACTTATGTCGATCCTGTAATAATATATGAAATGAAGTATTTGCGGTTTTTCCATGAACAATTGCAACTAACTCCCATCTCGCCTTTTATGTGCATTTTATGCAATTTTAATATTGCAGCTTTTTTTTTTTTTTTTTTTTTTTTTTTTTTTATAAAACCATATCACTATTAATTTCATTTCACCAAGGAAAGTCGCTCGTGGGCTTGATTTCCGAAGCCCACGCCAAAGCTATACACGAAATTGACTGGCGCAAATAATCTTTGAGATTGAAGAGCGCCATCTAAACAAAGAACCAACCAACCAACCATCTAACTTCCTTATTCCTTGCCCGATTTTGTTCAAATTTTCACTAATTTTATTCAAATCTTTTAAACTTTACAATGAAAGTAACTTAGTAAGAAGGCTTTGGTTCCCTTAAACTTAAGGTCATTGGTCAATACATTACCAATCCATGTCCGTGTGCGTGTCACGACGCGCACGTGCGCGCGTGTCAAATTTAAAAATGCTGAAAATCACTCATGAACAATTTTGTGTACGAACCAGATCATTTAGAGCATTTCAAAATTTTCCGCTCGTAAGTTGTGCGCGCTCAGAGCAAAATTTAAAATGTGTACATGATTTAGATTCCTCTTACCGTAATTGACAGTTTCCATTAATTTCAGTCACTCTTGACCTTTCATAAGGCCGTGAGCGCGCGTCAAAGTTCAAAATCCGCGCGCGCTGCTAAGGGCAATATAATGTAAATTTGATCAAAAACATGCCATTTTTTAAATCGAAATGGCTCTTCAGATAGTCCATCGACCCCCACTTTTTATATCATGATTGGAGAAAGCATGAGTTGGAGATATGATTTCATACCTCCCCGACTCGTACAAAGTGAAACAAAGTCATCATACTGGCATATAAACTCGAAAAATGTATTTTGTTGATGACGTCATTTTTGTCCTAGTTTAATTAAGATTATCTAGCTTATCGGTGATTTTCTCCCGTATTTTGAAAGAAATTCATATAGGAAAAGATGACACTACTTTTAAAACAGAGCAAGTATTGAACCACATTTTGATTTTGATTTAATATATGATTGTCCACAGTAGAGAGAAAGGAAAACCTCCAAAAGCAAAAGAAATAGAATATATATTGTTGGAAAATAGAAATGAAGAGAAAAAACTTTCATCGGAAAGAGACACACTTTCAATTCATTTAAGGAAATGGGAAGCTTTGGAAAGTTTTGAATAAATGTTTTCAGTTTTTAATTTTCTCAATATACAACTTCCAGACCCCCCTCTCTTCTCTATTTTTTTTCTTCTTCTTTTTTCTCTTCTGTACTTTTTCTTTTACTTTTGTTTGTTTGTTCGTTCTATGTTGGTGTGTGTTTTGTATACTTTTGTACTTGTTATGTGTTTAAATGTTGTGTGGGGCGGGGGGGGGGGCGTAGTACGTGTTTTCCAGCTCTTTCTCTTTCTATATATATTTTTTTTTTGTCTCTAAAAGAAATTTAAGAGGAATATAGGTTAACAGAATATTGTGGAAAAGAAATAATTTGAGATTTATAATCAAACTGGTCGAGAAAATAGTACAAACTTTATTTGCGATTTGTTGTTGCTGTTTTTTTGTTTGGTGAAAATATAATTTTGTTTATATGAATATTTTTCATCGGTAAATGTGTAACTTTTGTATGTAAATGTAAAAGTTCATTGGCAAATTTATTGAGACCTATGTTAAAATTATTTTGTTATTTTGTATACAATGTTATAAATAATGTACAATTTTTCTTTATGAGAGAAATGAATAAAAACCTATGAAAAACAAAAAAATATTTTGATATGTTGTAGCTGAGATAATTCTCTACGAGATATATTTTTCATTTGGATGACGTCATCATAGTGAAATATTCGATTAAAGGCGACAATGCATAATTTGTCATATTTGCGTGTTAGGTCTATGGGAGGTCACTTTTTTTCAAAACATAAATCTGCATGACAATGTGTTTTGACCAGTATCTCGGCTGTTATTCCACAGTTTTCTCCCAAATTTGAATATGTTGTAGCTGAGACTCTGGGCTATCGGTTAAGCGGTCTCCGTTTTTTTGTTACATGACGGGAACATGGTCAAATTTTAAATTCAAAATGTCATTTGAAAGTACTCAGAGACAATGGGGTGACGTCACCGTCTATAAATAGCACGTAACCACGTCTGTACAAATCTCTTCTGTATTTCTTTCTTTATGAATTTTGTGTTGAAGATATCTCAAAAACGGAATCACGAATCATCTTCAAATTTTTGCAGTATTTTTACCATGATCAGGAATAAATACAGTAACCTTTTCAGTCTGATCAGCCAACTATGACGTCATCTAGGCGCCATTTTGTGATTCCACTTCATCATTCATATCTTCATAACCATTCATCATAAATTAACCAAATTCAGCACACATTAACTTCCGGCCATTGTCTAACATACTAACAATCCACGTTGCCGTGCGCGTGTGTCAAAATGTTTAATTGATGACGTCATAATGTCCTTCGTTCAATTAAGGTTATCTCGCTAACCGCTGATCGAATTTCTCCTAGATTTGATATGTTGTAGCTGATATAATTCTCTACAAGATAAATTCTCACTAGAGCCTGTTGCGGGGGATTCCTTGGGGTTGATGGAGCGTTTATGTGGCGTGGTGTGGAGGTGGTTAGACCACAACAGGTCATCTTTTGGTTGTGAGGGATGATATTATAAGGGGCTCTACAGTAAGGAAATTGTGTCTGTATTTGAGCCGCTTGCCCACTGGCTGTTGTTGGAAGAGTGGGTGAAGTGGATTGTTTTCTTGTTTTTCCTCTTCTTTCTGGGACTAAACCAATCAGAAGCAGGTAGAGGTCTTCTACTTTAGTTGGCCTAAGGCAGCCAGTGATTGCTCTGCATGATGAATTTAGAGATGGGTCAATCTTGGACGCGTGGGTAGACCTACTCCATACCGGCGAGGCATACTCCGCATCAAAGCAAGGGCTGTTGTCCGGAATGTTCTGGTATCAGTCATCCAGTTTATGTTGGCTAGCTTCTTGAGGATGCTATTGCGGGCTCCAACTTTTACGTGAAATCCCCATTTCTGCTCTTTCAAAATTATGAGAGCACAAAATCGCTATGTTTGCGAGAGAGTAAATTCCCAATGTTTGCCTTTGCGTTGGCAATTTGGTTCTTGTAGGTAAGGGAGCGATCCAGTGTGGAGCCTAGGTAGACTTGGTTGTGAGTGTGCTTCAGCCTTTTCCCATACCAGCTGATCCTTAGTTGATGGTTGGCATCCCTGTTCTTGAGGTGGAATGCACGAATCTGAATTTTGTCAGGGTTAGCTCTCAGGTGGTTGGTCGCGTAGTATTGGCTGAGTCCGGCCAGGGCATCGCTTATGGACTCCTCCAGTTTCATGAAAGACTAGTTCTCGGTGGCGATGCACAGATCATCAGCGTAGTGGAAGCTCCTAGTGTATGCTTGGATCGGTTTTTCATTCGTGTACATGTTAAAAAGGAGTGGTGCAAGCACACCTCCTTGTGGGAGGCCATTTTTTGGTCTTGACCATCTGCTGTGATTGCCGTTGTGGACCACACAAACGAGGCGCGGTTCCAGGATTACTTGGGGGGCCCAAATTTGAAATTATGCCAGCCAAATATTGGAACGTAATGGTGACATCGGCAGTGGCAAAAACGTTGGGGAGGGGGGGGGGGTAGACAAATAAAAATCCCCATCACCCCACTCTTACATGCAGGCCCCGTTTAACCATTCTCGGTGGTCGTCTTTCAATACTCTATTGTATATCCCACAGAAATCGTGTTCTGATAACGTATAATGTCATCGTCATATTCGTACATTTTAAAGGTGGTTTAAGTTGCGATATCGAAAATAGCATCGAACGTATTCCCTACTTTTGTCTCTTTCTTCTTATTGTGTTAGCCTAATCATGAAATGCAGTAAAGAGCTAAGGCTCTATTACATGGATTACAGCAACATCTTGAAAGTACCTCTCCTTCCTTCAACTCAAGACAAGATTATTAGTGTGGAAGACCTGCATGTCTCAGTGGTTCTAAGGAAGAGCAAAATATCCCCAGATCTCCCACAGATGGCGGACATACAGGCAAGCGATTTCTTCAAGAATCCCCACTTCTCAAAGAAGAGAATTCTCCTGTTTGGCCCACCTGGTGTCGGGAAGACGACAGAAATAAAGATGTGGCTCCATAACTGGTGTCGCAACAGATGTGGTCCTCTGAGAGATTTTTCTCTTGTTTTCTATATCGACGGAGCGAAAATGGAGCAAGGGACCAGTCTCGGTGAAGCAATCACTAACCAATGTTTGCCAGCTAACTCCGCTATTAATGCTGAGGAAATCGAAGGTATGTGCCAAGAATGCCAAGATGAGATCATGGTTATCCTGGACAACTATCCCAAATGGAAACAGACGGATCGATTGAATAAGACTAGCTCCCTTGAAGACATGGTTCTCCTACGCAACTTTCAGCAGCTCACTCTGTTGGTTGGCACCACATCAGGCGGGGTTGGTCATTTTCGTGAAGTTTATGGAAACTACGAACATGTAAAGGTAGAAGGCATAAGTGAAAGTTCAGTCACAAACTACATTGGCAAGGTGTTCACGAACAGAAAGGAATTTGGATCAAATGTTGACAGGTACCTTCGTGACACCGAACAAGTTAGCAACATGGCTGCGTCTCCAGTGCTCCTTAGCATCATGTGCCAAATTGTGAAATGGAACGAGTACCCGACATTGCTTGGTGACCTGAAAACTAATTCAGCACTTATGGACAGGTTTATCGATTGCATCATAAGACATGCAGAAGACGATGATTCCAACATCACACAGGAAATATCGAATGCTGACCGCCCAGAAACCGGCGAAGAAGATCCTTCAGCTATGTTGGCTCTTCCGTTAGGTTCAAGAGGACAGATAGGACCTGCAAGGCCAGCCACGCTGGGAAGCCAAACAGGTTGTCAGGACACATCACTACCCAAGAAAGACATCATAGAGCTGCTGTCAGCCGTGGCAATCAGTTGGTATCTGAAGGGGGATCCTCAAGAAAAACTACACTGGAGTGAAGGTGACTTTCATGACGTGTGTGGAGAGTTGGCAACCGAAGTGATCGAGAAAGGGTGTCGCTTAGGACTCCTGGTGAGATCATCCATCGATGAAATCAATCCTTCATCTCAAAAGGCAGCTAAAGGAATGGTCATTAGGTTTCTCAGTCCTCTATTTCAACAGAAGCTCGCTGCTAGACACTTCGCAAAACTTCTCCAGGGAAACCCTGAAGAAAATCAGGTATTTCGTAATAGTCTTCAGAAGATAGGTTCTATTGAGAATGCACAGTCCCTCCGGAATATGTTGCTATTTGCTTGTGGAGAGTCCAGGGGGACGGCCAGATCCATCATAAGCCATGTAGTTGACCTTACTTTAGCCTATGCAAGAGATATGTATCCAAATCCAAGACAAGGCAAAGAAGCTCCTGAGCTGTACCAGTACATGATTGAGTTCATACTTGACTTGAACTATGAAGCAAGAAGTGATGGTTGTCTGAATGACATTATAGGTCCATTAGTCAGCCAGCTCCGTATCCTGTCACCATCGGTTATCACAGTCAGATCCCTTGACTATCTTCTGGAACACGCTGCTACTCCTAATACACCCATACTTGACGAGGTTGACATAGAAGTCGTTGACGTTGAACGTGAGATACAGGAGAGCCTCCCACGTCACAAGAATTTTATCTACAAGTATCAGGAAGTTGCTTCTGCTTCGAGTGAGATGAGTGCCTTTCAAGATTTGACTTCAGGTGGTGGTGCTAGTCTGCCTCAATCATATCCGATGTCAACCACCAAGAGGAAACTGACCATCAAATTCAACAAGACGAATGATAGTAAGTAATTCCTATTTAACATCTAATCTTAACTCTGTTGAAATACAACATTAACTTAGTTTCTGTAACTTGTGAACTTAGTTTATATTTCTCCTAATCTCCTAATCATTAAATTCGTTTGATCCCGGTTGCTCTCAATTATAAATTTTACATGAGCAGAAAGTGCAAAAATATCTGCAAAATTATCGCACATTTCTGCTGCGTTAAATTGTGCTGATCATGATTAACAACGATCTACTATACAAACCTTCATTGAGGTCTGTCAACTGGCAACGCAGATGGAAATTTATAATCACTATTAACGTGTACAAAGTAGCAACTTCTGGTTTTATTCATTTTTATTTTTTTGGGGGAGGGGTTTAATTTCATTCACACTGTTTCATTCAATTAACATTTTTGTTATGTTAAACTATGACAGAGTGGAAGGAGGAGAATAAAAAATAATTTGAGGAGGAAAACCTGATACAGTTAGACCCTTAGGAAATTGCTATGGCGTTGAGTTTTATATGAAACTTATTATTTCGATAAATACAAAATTGCAGTTTCATTCTTCTCCCAATGTATGATCACGATAATGTCGTTAAACTGTTGATACTCCGCACTAGTACAGCCAAGGGGCGTATCCATGATTTTCAGAAAGGGCATGGACACATTTTGCAAAAGCGGTGTGTAATTGCGTTTTGCACGACACAACACAACACACATATGGAATTCACAATACCATATTGAAACATTGTTGTTAAACAACAAAACTGCAATATCAGCATAAAAAAGAAAAACATGCCTGAGACTAACCCAGGCCCTGAAACTATCAAATTCTTAAACATTTTTCCGGCGTTAATGGTCGATATTCTTAAATGTATCCCCTGTAAAATGAATAACAGTGATTTTTTCGCAAAATTCATCCAGAGTCATCAAGCCTGTTCTCCATGTTCCTCCATTTCTGATTCTTTTACTATTTAATTATAATCATTTTATATCGTACATTACAACTTTACAACATTTCAGATCAATTATATATATATATATATATATATTTTTTTTTTTTTTTTTTTTTTTTTTGGGGGGGGGGGGTTACTATGGACACTCTTCTTGTGTTTTGCCATTTAAAAAAATAGTGCAAAGTTGAAACCCGTTATAATGTGCATATACGGTACATACGCTATTTACCTGTGACTGTACTTCAGATTTTAACTACATGTACGTGACTGTCTGTGAAGAAAAAAGGAACGTGTTTGAAGATATTATATTGGCATAGTATACTCCTAAAATTAACTGATTCAGTTATAACGAAACAAATGGACTAAGTGTGGTGTATGTAAAGAATCAACCGAGAATTTTGATTTCGTATTTATTTCTTATGCAGACACACCTGTTCCCGGCATTAGTACCTCGTCTCCCCCAAATGCACAACCTGACATACACCGCATGGTCCAACCAGCTTTTGTGCGTCTACCTGTCCAAGACACTGCTCCTAGACAAGGTTAAGATCAACTTTTCTTTCAAGAATTACGTGTCAAATGAGATTTAAGAGCTGTACGTTGATTTGTTGCATCATCAGTTTACAAACAAACACAAAAGATTTAAATAAAAATACCTGGAATGGGAACGTTTTTGGCATTAATATTGTTATAGGTAAATGTTTCATTTGATAGAGTAATTTGTCATAGTGGAAATAAACACAACAGAAGGTAATTCCCCCCTGGGCAACTCCTAATAATTTCTAAATTGCAAAGTTTTGAGCCAATACATTTACTTAGGGGGGACAATGCCTGGGGTTCGTATGTAATTTATGTATGATCCTCAGAGCTTTATTTAAAAGAACATGCTTTAAAAACAACATAGCCACATTTCGAAATTCACAAGAATGGCATTTCTTTGTGTACTGAGTGAGAGAAACTCAAATTTATAAAATGTCGGCAATATGTGTATTTATGGGTTGAGTCGGGGCTTACTTTTATGTTGTGTTTCCATAAAATACAATTACCGGAATTAATCGGGGACTCAAACTGCCAATTATATAAGCATGCACTAAAGCATGCACTAAAATGAACTGATTTATTTATAACGAAACAAATGGACTAAGTTTGGTGTATGTAAAGAATCAATCGAGAATTTTGATTTCGTATTTATTTCTTATGCAGACACACCTGTTCCCGGCATTAGTACCTCGTCTCCCCCAAATGCACAACCTGACATACACCGCATGGTCCAACCAGCTTTTGTGCGTCTACCTGTCCAAGAAACTGCTCCTAGACAAGGTTATCATCAACTTTTCTTTCAAGAATTACGTGTCAAATGAGATTTAAGAGCTGTACGTTGATTTGTTGCATCATCAGTTTACAAACAAACACATAAGATTTAAATAAAAATACCTAGAATTGGAACGTTTTTGGCATTTAGTCCATGGGCCAAGACCAGAAATTTGGGTTATTGGTACCACTCAAGGTGGCAAGATCTACTTATGCATTTTGAAATGCCCTATATCTATACATAATATTTTGATATGATAGCATTTCCAGACTGGCAGCTTAGTCATATAATCAGCGGTTTCCATGGCAACACTACACTAAAACCGGTATTATTCAAAGAAACAGTTAAAGTCATTTAAAAATTATAAAAACACTTTTGAATGCGTAAAAATGTACAGTTTAGAATAACTCGCCATAAAGGAAAGTAATGAAATGCAAATTATATTACCATCTATAACGGTTGCCATGGTAACAACCCAAGAATAGCCTAAAATCAAGGATTTTAGAGTAATTTCAGTAATATATTACACAATATACTCATTCAAGACAAGTTAAAGTCCCCTTTCCAAAATAATGACACAACTGTATGACTAATACATCATATAAGCCAAGAATATGCTATATAGTACCTTGTCATTGTTACCATGGCAACATGAATTAGAGTTGACAAGATGCCCTGTACGGTACTATATGCCATATTTTGGCTATATCTTGGGATTGGAGGGCTGTTGAAAGTTCATTTTGGTGTCTATACCCAGGTTTTCAGGCCCACAGAATAAAAGTTGAGAATACCTCACCATGAAGAAAAGTAATGAAATGCAAATTACATTACCATTTATAACGGTTGCCATAGTAACGACCCCAGAATGGCCTAAAATCAAGGATTTTGGCGTATTTTCAGTAACATATTAGACAATACGCCCTTTCAAGACAAGTTAAAGTCCCCTTTCCAATTTAATGAAACAACTATATGACTAATACATCATATAAGCCAAGAATATGCTATTAAGTACCTTCCCATTGTTACCATGGCAACATGAATTAGAGTTAACAAGATGCCCTGTACGGTACTATATGCCATATTTTGGCTATATCTTGGGGTTGGAGAGGTGTTGAAAGTTCATTTTGGTGTCTATACCCAGGTTTTCAGGCCCACAGAATAAAAGTTTAGAATACCTCACCATGAAGAAAAGTAATGAAAAGCAAATTATATTACCATTTATAACGGTTGCCATAACAACGACCCCATAATAGCCTAAAATCAAGGATTTTAGAGTAATTTCAGTAATATATTACACAATATACTCATTCAAGACAAGTTAAAGTCCCCTTTCCAAAATAATGACACAACTGTATGACTAATACATCATATAAGCCAAGAATATGCTATATAGTACCTTGTCATTGTTACCATGGCAACATGAATTAGAGTTGACAAGATGCCCTGTACGGTACTATATGCCATATTTTGGCTATATCTTGGGATTGGAGGGCTGTTGAAAGTTCATTTTGGTGTCTATACCCAGGTTTTCAGGCCCACAGAATAAAAGTTGAGAATACCTCACCATGAAGAAAAGTAATGAAATGCAAATTACATTACCATTTATAACGGTTGCCATAGTAACGACCCCAGAATGGCCTAAAATCAAGGATTTTGGCGTATTTTCAGTAACATATTAGACAATACGCCCTTTCAAGACAAGTTAAAGTCCCCTTTCCAATTTAATGAAACAACTATATGACTAATACATCATATAAGCCAAGAATATGCTATTAAGTACCTTCCCATTGTTACCATGGCAACATGAATTAGAGTTAACAAGATGCCCTGTACGGTACTATATGCCATATTTTGGCTATATCTTGGGGTTGGAGAGGTGTTGAAAGTTCATTTTGGTGTCTATACCCAGGTTTTCAGGCCCACAGAATAAAAGTTTAGAATACCTCACCATGAAGAAAAGTAATGAAAAGCAAATTATATTACCATTTATAACGGTTGCCATAACAACGACCCCATAATAGCCTAAAATCAAGGATTTTGGAGTAATTTCAGTAATATATTACACAATATACTCATTCAAGACAAGTTAAAGTCCCCTTTCCAAATTATTGAAAAACTATATGACTAATCTATCATATAAGCCAAGAATATGTTATATAGTACATTCCCATTATTACCATGGCAACATGAATTAGAGTTTACAAGATGCCCTGTACGGTACTATATGCCATATTTTGGCTATATCTTGGGATTGGAGAGGTGTTGAAAGTTCATGTCTATACCCAGGTTTTCAGGCACAGGGAACACAGCTAAAGCTTTATTTGGGACATTACATAGGACATCATACATTTGCATAAAATCAGAGCAAAATGACCATAAAAGTATTCTGCAACTGCATATTACAAGCTGTTTCTTAGGGTTTAGAAAGATATAACATTGTCATGACTACATTAGATGCTAGAAAACTTCATTTGATTGTATGCAATGCTGGAACCAGCACAGATTCATCACATTAATGACCATTTGCTTGCTATTGTATCAAAACTGTCCCGAAGAATACTACGAGCAAAATGAGAATAAATGAGTCAAAGGTAAATATGAATGCCAGAAAATTTGTGTCTGTTTATCAAAACGCCTTCTTTGGGCAGAAATATTACAGGCGGTTTGCACAAAGTCTCAGAAACTATTTTGTCACACCCTCTCTTTCCTATTTTTTGTTTATTCTCTTTGAAAGAAAGGTGTGATTGAATTTAAGTAGTCCATTTAGACACAAATTAATTCACATTCTCAACGCCAGAAAAAAAAACATGTATATGCCTTTGAAACTTTACATTGATTGTTCGAAATGATGTAACTGATAAAATATATCTAGTACATCTTCGAGTTTAACCTACAAGTGTCCTTTCCATGTGATCCGGAATTTTAAGCCTACCCTAAGTTGTCACCATGACTTTGATAATGGCAGCTTATTTGTCAATTAGATACTGGTGACTTGTGGTAAATAGATCACACACAATCACAGGTCACCGACTCTTCTTTTGTCTGCAACACCTCTCTTTGTTTTCATCCTGAATTGACAAGAGAGAAGAAAGCAACATCTACTACATGTATTTTCATCCTCACTTCGGCAAACTTTCTCAAAGTTACTCCTGCAGTCAACACGTTAATAAAGGAACGCCGAAGTTGTTTCCTACATTTCTCTTGGAACAAAATATATTCATCTCACTTTAATTTATCATGATTCTGTGTCTGAATCGTCTACCTTGACTTTTGCCACTTCTTTATCTTCATCATCTTCCTGCTGGTTTGTGAAGGTCTTTAATTTGTACATGTTATTGCATTTCAATTGGTTCACGAGGCAGGAAGTTTGCAGGCACGGGCACAGTACACTTGTAGGACATCAATTGTAACACAGATTCCGGTGCTGTGCTATCTATTCTATGGACAGATTGCCGTTGCCATCTGTGTTCTACCCACAGGTCGTTGGATCTTTGACTACGGGTTAACTCACAAGGCAGCGTCGCCATATTGCAGCCTGGTACAGTGAGTTCACCCGAAGAACATGCATGCGCAAAGAGTCTTTGCTTGGAGGTAGCTGGCTGGATTCTACCTCTCCTCCTTTTGCAAAGAAGAGGTGGTAGCGGAGTTCATTGATCCAGTCTCATCAGATTGTGGATGTGAATGCATACATTTCGACACACAAACTCTTGTATCTTTTCTATTAGGGTTGTTGAAACATCCCATTCTTCACCAACATCCTTAAAGTCAGGAGCTTAAGTGCAACCAGCTTTCCACGTCCTGCAAACGCAATATGTCGCAGCCAGTAAAGGCAGGCGTTAGAGCTTAGCAGACATCTTCACCCAAAAAGCTTGCAGTTTGCAAACATAAATGTACCCGATGCGGTTCTTTGTCCAGCCAGATTTCTCAGAAAGCATGTCAGTTTCTTGCTACAGTAGCTGTCCCATTGCGCCGGATAAGCCTACCGTGTGCCACCGTGTGGTAAATTGTGTGTGGTCGATGGAAAACGATGAGGGCACACCGCGGGGCTTTGAGTGATCGGTGAACATGCACGGTAAAGGCCTGTTAGTGGCCACAGAGACCAGCCGAGAACCTGCAAAAGTTCAGCAAAAGTTATGGGCATGCCCAGAACTTTCGCCGTGTGGGCACAAGCGGAGGCACACAGTGAGAACCCGGTATGAGGACTATAAAGAGGACGGTATAAGGACGATGGGCTGGTACGAGGCAATCATGGACCCGTTCGTGGGGCAGTGAGAACGGTGACGTGACGATGTGACATATTTTGTCCAACGGGCTGTTACTGTATACCAGCCTGGTGTGCACAGCCCCTCCCCAGTTTCGAAGTACCCCAGAAGTGCCCCTTTGTACATAGGAAAATTGCCCCTTTTACTTTGACAAGTGCACCTATTACTTTATTAAAGTGCCCCTTTGTAGGTGCCTTTTTTGTTGCCCCCCCCCCCTCTAATTTGTTTGTCGCTCTGCCGCCCCTGCTTCCATGTGTAGGCATTATGAAGAATTATGAAGATTTATGATGAATTGTTGAGAAGAACAATGAGGACGTCTGTGAACTTGAGAACTGAAGTGTGACCGGTAGCTAGGGTGAGTGTCCAGCTTTCATATACCGTGTGTGACGTCTCCATGCAAGGCCAAGCGAATGTTCAGCGAATGGCCCTTATGGTTGCGTTCCGGGTGGTAAGCAGCCGGTACCCACCCGGTGGGGCTCTGGTGAGACCCGGCGAGGGAAAGGCCAACACGGTGACACTAGCTGGCACGAGCACGCTGTAAGTAGGGACCAGTATGCATACGGAATGGAAACGATGAGGGCACAGTGGAAAAATGTAACACCATGGGACAGCACGATAATATAGACACAGATTACCAGCACATCTGTGTCTTCGGCTGTGGTTACTATGGATCTGTATCCATCCTCCGCAGCATGCCATGCATGAAGAAGCATTCGTGTGTCATCTTCCTCTTGTGTTGTCTTCAGAGTTATGATTTCTTCATAGTGCTTCTCCACTTGTGACATAAAGTTACTTATCATGAAGCTTCTCCCTCTCTGCAGGCTGCTTCCACTGATCGACCAAAAATTTAATCTAGGCTTATTTTTGTTTTCAAGGTTTCTTCAGAATTTTTTCCGCTGCAAAATGTTGTGACAAGGTGCAATGTTCTTCCACTGTGTTTAAGCGGTGGAACCTCTGTTGTATTTCTCAGCATTCTTGATGGACTCATCACTGTAGACATCGAACACGATATCAGTCCTGGCACTATCAGTGCCTTCGTGCAGAGCTATCGTCAGTGCAGCATCTGTTAGATGTGCGAATGACTTGCCATCCCCTTTGAGTCTATGTACAAGGCTCATTCTATCAATGATACAAAATGAAGACTTCGGAGTGAGATCTGCTGGTGACACAATTTTCTCCAGCTCTGTTTGTCTTGCGCAGAGAGCAATGCTGTTGCCAGTTACCACGGTATTGGTCCGAGTGGGCGTGCTAGAACCTCTCTAATAGATAGCGCTCTGCTGTGAGCAATGATGATCATGCATGCGCCCAAAGAGGTTTCGGTCTGCCTTCACGATTACCTGATTCCCTTTAGCTTTGTAACCAGCCTGCTTTTTATTGATGTTCTTCTTCTTATCGAGTTACTACACAAGTCCCGTCCAGTGGTCCACACAGGCTTTGGCACGGCAATTAACGGCTTCCAGGTCATCTTGGGTGCATGGCTCTGGCAGGAGTGGGCAGACTAGCAGGTGTTCCATTGTCTGTTCCTGGCCGCATTCACATGCCGTTTGTTCGTCTCCTAGACCCCACCTCTGCATTAGGACTCTGCATCGACCGTAGCCAGTTCTTAGGCGGTTGAGGCTAAGCCAGGTAGGCCAAGTCTCACTGGAGCCGGTTGCGAGGGATTCCTTCGGGCTGAGGGAGAGTTTATGTGGAGTGGTCTGAAGGTGGTTAGACCACAAAGTCATCCTTTGGTTGTGAGGGCTAGTATTAAGAGGCTCTACCGAGTGCAGAAAGCTGTGTCTGGATTTGAGCTGCTTGCCCACTGGCTGTTGTTCGAAGAGTGGGTGGAGTGGATTGTTGGGACAAGACCAACCTTCTGACGTGTGGAGGGGCAATACCGCAGAGCAGGTAGATGTCTTCTACTTTAGTTGGCCTATAAGGCATCCAGTGATCGCTCTGCAAGATGAATTTAGAGCTGGGTCAATCTTGGGTGCATGGGCCGACCTACTCCATACTGGTGATGCATACTCCGCAGCAGAGAAGCAAAGCGCGAGGGCTGTCGTCCGGATTGTTCTGGCATCAGTCCCCCAGTTGGTATTGGCTAGCTTCTTGAGGATGCTGTTGCGGGCTCCAACTTTTGCCTTTGTGTTGGCAATGTGGTTCTTGTAGGTAAGGGAGCGATCGAGTGTGACGCCTACGTAGACTGGGCTGGGAGTGTGCTACAGCCTTTTCCCATACCAGCTGATCCTTAGTTGATGGTTGGCATCCCTGTTTTTGAGGTGGAATGCGCTTATCTGAGTTTTATCAGGGTTAGCTCTCAGGTGGTTGGTCGCATAGTATGGGATGAGACCGGCCAGGGCATCACTGAGGGACTCCTCCAACTTCACAAAAGATTGGTTCTGGGTGGCGATGCAGAGATCATCGGCGTAGAGGAAGCTCCTGGTGTTTGGGTGGATCGGTTGGTCATTCGTGTACACGTTAAAGAGTAACGGTGCAAGCACACTTCCTTGTGGTAGGCCATTTTTCTGTCTGCGCCATCTGCTGCGATTCCCATTGAGAACCAATTATTGATTATTGATGTTGAGGAAGGTCTTCAGGCTCTCTTTTTTTCATCTTGTCATGAAAGTTTACCATGGGTTGCTCTTTTTCCAAACAATCTTTTCGGTATGCTTCTTTTCCAACTTTGTGAACTTTCAGCAGGTCTTTGGCACTATCTTGTGGGGCCGGGATACAGTAGACAAGTTGACAGGTCCGGATGATTGAAGTGCTGTAAACTGTTTCTGCTGACCATGTCTCTCAACTCCCTCAAATAATATGAACTCCTGACCTTCTATACTCAGATGTCAGCTCCTGGTTTTAGGCTGAACATTTTGTCCCCCCCCCCCCCCCACCCCAGTGGTCTGTGTGTCCTTGTTGATGGTTTCTTCAATTTTCTGGTCGACTGGGATTCTGCCAAAGACGTCCTACCAAGTTGTACAGAAAATCTCTGGCCCTGCATGAATTGTTCATGCACATCTGGGTGATCAATTGGCCAGCCGGGACATTTGTACATAATAACTATAGTAGGGAAGAAAGCGTGCTTAGTTCAGTTTGTCGTCGGCGAAGCACCAGGGAATCATTGCACGAATGAAAGCGAGGTGCAGCACCCATGCAGACACCCTCTCTAGATGCCCTAACCAGACCTAGCATAACCTCGACGATGTCCACATACATCCAGAAGGCCGAGAGGGTCCCATTCTCCCGTATCAGGTAATCAAGGTAGACATCAAACAGCTTAAAGATATGGGCTCAAGAACTGGTTCTCAATCATCTCACAGCCAGCAGCTTGAGAAACATATTGACATAGGCTGTTCACGACTCTAAGGCTTTCTTCCAGGTGAACCTGGTCATCAGTGTGGTTAGTTTCTAGACAGGGTAGGAAGCCTTTCAACGCCTGTCGCATAAATTATGCCTCGTACAACAACTTGACTGCACAGTTGTACTTGCAGCATTCCATCACTCCAGCTACAGAGCCAATATCAATGACACCTGACTCTACACATAGGTCCCTCAGTCAAGCATCTTGAAACATCTTCTCAATGGGTGACCACAGTGTGCATATGCCAAGAGATATACATCCCAGGGACTTCACAGTTTTTATACAATAACAAATAAATGGTCATTAATATGATGAATCTGTGCTGGTTCCAACATTGCATACAATCAAATGAAGTTTTCTAGCATCTAATGTAGTCATGACAATGTTATATCTTTCTAAACCCTAAGAAACAGCTTGTAATATACAGTGGCAGACTACATTTATGGTCATTTTGCTCTGATTTTATGCAAATGTATGAAAAATAGCAGTGATGTCCTATGTTAATGTCCAAAATAATGCTTTAGCTGTGTTCCCTGTGCCTGAAAACCTGGGTATAGACACCAAAATGAACTTTCAACACCTCTCCAATCCCAAGATATAGCCAAAATATGGCATATAGTACCGTACAGGGCATCTTGTTAACTCTAATTCATGTTGCCATGGTAACAATGGGAAGGTACTAAATAGCATATTCTTGGCTTATATGATGTATTAGTCATATAGTTGTTTCATTAAATTGGAAAGGGGACTTTAACTTGTCTTGAAAGGGCATATTGTCTAATATGTTACTGAAATTACTCAAAAATCCTTGATTTTAGGCTATTCTGGGGTCGTTACCATGGCAACCATTATAAATGGTAATGTAATTTGCATTTCATTACTTTCCTTTATGGCGAGGTATTCTAAACTGTACATTTTTACGCATTCAAAAGTGTTTTTATAATTTTTAAATGACTTTAACTGTTTCTTTGAATAATACCGGTTTTAGTGTAGTGTTGCCATGGAAACTGCTGATTATATGACTAAGCTGTACATTCGGAAATGTTATCATAACTTTTTACACGTATATATACCCACCAAACAAAAAAAAAGTACAAAGGTTTTGCCACCTCTGGTGGTACCAATATCTGGTCTGGCCCATGGACTAATTAATATGTTATAGGTAAATGTTTCATTTGATAGAGTAATTCGTCATAGTGGAAATAAACACAACAGAAGGTAATTCCCCCCTGGGCAACTCCCAATAATTTCTAAACTGCAAAGTTTTGAGCCAATACATTTACTTAGGAGGGACAATGCCTGGGGTTCGTAAGTAATTTATTTAAGAACATCAGAGGTATATTTAAAAGAACATGCTTTAAAAACAACACAGCCACATTTCGATATTCACGAGAATGGCATTTCTTTGTGTACTGAGTGAGAGAAACTCGAATTTATAAAATGTCGGCAATATGTGTATTTATGGGTTAAGTCGGGGCTTACTTGTATGTTGTGTTTCCATAAAATACAATTACCAGAATGAATCGGGGACTCAAACTTCCAATTACATAGCATGCTTGTGACACATTGTCTTTTGCCATTTAAAAAATAGTGCAAAGTTGAAACCCGTTATACTGTGCATATACATACGCTATTTATCTGTGACTATACTTCAAATTTTAACTACATGTACGTGTATGTGAAGAAAAAAGGAACGTGTTTGAAGGTATTATATTGGCCTAGTATACTCCTAAAATGAACTGATTTATTTATAACGAAACAAATGGACTAAGTGTGGTGTATTTAAAGAATCAATCGAGAATTTTGATTTCGTATTTATTTCTTATGCAGACACACCTGTTCCCGGCATTAGTACCTCGTCTTCCCCAAATGCACAACCTGACATACACCGCATGGCCCAACCAGCTTTTGTGCGTCTACCTGTCCCAGAACATACTGCTCCTAGACAAGGTTAAGATCAACTTTTCTTTCAAGAATTACGTGTCAAATGAGATTTAAGAGCTGTACGTTGATTTGTTGCATCATCAGTTTACAAACAAACACATAAGATTTAAATAAAAATACCTGGAATGGGAACGTTTTTGGCATTAATATGTTAAAGGTAAATGTTTCATTTGATAGAGTAATTTGTCATAGTGGAAATAAACACAACAGAAGGTAATTCCCCCCTGGGCAACTCCTAATAATTTCTAAACAGCAACGTTTTGAGCCAATACCTTAACTTAGGAGGGACAATGCTTGGGGTTCGTATGTAATTTATTATGATCATCAGAGGTATATTTAAAAGAACATGCTTTAAAAACAACATAGCCACATTTCGAAATTCACGAGAATGGCATTTCTTTGTGTACTGAGTGAGAGAAACTCAAATTTATAAAATGTCGGCAATATGTGTATTTATGGGTTGAGTCGGGGCTTACTTTTATGTTGTGTTTCCATAAAATACAATTACCGAAATGAATCGGGGACTCAAACTGCCAATTATATAGCATGCTTGTGACACAGTGTGTTTTGCCATTTAAAAAATAGTGCAAAGTTGAACCTCCGTTATACTGTGCATATATATACGCTATTTATCTGTGACTATACTTCAGATTTTAACTACATGTACGTGTTTGTGAAGAAAAAAAGGAACGTGTTTAAAGGTATTATACTCGCCTAGTACAATCCTAAAATGAACTGATTCATTTATAACGAAACAAATGGACTAAGTGTGGTGTATGTAAAGAATCAATCGAGAATTTTGATTTCGTATTTTTTTTCTTATGCAGACACACCTGTTCCCGGCATTAGTACCTCGTCTACCCCAAATGCACAACCTGACATACACCGCATGGCCCAACCAGCAGCTTGTGTGCGTCTACCTGTCCCAGAACATACTGCTCCTAGAAAAGGTTAAGATCAACTTTTCTTTCAAGAATTACGTGTCAAATTAAGATTAACTTTTCTTTCAAGAATTACGTGTCAAATGAGATTTAAGAACTGTACGTTGATTTGTTGCATCATCAGTTTACAAACAAACACATAAGATTTAAATTAAAATATCTGGAGTTTTTGGCATTAATATGTTAATGGTAAATGTTTCATTTGATAGAGTAATTTGTCATGGTAGAAATAAACCCAACAGAAGGTAATTCCACCCTGGGCAACTCCTAATAATTTCTAAACTGTAAAGTTTTCAGCCAATACATTTACATTTTACATTTACTATGCTTGGGGTTCGTATGTAATTTATTTATGAATATCAGAGGTATATTTAAAAGAACATGCTTTAAAAAGAACATAGCCACATTTAGAAATTCACAAGAATGGCATTTCTTTGTGTACTGAGTGAGAGAAACTCAAATTTATAAAATGTCGGGAATATGTGTATTTATGGGTTGAGTCGGGGCTTACTTTTATGTTGTTTTTCCATAAAATACAATTACCAGAATTAATCGGGGACTCAAACTGCCAATTACATAGCATGCTTGTGACACATTTTTAAGTTTGTTTTATAATTATTATTATTTATTTCCACATATTGTTGAGGCTTGGACATTTTAACATGTAACCACAATTATTTATACTACCCCCGCCCACATTTGGTCTAAAAGAAATTAATACATATTTCATCAAACCTTACATTTTCCAGAACTTGAAGAAATCGTCGATCTTTCACAATACTCAATAAATGAGTCAAAACTCATTTCATTTGGAGGATATGGAAGGGTGTATGAAGGCAAATGGAAAGGCAGGACTGTGGCTGTGAAACGTGTACACATGCTTGATGAATCAATGACTAAGTCGCTTGCAACGGAGCTTAAAATAAATGCGTAAGTGTATTAGCAGTACGATCCCTGCCACATAATTACTTGATAGAGGTAGACCTGTGTCAGTGCATAGCAATATGTTCAAGAGACACTGACATTCCTGCCCGCGTCTTTAACATTTATATGAAAAGATTTTATAATTAAAACAATATATACAGTTACCAGGTAAATTATTCATATACCCCTCTTAAATTTGATGTTTTTTGTGTTTTTTCGTAACTCAAGAATGCAAGTTGGACTGGTTGAATTGTAGGCTTTGTCGAATACTTTTAGAGGTAACCTTCAGGCGCGTACGCAGGGGGGGGGGGGGGAATTGGTGATCGAACCCCCCCCCCCCTCAATTTTTGTTTATGTGTGTGTTTTAGATGAACCCCCTCCCCTCAAATAATCTGTTAATAGAAGAAGAAAACAAAGAAAAAAAGAATACTTTGTTTTTGTGTGTGGCCAAATTTTCAAATTTTCGGGACCAAAAAAAAAAAAAATACCCCCCCCCCCCCCCCCCTCGACAAAATCCTGCGTACGCCCCTTGTAACCTTTAATATATCTCATTCTTAAGATATATAAATCGACTCAAGTCAATTATTCACTTACCTACACAATAATAATACCTACACAATAATAGTTATTAGCACTATATTCTGCATTGCCATCATGATCAATCTTCTTCATTTTTGGTACAAATGACTTTTAGAGCTTGCATCTTCTTTCCTTGGCTACTCCTTTTATTTTCCTTTTTTCTTTTATTGTTCTTAAAAATTCAAAAATGTGGAAAGGATGTTGTGGAAAATAGACCAATTGGTCTATTTCCCACAACCTCCTTTCCATTTTTTAAACTTACTTTCAGATTGGTGAATCACCCCAACATCGTAGTGTTCCATGCATTCTCGAAATTTCAACCCGGAAGGACGAGTAATCTTTGCTACGACCTCATCATGGATTTGATTGATGGATTTACTCTGAACGACGCTGTGTTCAAATACAAATTGAAGTACCTGGTAAGGAAACCGAAAAATTTGAAATATTCACGTGAAAGCTTTCCTTTTTTAAACCGGTCGATGCAAATCGATATTTACTCCTGTAGTTTATATCAACATCTTCTGCAGAACCCAAGTTGCTTCTACTTCTAGAAGTTTTAAATAGATGGCGCAATGCTACTACTTCTACTAGTACTACTAATACTACATGTACTACTACAACTAATAACAGGGGCGGCGGAGTGTCTGCCAAAGTGGAGGGGGGCACCAATTAAAAAAAAAGGCACTCTTTGTAAACAATATAAAAAAGAGCACCTACGAAGGGAAACCTCAGGACGAACAAATACCTTTTTTAGACATTGGTATATACCCCTACATTGTGATTGCAATATCAGGGATTATTTCTAAATTTATTTCTCTCTTTATAATTATGGTCCAAGAGACTTACTTTGCATTTGGATGTGATGGTCTGAATATTCATTCATTAAATTAAGTGCATTGTAAGTGATTGCTTGGGCCGATGCTTGGACAATTTATTGCCATCTTGATAAGTGTTCTTCCGAAATATGACATTTTTTAAACTACAAAGTGAAGAAAATAAATTAGAAAAGGAAGAAATCATAAACAATTATACAAACGATCTCCTTAAGTTAAACATAATATTTGCCCAAATGTTTTTCTGGTTGTTGTTGTTGACGATGATGATGTTGTTGTGGCGAGGATAAAAATGAAAAGCAAGGACTGTCTCCGTTTTAGCATTGAGGGTGTGTTATTTTCTCAGTTGATTTGGCATGCGATAAGGAAACAGTCCAGGCAGTGGACTAGGATGTGAGTTGGTGTAGCTGTAATATCCAATCAAACTGCAGACATCGATAAGGGCTTGTACATGTACCTGCAAGCTGGAGATATGCCGCTGTGATGAAAGGTTACGGCTGAAAACAAGTTTAACAATATAAAGAAACATCTTTGTTGATGTTCATTGCAGCAAACTGATCGCGGGAAACTGAATACTGCCATTAAGGTGTCTGATGCAATCGCCCACATCCACGCCAAAGGATACACTCATTCAGACATCAAATCTGATAATATTCTGGTAGGTTAATTTCATATATACGTTTATATTATCGTTCAACATTTTAACGCAAATACAAATGTCTTTGTTGATCATGTTCTTCCATTTGATAACGGCAACAATGACCAAACCAACACTTAACTTTACTCTCGAAGCCAGCTATGGATCTATCTTGTTTTAATAGTGAATGAGCCTTTCAACCCTTGTGACAACATCATTTGTAGAAAAGTAGCAGAATAAGAGAAACAGAGTGGCGAAAGTTTGAATTAAGACGGAATAATGATAAAGAAACTGATGAATATTTGAAATGTGAGATCACTAAGTCTATGCGAATCTCAAGTTGGCCTTTTTGGTCAGTGGATCGTGACGTAATTGAGGATAGCTCTCAAGTGTGTTGTGTACAACTATAACATTAATTTTTTTTTTTCTCCTAGCTTCCTTCTCCCTTGGGGCATTTCTTGAAATATATTGTGGAGAGCATACCATCAAAAGATCTATACTGAAAAACATATTGTGTCAAACATTTCTGTAAAACAGAAAATTTAGTCAATCAATGTGTTAGAATAAATATGATAGTTTTCTGCCACTACATCACAGAGACATGGCCGATTCAGAAAATTTGAAGAGACCATACCTATAGTGATTGAAAACTTTCAAAAATTCCTAACTTGTTCATTTTGTATCGGATTTCATTCCAAGTTTCGTCTCCGAATATTTGCTTACCTCTAGTATGCTATCAAGGTTGGATTTCCCCTCAAAGTAATATGTGACGAACACATTTGCTGTAACTACTGTAGGAAACTACTTTATTTCAATTTTTAGCTAAGCATAATAATTATGGCTCAGATAAAAAACATGATGAAATGTGTCTACCCAAAACACTAAAAACACGCATCTTGCTATTGCAGCTGTGCGTTCAAAAGCATGCCAACGTAACAACATAATGTTGATTCTCCTTCGTCAAAGTATGTCATTGTGTAAGGGCCGACTGGCGGAGGTGTTTATTATCTTTCAAACATGCATGTCTCATATTTTTACATACTACTTTCTTTGGCGATGAAGCCTTTTCATTTGATTCATCTTAATCAAAGTATAATTGTGTGTGTTATACCCCCTTCACATACACGGATTTTCCTTACGAGTCCTTACGGATCGCCAACTCGTAGTCAATCGCAAGCATCCGTAAATAACTCGCTAGTATCCGCAAATAGCTCGTCACAACTCGCAACAACTCGCAGACACTCGTAATGATCCGTGAAAGGAGAAGCAATTTTTTTGACATGTCAAATATCTTCTTACGATTGTCCACGAATTTATTTGTCCGTAAATAACTCGTAAATAGGTCGTAACAATCCGTAAGTATCGTAAACCGCTCGCATCAACACTTTACCATCCGTTAACTGCTCGCAAGAATCCGTAAATGACTCGTAAAGACTTCTTTAACGATTTGTTTCGGTTGGTTTACGATTTGTTTACGGATTATTTACGGATTACTTATGGATTATTTACGGATTATTACGAGTGCTTACGTGTTGTTTACGATTTCATTCGGGTCGTCTTACAATGGCTTTACGGATTGTTACGAGTTATTGCGAGCACTTTACGTGTAGTTACGATTACTTTACAAATAGATACGTATACTTTAAGTAGTCTTACGTATCGTTTACGTTTTTGGGAAAAGGTATAAAAGCTGCACTTTTGAACATTTCATTTTCTGTTGGTATTTTTTGGTTAAAAGTCGTAAGGACTCGTAAATACTCGTAACTCACTCGTAACTATTCGTAACAACACGTTAACAGGTCGTTACTTTATACACGTAAGTTGCTCGTAGTTATCCGTGACAACTCGTAATAAAACGTGGAATTATGCCGTAAGTATATCGTAGTAATTCGTAATAATCCGTAACAAACCGTAAATAGCTCGTAATAACTCGTAACAACACTTAAATCGGTCGTAAAAGTGGCCAAATCGTAAGGATCCGTGATAGATCCGTGAATTTGTGCGATCCGTAAGGACTCGTAAGAAAAATCCGTGTATGTGAAGGGGGCATAAGGATCGAGTTCGAGATTGAGAGAGTAACAACTATGCTATACAAACAGAACCTGATCATATTTTGTAAACATGCTTGTGCTCTAATTTTAATTTTGTTTTCTAATTAAACACTGAAGATCAGAATATCGGACAACGAACCATTCGTCTGTGATCTGGGATTGGGCCATGGCGTCACTTTTTCGAAGATGGATTCATCGGGAAAGCGAGATGTATTAGCGAAGTGGGCCTCTCCTGAGTCATACGCTAACGACGCAGAAGGCCACGTGGCGACCTATGAAGGAGACGTATGGTCCCTGGCATGTGTTCTTTTGGAACTGTTCACTGGGCATCGTCTTTGGGAAGGCGAACATGGTAAGGAGCTCGCATCTTATGTAATTCTGAGACGGTTTCTAATTGATGACAATGTCACACCTGACATCATCTCCCGCGTTGACAACACAGCCGTACGTGGTGCTCTCCAAAGTTGCTTCACAAAAAATCCACAGGAGCGGCCATCCGCCAAGAACCTCACCGAGATTTTCGAAGAAGCCTTGTCGTCGGTCAACATGTAGCCGACCTCACCAACGACAATCACCTTGAAATTGTCCAATGAGAACATCGCTGTACACTTAAAGTACATTCCCAATATCATTAAATTAATCAGCCACATTTTGATCATTTGGTTTCTTTAATGACTTCTTTTGAGTGGGGGAATGACCCGATTGTCGTTGTTGCTGATGGTGGTGGTGGTGGTGGTGGTGGTGGTGGAGATGTCATTGTATTGTTGTTGAATATGTGGGGTCTGTGTATTCTTGTGGTGATAAATTTGCTATACAATGAATTGAACTTGAGTGTATGTAATTCACGAGTCCATGAACATTAAACGTTGCCCCCTGATGAACTTCTTTTTTTAACAGATCATTGTTGTTAATACATTAAAAAAATTGGTAATGATATGCGCTGTATAAAATAGAGTGCTATATACAACACACACAAACAAAATCCGACTACTCAACATCAATCAAACGTCATAATCTAATATTTTCACTCTGTTAGTTGAAAATCTGTTTACGTTTGAATATTCAATACCATCATATCGAATTGTTTTATTCCTCATTCTTCCCCCTTCTAAAGAAGTTTTAAGTAGTGTCATACAATCTTCGCAAATCCAGCGTTGATCACATTTATGTCTTTGATTCATATCATAACCTTCAAAATCGTACGTCTATATTTCTCTTTTATTTTAGTCACTATATCTCCCTTTTGATTTCTCTTCCTCATTTTTGGATTGAATGACCTTATACACTGTCGCTCATAAAGGTGGAATATATTTTTTTAATCCCAATTAATGGAATTATTTTAAAAATAATTTAAAAATAATAAATCTAGATAATAGTATACATTCTCAGATTTTATTGAACAATAATTTGCCAATGTGTGTTTTGCGTGACTGCTAAAGCATGTGTATGCTACTATGCTTATCAACTAGGGGACCTATGCCCTTAAGTCATAAATGACAGTAATGAAGATTAATGCCCCACAAAAGGGCACTAACATAGCACATCGACACGATTTTGATCATGGGGCCTCACAGTTACGAGGCCATTGCTTTGTCACTGAACCATGACTATACGCAGCGGGTGCTAGGGTAGGGAGCAGTTTCCATAAATAAATTTAAAAAAACAGAAAATGCAATAAATTTTCAATAATTTATTGCATTTTACCCCGGTTCCCAACATAACAAAATCTTCTGTGTGCCCATGCCTTGAGCCATAATGCATGGCCGTCCAGAGGATTTTTTTATGTTGGGCACCGGGGTAAAATGCAATAAATTATTGAAAATTTCTTGCATTTTCTGGGTTTTTTTTAATTTATGGAAACTGCCCCCTACCCTAGCCACCGCTGCGCACAGTCATGGTTCAGTGACAAAACAATGGTCTCGTAACTGTAAGGCCCCAAGATCAAAACCGTGTCGATGTGCTATATAAGTGCCCTTTTGTGGGGCATTAATCCTCATTACTGTCATGTATGACTTAATGGCATAGGTCCCCTAGTTGATAAGCATAGTAGCATACACATGCTTTAGCAATCCCGCAAAACACACATTGGCAAATTATTATTCAATAAAATCCGAGAATGTTTACTATTATCTAGATCTATAATTTTTAAATAATTTTTAAATAATTTTTAAAATAAATTCCATGAATTGGGGTAAAACTAAAATATTCCACCTTTATGAGCGACAGTGTATGTCATTCCTATTGCGTTATATGGAGATGTTATATGACTTATAGATAGATTTATATGACTGTATCCTCTGTTATAACTATTACCATGTACATTATGTTTTCTATATTGTATGTTTGGTTATAATAGTTACCATGTTCATTAATCATTATGTTCAATTATGTTATCTTTGATAAGGTGAAATAAATAAACTTAAAACTTGAAACAATAATGAGCCTTTCTATTGTGCTTCCAAAGTTTCTTATACCTGACATGAATTCCTTTGTAAATGGTATATAGTACTTGAATTATCAATTGTACAACTTCATAATTCTTGGAACCCATGTTATAATAGTACTTAAATTATCAATCTTGTAACTTGATAATTCTTGGTATCATATACATGGAAATGTTTATACCTGAAATTAATTATTTTGTAAATGTTATATAGTACTTGAATTATTAATCTTATAGCTTGATAATTCTTGGGACCATATACATGGACATTTTTATACCTGAAATTAAATCCTTTGTAAATGTTTAATAGTATTTATATTATCAATCGTACAACTTCATAATTCTTGGGACCATACATGGAAATGTTTATACCTGAAATTAATTCCCTTGTAAATGGTATATAGTACTTGAATTATCAATCTTATAACTTGATAATTTTTGGGACCATATACATGGACATTTTTATACCTGAAATTAAGTCCTTTGTAAATGTCAAAAAGTACTTGAATTATCAATCTTATAACTTGATAATTCTTTCGATCATATTTATGGAAATTGTTATACCTGAAATGAAGTCCTTTGTAAATGTTTAATAGTACTTATATTATCAATCGTACAACTTCATAATTCTTGGGACCATATATGGAAATGTTTATACCAGAAATTAAGTCCTTTGTAAATGATATATAGTGCTTGAATTATCAATCTTGTAACTTTATAATTCTTGGGATCATATATATGGCAATGTTTAAACCTGAAATTAAGTCCTTTGTAAATGTTTTGTAGTACTTGAATTATCAATCTTGTAACCTGATAGTTCTTTGGATCATCGACCTGTCAGGCCTAAGTAGGCTTTTACTAAGGGCCCTTTTGTTCTTCTTACTATATATGAATTCAGTTAGTATACGCTGTATTCTACCTTGATATGCTTTGTATATATTGTAATGTTTGCATTTGTTTTAAACTGAAGAACGAATAAAGAATGTAACAAACTTAAAACGTAATTAGTCGGATAAATAGTTATTACCCCTTTACTTTTGAACTTTTAGGAAGTGAAACTCTTTATCTAATTATCTCCTATATTGCATCTAAACAATGTCTTATTTGTAATATTGACTTGATTACACATCCTTTGTTTTCTGACTCTATTTTAATCTCTATTTTAACATAGTTGTCTCAAACTTAAATAAATCATCTTATTTACTGTAACTAATATATATACATTCATGAATTGCATAATGGTTTAAATGATTACATAGCATTGCATTAATCAGTTACGAAGTATGTTTTCTTCTTCTGAAATGATTTTTTAGCCGTAAAGCTGTATTTTATCACACCAGTCTTCATAATAAACCAAGGTACAATTAAGATTTGTAATTAGAAAGCGCACTTAATTCATTTGTATGCCTACATATATTTTTTCATTATATTTTTCACTTCAATTATATAATATGTATATACAGTGTTTATGATACTTTACCCAACTACAGGGAATTTGTAGTTAAATACCTATTATTCCATTAAACGTTCTTCTATTAGTGTTCCGTTTATGTTATGATTGTCATGATTGTATATATTTTGTAGTTTTTAATCTGCAAATCTGTTAATCTGTTTTTGTTTTGTTTTTGTTTTTTTCCTTTGTCACTATGATTCGATTTTGTACTTAAATTTCTTTAAATATGTTCATTTATTATAACTTGCATATTTGTTGTAAATTATATTTTCATTGTTTTATATTCCATTCAATTTTTATGTAATCACGGCCTCGATGAAAAACAGCTCGTGTTGAATGCGGGCACAATAATTGTATTTGTTTTTAGCCGTGAATAAATAAAATATACCATACCAATACCATACCATTAATGATTTTCGCAATTAGGCCTATGGCCGCGATAAGATGTTATAAATATATAAATTTTAAATCATTTTTATTTCAGTCATTACGACGTGAACTATTTACTGTAAAAAAAATCACGGCATAGTTTATAAAGAAATAACAACTGTAAAAAAAATAGTAAAAAAAGATCAAGTTATGCAAAAAACACAAAACATTGCTATAATGATATCCATTTCATGAATGAACATTGCTTAACCTGTTTTTAGGTTTTTCTATGTGTATTTGATTGAATGTTGCCAATATGTCTCTATTAAAGATGATACACTAAGACGTTAATTTACCTTAGGTTTCTGTGTAAATGAAGTTACTCTTAATTCCTAACGACCTTTTTTCTAATAAAAATTGTTATTTATTCAGAGCTTGCCACGAAATGTCATGGTGCACTAGTGTGTTCTCTTTGGAATATTTGAAAATGGTACGTCTTACCAACATGATCATAACTTTTTCGTATTAGTTAAGATCCCTGTGAAATTATTAGAAATATTAGAAAAGACTGCTACAACATAATACTTTAACATGGAAGATTGAGTACTTTTTAAGATGTTGCCAATCATAATCTCGTGGATTTTTTTTGGAGGCACCCAGTATATAATAAAGCCTAAGTCACACCAGAGCTTACGACCGGTCGCCCTCTTCTGAGAATCACTGCTCTGCATTCAGTTGTCAGAGATTGCAGAGAGGTATTTGGCAGTCTTTAAAAGGTTGACAGTGGTAAACAATTGGTTTCCGGAACATTTTGGTCGGCTGGAGGTTTACGGCTGCTGCATCGAAAACCTTTTGCATAATGATTAACCTCTTTAAATCTGATGAGTTTTATTCATCAGTAGTTTATTTGTATGTCACAACTTATGTCAATACATTTTATAGAAAAGATGTTGTGTTGTACGAAGAAATAGCGCCTTTGGGTTCTAGTAATAGGTTAAAAGCATACATAATACCTATTTTATCAATTAGATTGCCAGCTTTTGATTTATGTTCATGACAATCTGTAGACATTCTGTTATCTAAATACTTGTGTATATTTTCTAAAATGGGGAATTGGAATTAGAAAAAAGAAAAGATTGTAACTTGAATTATATAAATGAAATCAAATTTACTAAGAAAATAAATACATCAAAGAAAACCATTACATTTCTTTTTTTAACATTAATAGGGGTGTTTTAAATGCAAGAGATGAATAAGGTGGTATAAAGTCCGATGTCAAAGTTGCGTATGGATGGGCATGTGTCTTGTAAAAGAATGGCGTACATTTGAGAGAGAAAAAGAGAGAGAGAAAGAGAGAGAGAAATAGAAAGCGAGAAAAATTAGAAAGAGAGTGAGAGAGAGAGAGAGGAGAATGAGAGAGGGAGAGACTGGAAGAGAGAAAGAAAAACATGAACAGCAGAAGTCCAACTGTCGCTTTCTTAATTCATCCTTCTCCTCCCTCTCCTTTTCTCCACCCTCCCCCATCTTTTTCTCTTTTTATTATAATTCTTTTAAAATATATTTTCCACTTCTCGAAGGGGAACGCTCGCCGTGTATGCTACCCCTCCCCTCTATATCTACGCCACTGGGTCTTGCTTTTTAGCCCTGCCTTTGTATGTAATGTATGGATATACTGATGGTGGAATTTAATTTGAAAAAAACAAAGAAGGGGAGAGAAAAGCCCCTCCTACCACCCATCTTCCCCAACCGGCGCTATAGTTCTCCTTAGAACTGTTAGAAGATAACCAACAGTCCTTTTCACGACTACACCAACAGTCATTTTCATGACTACACACTCAAGAAAAAAAGATTACCGAGAGTCCTTTTCAGGACTCCCCAATCCCCCGCTCTCTTACATAGTGCAACCGCAAGCCTACTGTACACTCTCCTCTTGATTTAAGTTATGAATAATTATAAGAATATTAACAAACGGAACTTTTAGTGCAGTTAACGTTGATTGAAGAAAAAAACAAAATGAAAACATTGACAGCATCTGGAATAAAGCATCATTATTGTCGAATACTTAACATGAAAAACTACGGCATATACACGAAAGAGTGGGGTTTTGCGGGGACTCCCCAACGGAGGTCCCTACCGACAACACGTAACACGAATAGAGAACCAAACTTTCCACCTTCGTATAATAGACCACACGCACCGTGTTTCTCTCATAAGTACATGTATACTCTCATTCGCCCATCGAAACTGATTCGTTATCACTGGAATATACAAATTCACACATCCTTCTTTTCTACCTCTTCATAAGTTTTGGACAATTGGATCACTCGTTACAAAGTAAGTTCACAAATAACATGATTTTCTGTGTGTTAGGTTATTTATGTGACGGTTGTATTCTGCCGAGAATGTGTTTGGGCATTAATGGTGAATTCGCAGTAAGTAAAATGGCGCCCGAATCGTGTGGTATCGTGGTATCGTGTATATCACGCACCGCGGAAGCGCAGCTCAAGGGGCTAGCTTTCTTTCTCCGCTTTTTTGCAGGTTTGGTACATGCAACGGACAGTCTATTCTTGACACTCGTTTGGTATCTAATAACATGTCAGATATAGTTACACTCAGAGTTTTAAGGTTCCGACAAACAAAAGTTAACAATTCTTGACTCCAGGGGTGGAGTTTTTGGGCGGATTGGGGGACTGACTTCATACTAGGTGAATGGACCCCAAGATAATACCTTCATTGAATAGGGGAGGGGTGAGAGGGGGAAGTATCGTCTTTATATGAAATGTCGCCTTTCTTATGCCATTCAGTGTGGGGGACCATCGAGTTTATCTTGGCTTATCTGAGTGTAATAGGAACCAAGAATTTGTTCCCAAAATCAAAAGGGCGCCTTCTTTTTCTGCCATTCCGAGGGGAGTGAGGGGGAGAGAATAATCCTCGAGTTTATCTTGGTATAACTTATTTTAGTAGGAACCAAGATTTTTTCCCAAAGTTGTTGGACGAACTTGTTTTGATGTTGAACAGAGTTTTCTTCGTAAAGCTCATGCATGCGAATATATACAGAGAACTGTTTTTTATACTTAAACTTTGATGTTCATTATTCTTTGTTAACTAAGGAATATTGAGAATGGCCATACACTTTTGGATTTTAAGCAAATGTCACATGGACTACCGCCATTCCTAGAAATAACGTCCTTCCGTTTTGAAAGATATTTCTTGGGAGGGGAGATACTATTTCAGCCATGTATGTGTATTGAAGAAAATATCATGTACCTGTACAATTTAATAAGTTTACAGAGATCATTGTAACCATTCTAAATTCAGAATAAACCAAAGGAGAGGTAATGTCAATTTTGCGAGGATATAGAATTCCCTACAAAATGTACCCCAAAAAATCACTTGATGATACACGTTATCATTAAACACGTGAAATTCAATTTGAAACTGAAACTGAAGCTTATACAAATGAAAGAGGTTAACAAAAGTTTGAAATAGTGGGCGGTTTTCTTAAAAACAATTATAATAAAAACGACTCTCGAATTAAATATTGGGTTTGAAATGTTAGGACCTAACTATTTTTTTCCTGCTGCTTTCTTGATATAAATATCTGCTATCAGTATAATCATAGGATGAAAGTGCCAGACATAATATTATTAACCAAAGCATTGGCATAATTTTGGGAGGTAATCTTGTTACCAGTAATAAAATCGGTTTTGATCAAGAAATACTGTTCATGTACTAACTTTGGGATTCCCAAAGTTTTGCCCTATTTTCCTTTGACGTGTTCCGAACAATGCAGTAAACATATGCCTTTGTGCGAACAGACAGACTAAAATGAGAAAAAGAGGTACATGAACAGTATTTCTTGATCTTAAAGTGTACACAAAAACTTCTTGGCTTCTCTCGAGTCCCTTGTTAAAGGTATGCCTTGTTATTGAGTTAATCAAAATGGACAAAGTTTACTTCCATGTTATTTTAACCTTTTTTTTAATGAAGGTCTACTGTCAATATCTTTGGTGATTATCATTATTACTTTCTTTCTAGCATTTACTAAACGTGTAAAGGTTACTAAATCTCAAATTTTTTAAGGTACCTATACATTATGCACCTTTGTACACAAGTTAAGCATTTGAAATGGTACACTGGACAAGTGAGAAGTGAGGTTATAGATATTATGATGCAAGAAGTTAGAAGAAGTTAGAAACAATAACATGTGTTAATATTCGTAATCTCGGAGTTTTGTTTGAAGCTGAAATGATCATGAAGTCTCAGATTTCAAATCATGTTAGTTCAGTATGAGTCAATATATACAATATCTGGAGGCTCAGATAAAATCTGAATCAGAAAGCAACTGAGCTGCTGAGCAGATTCTTCATTCTTTTATCATATCTCGTTTGGATACGTATAATTCGCTGTATATTGGCCTTTCTCAAAATTAAAATAGCCAGTCTGCAGCGAGTTTAGAATATTGCAGCTCGGCTCGTCACTCTTCTAGTAGATCAGGCAGTAGTTCAGATTAATTTAAATCTCTTCATTGGTTATCAATCTCAAAAAGAATCATGTATAGAATGTTACTCATTACCTAAAAAAACCTTTTTATTCTTCACCCCATTACTTGTATCAGATTTTGAAACCGTACACCCCACAACGGAATTTACGTTAAGGTTTTCAGCTGCAGTTATATACACACATAACCAACAACAATGTTTTTTCTATCATTGCATCTATATTGTAGAACACTTTACCATTACAAATCAGACAATCATCATCAATTGAATATAGTTAAGAAGAAACTTAAGTACCTTTGGTTTATATTGTAGTTTAAATATCAAATCATTATTTAGAGAGCCTTGAGCAGTCTCTTCAAATGGATATGTGCGCTTTATTATATGTTGATGTTACTTTGATTATTATGTTTATGTTGTTTAAACATACTTGTGGCTTACATCCAGTAAAATAATTCAAGTTCATCATTTGGATTAAAAAGAATTCCTATATGAAAGCTTAGACAAGAGAAAGAGTTAAACAAAAGTTTGGAAAAAGGGAGGCGATTTTTCTTTCTTTCTTTTTTCTTTCTTTCAATATGTTTGTATGTCTGTCTCTTTTTCTATTTTACTTTTCATCTTCTAAATTCCCTTTTTTGAGGGAGGGATCGGGTCTGGAGTCCCTTTAACACCCTGTAATTTTATGAAAATTTCTTTTATTCTGTTGCAGGCCAAGAGGATATTACGTGCAAGCTTGCATGATAATAGTCTGGCCAACTTTTCGCATTACCATATAAACATTTGATACGGATAAGTCACAACTGACTCCACTTGGCCAGTGTTCAATCTGTTACTCTTGCAATAGTTTATTAATACCAAATGCTATAATTCTTACACTTCTTCGTGATTTAGTACAGACGACGAAATGATATATATATTCCAACAAAAATATGTTTTGAAATGTTATGAGTATTAACATAGTCTCATTCCATTGCTTTATTCCAATAAGCGAATTCGTAATTAAGATTTGCACATGTGCAGATAAAGGTCATTCGGACCCAAATTGTAAAACCATTGAGACGAATACTCGGCTCGTGCTCATGAAAGTTATGTAATCAGTATTTATTTATGTACCGACAGTAAATTTATCTGATACACAGGTGGAAGTATTTTTCTCAAGAGGGCAAACAAAAGGTATTCATAAAGCACCTTCATCACTTCGACAGTGATTATTCTAAAATGCACGAGTGGGACGTGTCCATGGTGTAAAAGATCTGTGGATATTTGGGAGTCATGCGTTCCGAAGCTATTTACGAACTGGCGTATTCTGCTTTCTTAATACGTTGGTCTTTGTCAGATGCATGTATCCTGATATCCTCCAGACGAAGCTCCAACTATTACTAAATTATTGTCACTCTAAACATACAGCACAAAATATAATCTGCACAATTAAATAGTTTAAGTGTATACATGTTGGCTAAGAAAATATATTAAAATCTGTAATCCTTTGCTCATGAGGCGTAATTAGGAAATCCTTGTATGATTATAGCAATACAGTTCTTATAAAGCGCATTGTACCTTTGAAACAAGGTCTGAAGCGCTTTGGTAGGGACAAAAAGTGAAGAAAAAAATTAATGTAGGAAAATATTTTGTATATTTGATTAATAAATACAATTGTCAAACAATAAATTAAGTGAATACGTTTCCTGAGCAGATTTTAAATTCTTGCCTTGAATTATAATAGCTCAGGGGAAGCATGCTAACAACCACATTCTCCGTAAGTCATTTGATCGCAGGTAAAACATACAGGTCTTTCTGCAGTAAACACCGATTTCTTACAGGTTTAAAACTTTTCATTAATTCTTAGAGATAAGAAAGAAGCATGTTATACAACCTCTGTAATGCAAACAGCAAGATGTCAAACTTGATGCATGATTAAATCGTTAATCAATGTTAATGGACAATATGGAAAAATAAGGTTTTCTATGCTTTGATTGATATCTTCTATGATGGTACTCTTTACATATGAAGGGCGTAGAATTCCTTTTTTTTTTGTAGGGGGTGCAATTCAGCCCTGAATGACATAATACAATAACAATGCAATTTAAAACAAAATAAAAATGCAACAATAGCACAATATTAGTATACGTAATACGAAACGAGTACAACATATAGATTAAAATTACACGGGACAAAATTAGGCCAACCTCAGGCAAATTCAAAATATCCTTGTCCATCGATGCTTAAAATGGTCCAACGTAGCGACGACTTTTTTTTACAATCTGTACAATGAGACTCGACAGAAGCTAATTCTACCCTAATTATGCGCTGTGCTATTTTAAGGCGGCATTTCCTATTTCTTCTTGTCCTGTTTTGAGAGATTGCCAAATGAACATATAATATTGAAAAGCAGGACACTCTTTGTTATTGAATTGTAGAACAGGGTCGGGATTTTTGCCTCTCTATGGAAACTTTTCAGCTTACGCAGAAAAAACAACTTCCTGCTAGGTTTCTTATACACCGATTGTGTGGTATCCCTTCATGATAATTTGTCCTTTGAAGGTATTACAAAGTTTTGGTATGGGTCATAAATTTGGTTCAAATTAACATATTGGAAGCATATGCGTTCCTACAATATACATTGATCGTTATCGCGGTTGAAATCGAGTCTAAAGTTATGAAATTATAAATAATAAACTCTTTATTTTGTATAGCTCCCTCTCAAGGTCAAGATATTAATTTAGCTATGAAACCATGTTTCTTGACTAAAATCGACTGATAAGCTATTCCCGTTTGGAAATTATATATCCCAACTACATATTCTGAGATTTTCATGGTCGCAGCTACCATTGTACGGCCGTAGGCGCTATTTGAAATTTATCAAAATTTACCGGGAGCACCAGTAAATTTTTATATTTAATTTATCTCGAAAACAGAAGTGTTTTAGAGGCTAATTTTTCTAGTGCTTATGATACATGCACAGGGGCATCTAAATATATCAAAATTGTAAAGATTCACTATCCACCCGATTTTCAAAATTTCCCAAAACTTTGTATTACCTTTGAGACAGTTCCAATATATCTATGGTTTCCATTTTTTCACTTCAGTTATGTCTGTCTGAGTATTCTCGTATATTATCAAAGCGGACCCAAGTAATACCCTAATTTGGACATGCTTACACTTCAAAAAAATTGCATTGTAATTTTACTCTTAAGAATCTATTCGACAAACATGCTTTTGAGCTTCGACCACCCACGCTTTTCATGTAAACAATCGGTGATCATAAAATGCCTTTTCTTTTCCTTCAATATGAAAACTACCAGGGTGAACATCATTACAATTGATTTCAATCGAGGTACGTCTCCTTTCAGAACATTCTTTTCAAATCTGTTTTTCTTTTTTTCTTTTAATACCCTCGTTACAAACTCAGCCTTATCAAATATATTATTCACCTACGATACTGCGCCATGATATAGTGAGTGTGCCAGTCCGTATGTCATGGCATGACTAGAAGGGATCGGACATAAAATTGTGTGGTTTCAAGGCAAAGTCACCCGTCTTTCTCTCTGTCTCTGTCTCTCCGTCTCTCTCTCTGTCTCTCTCTCTCTCTCTCTCCTTCTTTCGTGTTAAAACATCTAGGGTCCATTAGTAAGCCTATATCGTTTACATAATAAAAACTAAGCACAACAACAACATCAAACACTGCAAACACCGTCAGTTCCTTAAGCCAATGTCTTTGAATCAGAGAAGAAAATCGTTAGGATGCGAGCAAGGTTACTATTAGAATCGTAAAATGTCAGGTGAAGATTTTGTCTTCAACTAAACATATAGAGCCTCCTTACAACATGATGTATTAAATAATGACATAATTATTTCATGGCTATAGTAGTTTTTAAGATTATTAAAATAATCCCTATTACACGTCAACTTGGTCAATCAGACAACGTCGTTTATACTAATAATCTACTTGAAGCACAATTCTAAATTGATTTATCCTCCCGGTACAAGTAAAGAAAGTGATTGCCAACAATTTCATTGGCAGACTAAAATATTAAAATGTGTCTTGCAGGAATTTTCATCTTGAAAAGAATGTCAATGGGACGCCTGGATCGCATATTGTTTGCCTGGTATGTTTAAAACAACAAACAAAACAAATTTCCCGTATAAACTACACACACATACCCTTTCGCACATTCTCCTTTTGTTTTTCCGGGATTTTTTTTTTTTTTTTTTAATTCAATATTAAAACAATACAAATATTTCTTCAAAATATATTTCTATTTAGCATAATAACAGAAGTGAGGTTATAGATATTATGATGCAAGAAGTTAGAAAAAGTTAGAAACAATTACATGTGTCAATATTCGTAATCTCGGAGTTTTGTTTGAAGCTGGAAGGATCATGAAGTCTCAGATATCTCGTCACATTAGTTCAGTATGAGTAAATAATCACAATATCTGGAGAATCAGATAATATCTTATTAGGAAAACCACTGAGCTACTGAGCAGATTCTTCATTTTGTTATCATATCTCGTTTGGATATGTATAATTTGCTGTATGTTGGCCTTTCTCAAAATCAAATAGCCCGTCTACAGCGAGATTTGAATATTGCAGTTCGGCTCGTCACTCTTTGTAGCAGATCAGGCAGTTTTTCAGATCTATTTAAATCTCTTCATTGATTATCAGTCTCAAAAAGAATAATTTATAGACTGTTTCTCATTACCTTCAAAAACAACCTTTTTATTCTTCACCCCATTACTTGTATCAGATTTTGAAACCGTACACCCACAACGGAATTTACGTTAAGGTTTTCAGCTGCAGTTATATACACACATAACCAATAACAAGGTTTTTGCTATCATTGCACCTACATTGTAGAACACTTTACCATTACGAATCAGACAATCATCATCAATTGAATATAGTTAAGAAAAAACTTAAGCACCGTTAGTTTATGTTGTAATTAAAATATGATATAATTGTTTAGATATTGTACAGAGCGCCTTGAGCAGTCTCTTAGAATGGATATGTGCGCTTTAAGACTTGGCGTTACTATTATGATTATGTTTATGTTAAAACTAATTCAAGTTGGTTTAAACATATTTGTGGCTTACACGCAGTAAAAAAATTCAAGTTTATCATTTGGATTAAAATACAATTCCTATATGAAAGCCTAGGTAGATCATATTACATTTAACAATGAAGCAATGAAGCATGAAACAGAATTTAAAAGGGGACCGACTTCAAAACAAGGTGGATGGACCCGCAAATTTGTGTATTTCAGTTGTCACTCTTTATGTAAATCATTTATATTGTATACTATTATTTTTATTTGAATGTTTTATATTTGATTTTTCAATATGCAGAATGACATAATACAATTTACAAGGCAATCAAAACAAAATTGAAATGCAGCAATAGCCCAACATGAGTAGATTTAATAAGACGAGACAAGTACAAAATATAGATTAAATTCACACGGGACAAAATGAGGCCATCCTTGATTTAAAAAGCGCCTTTGGAAAATCCACCTAAGGCAAATTGAAAATATCCTTGTCCAGCAATGTTTGAATTGGGCGAACATGGCGACAAATAAGTTTGCAATCTGAACTAAATTTCTATGTGATGAATACTACTGGCCCAGTAATACTTACTGGATTTAGTATGTTTATGTTTAGTATTCGTTATATTTATTTCTTTCAAAATGTTGTCAATTTTGATCAATGAAAATGTTAACGCCTTTCGCTACAAGAAGCTAAGCAGTATTAATACAATGCAAATGATACAAAGCCTTATTAGTAAATAAATAATATGACTCATGAATCTATTTAATGGTAGAGGGTTACCTGTTTCCTATCTTAGGCACAATCCAAGCAATCATGTTAACAATTGTTTTCGAACTAAAATAACAAAACGTAAGGGCTTTTGACCCATATTCATTGATGCAGTCTAAACTTGGTACAAGAATATTTCTACAAAGTTTTCCATCAGGCATCCAAAGCAGCAAATTCATGAATAAGGTATCATTAGACAGAAAATGTGTTTCTCTTTAAAATCATATACAATCGAGGGTTACACAAGTTATAGCTTTTAAGAAGAAGTGCATGTGTTCGAGTGTACACGCGTGCATATGTGTGTGTATGTGTGTGCTTGCGTTTTCCGGTTTGTTATAGACGTGCATCAATGTGATATGATAATTAACATCCATAATAGGCTCAGGTTTCACCCCTGGGTACGATACCAGTCAGTTTGTAGGCTCACACGTATTACAAAAACGTGACCGCTCGATCAACTAGTCATACCCTAAAAAAAAATCATCTACATATTGGTTTGTCTTTCAGGTAAAGGTTCATTTTCCATTTCTCATTGGAATATGTTCAAATCAATTTAAAATTGTTGGCATATTCAAATATGAAAGGAGAAAATGCCCATCAGATCAAGTCGGTGTGCTTGATTGAAAAGTGTTTTTTTTTTTTTGTCATTCGAAGAAGGCAACTTGTGGAATAACAAAGTCGGAAAACATGTTTTGACAGAATTTTAAATAAAAGTTATGTCAATATTCTCGATGTTGTGTATTTTGCATCATGTATACTGTCGTGTTATAAACACTTTAATTTGTGACAAGAACAGGCCTAAGTGTGAGAGATTTTTCAAAATCAAAAAGACCTTTCGATATTCGCCGGCAGGTCTTATTTGCGCTAATAACTGAAAAGCATAGCTTACCTGATAGAGCATTAGAGTAGCGGTGCATCATAACAGCTATATAAGTTTGAAATGTTTTTTCATTGCATTGTTTCAATCACAACTTCGTGAATGCCCCGGGTACACAGACTTGAACCAGGCCTTTATCTATCTGTAACATTTTTTTCTGGGGTCTGCAATTATCGAGTATTTCTGTAAAAATGAAGCAATATCTAGTGATTTTGTTATAATTTGTTGTTTCAAAATAAATGAATTTGTTCTTGTTTTCTATATGAAATTCATATCACCATAGGCTTAGCAGGATAAAAATCGGTCTAAAGATTAGGGTATTAATATGTTACATAGCTTGAATGTCGATTGGTATCTTATTTTAGAGTATGCCAGAGCCTAAATATGTTTCATTAAGAATTATTAATAAGTACACATGTCTGTAATATTTTGTACCGGGGACGGAGGAATCTAATGTAATCATGTGAAGTTTCAAAAACTGAAGTATTGACATACGAAACCTTGTGTTTTCAGCATATTTATGATATATACTTTGTCTAGTTCTGATATTTTGTTTTACTAATGTAGAGCGCTGCAAAATATGTTTCTATGAAATTTAGGTTTTCTCAATCCATTCATCATTAGCTTAACGTTTAAAAGTCATCTTAGGCTCAAGTATAGCATGCCATAGGTAAATGCATACATGTAGTTCGGTATTTACGTTATAGGGTATCCTCTTATTTCCTAAATAACATTATAAAACATATATATATATTTAAAATCGTGTTAAGAATGGTGGAACTGAATATCAGGTAAAGTGTCATCAACAGAAGCCTAAATATTGTTTCCATTTTTCACTTCAGTTATATATGTCTATCTGAGTTTTTTCGTATATTATTGTAGCGAGGAATGTTTAAAAACAAAGCGGACCAAAGTAATACCCGAATTAGGACAAGCTTACACTTCAAAAAGATTTTCATTGGAATGTTACTCTAAAGAATCTATTCGACGAATGTCATAAAATTACCCTTTTTCCCCTTTCATGTAAAACCTACCAGCGTGAACATCTTTACAATTGATTTAAATCAAGGTGCGTACCTTTCAGAATATTCTTTTCAAATCTGATTTTCTTTCTTTACCCTCGTTACAAACTCAGATTCACCTACGATAATGTGACATGATATAGAGAGTGTGCCAGTCCGTATATCATGGCATGACTAGAGCGGATCGGACAAAGAATTGTGTGGTTCCCAGACAAAGCCACTTCTTTCTCTCTCTCTCTCTCTCTCTCTATCTCTCTCTCTCTCTCTCTCTATCTCTCTCTCTATCTCTCTCTCTCTCTTTCTGTCCATCTCTGTCTCTCTCTATCTCTCTCTATCTCTCTTTCTTACTGTCCATCTCTCTCTCTATCTCTCTCTCTCTCTCTCTCTATTCCTCTCTCTTTCTCTCCATCTCTCTCTCTCTCTCTCTTTCTCTCTCTTTTGTGTAAAAAATAATCCAGGGTCGATTAGTACATCCATATCGTTTACATAATAGAAACAAAGAAAAAGAACCACAAAAAACACTGCAAACACAAAACATGTTTATTAGTTGTTCATCCGTTCATTCATATAACACAAGGCAAAACATGTTATTACACAAACCCCCTGTACGTACAACCCATGCAATGAAATCATTTCGAAATGTGGGAAGAAGCAAATGGAATGATTTAAACGAGGAGATAAGATAAAGTTCAACTTTGTCTAGATTTAAAGTTTTGTGCAAAAGGGAACTATTTATTAAATTGGGTAGGACTATAAGTTTTAAGTTCATATTTCGCATTTGTCATGTGTTTCGTCTTCCTCCTTTTTTATTTTAAATATTCTTCTCTTCTCTCTCTCTCTCTCTCTGATGATATGTTTTAAAGTACATTGCATTGTATGTGTGTCAGTGAGTATGGCTGAGTATGTTTGCAAGATATATGTTATTGTTTTGTAATAAGTATGAATATACATATATCTCTTTTTTGTTTTGCTTGTTATAATATGTTTTTATTATATTTGTATTTAATTGTATGTTAATGGGACCCATTTGCAAGCTCTGCTTCTCATGGGTCTATAACCTGTCATCATGATATAATTACCAGTACCAGTCTCATTGCAAATTGTTTTTAATGATTAGCTTAATGAATTGACATTGAAATTGAACACAATCAGTTCCATAACACTATGTCTTTAATTAGAGAAGACAAATCGTTAGGCTGTGAGCAATGTTAATTATAGAATCGTAAAATGTCAGGAGATGACTTTGTCTTCAACGTATCATAGAGAGCCTCCCTTTAACATGATGTAACATTGACATAATGACTTCATGAATACGTTAATCTTAAAGAATATTCAAATTATTTCTGTTACACGCCATGTCGTTCGTACCAATGATCTACTTTAAGCACAATCTTAAGTTGATTCACCCTCCCGCTACAAGTCAATAAAGTAATTGCCCACATTGTCATTGGCAGACTAAGAAATAATAATGAGTCTTGCAAAATTTCCATCCCGAAAAGAATGTCAAAAGGAAGTCTGGATCCGATGATTGTTTTCTTGTTGTGTTTCGAACAGCAAATATAAGAAATTTCCCGTATAAACTAAACACGCACCCACCCACGCAAATTTCTTATAGCCTTTCCCTAGTTTTCTTTTTACTTTTTTATTCAATATTAGAACAATACAACCTCTTCTTCTAAATAACTTTTTTTTTTCATTGTAATAACGTGATACATATGCAATTCAAAAATTACGATTTTTTTTTTTTTGATTTTTTTTTTTTGTGGGGGGGGGGGGAATGAAATCGGTTGAAATTTGAAACGTGAAATTATAACCCCTTCCCTTAGTACACAACCCCGAACAAAACTCCATACTACGAATGCAAAAAAAAACACATACACACAACCAATGTGTTTCCCTTCACGCACACTCCCAACCGTCATTGCTAGGGACAACAATGACAAAGAAGCAACAAAAGGCTAGGCTTACATTACGCTTCTTTATTGTTTGGTCTGCTTCATTCGAATTATATGAATGTTTTGTTATACATTGCGGGGTCATTATCGTTTAAGTTCCTAATTTTAGTTTTCAAAAAATTGAAAACATAAGCAAATAGTGGCTTGGAAACCAGAGTCTGGCCTCCCCCCCCCCCCCTCAAATAACATGTTTACATTTGAAAAAAAAGAAGATTCGGAATTGTCCAGATTTGCTAGTGTAGTAAATTTAAATGATTAAATTGTTGGAAAATCACTTAGATGCAATGGCAATTGATATATACTTAAGTCCCTTCTACCCCCCCCCCCCCCCCTCCTCATTGCCATTATTTTCTTTCTGTTAGGGAACAGATTTAAGTTTCCACTTGTTGAGCGGAATGCCCTGGCCACTTTAGCACATGATATTATTTGCGTCACAATGCCCATCAGAACTGAGTCACTGAGCTACAGATATGTATTCTTTCGTTTGGTTGGTTAGCTCTAGTTATATGTATTTTCCTCTGGTTTCGTTTTTGGACCACATGATCCAACTGACTTGCAACATGTACCTGGTCAATGACCCGTCACCAGAAGGTGAAATACAAACTCACGCAGCCTATGTCTTACATTTCATATGGGTCATCCGTCACTTCTACATGAAAATCAGATAAAACGAGGCACATCTGCATTTGATTGATTTCTAGATCATTTTCTTCAACATACTGCATGTTTTGGCATCTATCAAACCGGATCATGACCCAGAGACAGAATTTCCCTCTACCTTGCGAAAGAGACATTGTGAACGCATTTCAAACACATTCTAAAAGAAACCTCTCATGTCACGCGTTGCCAGTTACTTCGAACTGTGTAAGATTATAGGTGAATCCTTTTAGCTCGGATATAATTAGATACATATTTATTTAACGATTCAATTCGCAGTTAGCAGGATCTAGGCAAACAGTGAGTATAATACACTGTTGGTCATAATGGTGGAATAATTATTTTTACCCCAATTTATTGAATGATTTTGACCATGATTTATTCCTAATATATCTAAATAGTCATGATTGTCAAGACATTCAATGATATACTAAAAATCTAAATCCTGGTATAGGACTGCAGTGCTCTCAAGAAGGGAACAGTGGTAACACTACCAAAACATGTGGCATCAAAATCGGGTCTCATTTTTAAGCTGTTACTTGTCATATTTAGAATAAGAAGGCATTTGAAGAGCCATGCTTTTCAGGAAACATTTTTTCTCTGATGTTCTTCCACACTTGGATAGTAACAATGATAACGCTCACAAATTATTTTTACCTCTCACCAGACATCAACCTTCTCGTTAAATTCAAGAAAGAATAGAACATGCTTAAAATGTCAGTGCTACAAAGGAGCATGATACCTTCCAATCTATTTCCCCCTTTAATTTCAATACAATACCGACTCTCTCTCTCTCTCTCTCTTTCTCTCTCTCTCTCTCTCTCTCTCTCTCTCTCCCTCTCTCTCTCTCTCTCTATATATATATATATATATATATATATATATATATTATTATTCTCTTTCTTTCATTTACTGCTCCATTCTTACTTAGCTTATTCACCTTCCAGCTTGTGTTCTCTTTATATATTTTCTTCATCAGTGTTCACAACTGTAAGTTCCTTTAATTTTGAGTATCCATTTGTGAAAATGTATAGTGCATATAGCCATATGCAACGATTGCCAGTTATCATCACACATACGAATTGCTAAAATATCAAATATTTTGGCACAGCAAAAATTCATCAATTTGTTGCACTGCACATATGATATGCATACCTCTTCCACTTCCACATGACAACTATCCACTATTTGATTATAAGAGAAAAGAATGAAATGAATGACAATGAAAAAAAAGTGTTTTATTTTTCCATAAACTGTCCATCTAATAACCGTTTCTTGCTTTAAAAACGTATGTTGTTATACCACACAAAGAAATCGAAATGATTAGATAACGTGATGGATAAGTCATGTTGTTATCCCGAATGAAGAAGGAGAAACATATTGTAAATGTACCGTATTCGGCAATTCCAACATATTAGCAGTATAAGTCCATGGGCCAAAAGCTGAAGAGGAACACACTCTCTAAAACACATTACTTAGGGCATTGCAATATCAAAACCATCTTTCAATTATGTAGAAATTAAATTAGTACTAGCGGTAGTAGTCGTAGTTGTAGAACTGGTAGTTGTAGTAGGATTAGTAGAGTAGTAGTAGTATTAGTAGTATTAGTAGAATTTAAAGTAGTAGTAGTATTAGTAATAATAGTAGTAGAAGTAGTAGTAGTAGTAGTAATTGTAGTAGTAATAGTAGTAGTAGTAGTAGTAGTAGTAGTAGTAGTAGTAGAAGTAGTAGTTGTAGTAGTAGTAGTAGTAGCAGTAATAGTAGTAGTAGTAGTAGTAGTAGTAGTAGTAGAAGTAGTAGTAGTAGTAGTAGTAGTAGAAGTAGTAGTAGTAGTAGTAGAAGTAGTAGGTGTAGTAGTAGTAGCAGTAGCAGTAAATGCAGTGTTGTATAGTAGTAGCAATAGTAGTCATAGTAGTAGCTAGTTGCAGTAGTTGCAGTATTATTGTTCGTAGTAGTATAGTATACAAATATATACTGCTTTGAGAGGTTCTGGTTAAAACTATGCGCAAGAGGTGACTCCAATAGTACTTTTTGCTGAGGGGCGCAGCCCCGAAGCAAATGGTACTTTTAGAGTCACAGAGGCCCATAGTTTAACCAGTACCTTGAATAGAAGGCATGGTATATTTGTTTTATATCCTGCATCAGAAATTTATTTTTAAAAAAAAAAACAAAAACAAACATTTTTGGGAGGAAAAAAAATGTCAATTTTTATCTTAAAAAGATTTGAAATATTTTGTTTTCATTAAATTAAGATTTGAAAAACAAATTTGATTCAATTCAAAAAAAAAAAATTCACATTTTTTTTCAACTCCAAAATAGTAAACCAAAATAGTACTCTCATATAGTACTTTCTAAAAATAGGTCAAATATTTCTTGTCATGTGACGAGCTCTCAACCAATCAAAAGCCAACAAATGTTTGATGCAAGATATAATAGTAGACATATATTGGCGGTAGTAGTAGCCGTGTAAGCAATAGTTAAGTAGTTTGTTTTAGTAGTATTACTGTTGGTGATAGTAGCAGTAATGATGTGATTAGAAGTAGTGTTAGTACGTAGTAGTGGTAGTAGAAGTATAAGTAGTAGTAGTAGTAGCAGTAATTTATTAAGTAGTAATTGCTGTAGTAGTAGTAGTAGTAGTAGTAGGAGTAGTAGTATTAGTATTAGTAGTAGTAGTGGTGGTAGAAGAAGTAGTAGTGGGCCTACTAGGCCTACTAGTGGGCTTAGTATTTCACCATAATTGTATCAGTATTGATTATTAGTGTTACGCCGATATTAATAATTGTCTGTTTTTTTTATTCTGCATCTCATTACATTTTCTTCCTTTAGCTTTTGTTGACATCATTCATGAACCTATTCTAAGGGTGACTAGACCAAAATGTGCATTATGCGTTATGTAATCAGCATTCATCATTTTATAGGATAGACCACAATATAGCTGTCCTCAAACTGCTCCAGATGAACGTCCGTCCGAGTGCTGTAGCATGGATAGCGAACTTTCTCACCAAACGACAGCAGAGCGTGAAATATCGAACGACGCTCTCTGATTGGCTGGAAGTTTCTGCAGGGGCTCCACAAGGGACTAGACTCGGTCCCATTATCTTCCTGGCTATCATCAACGAGGCATGCCGGAGGTCACCGTCGTCTTACTGGAAATATGTGGACGACCTAACAATGCTAGAATGCAGGAAATCCCCATCGCCATCGAATATCCAGTCAAGTGTGAGCAACCTACAAGAATGGACTGTAGACAACAACATGAAACTGAACCACAAAAAGTGTTCTGTGATGACAGTAACTTTCATGCGTGAACCACCCCCACCGCCTGTCATCCAAATTGATGGACATGACATTAGTCAAGTAGATTGTGTCAAATTACTAGGGGTTTTCATCCAAAAAGATCTAAAATGGACTTCTCAAGTCAATGAAATTGTTAAGAAGGCAAACATGAGGCTGCATATGCTGAGAGTTCTCACTAAATTTCGATTGCCCTTATATGATCTAGTGCTCATTTACTGTTCATACATAAGGCCAGTGTTGGAATATTGTGCGCCCGTTTGCAACTCCGGCTTGTCTGCCAAACAAAATGAACAAATAGAGAGAATTCAAAAGCGAGCGTGCCGCCTCATGTTAGGGCCACGTTATGTCTCGTATCAAAACGCTCTTCAACTGTGTAAAGTGTCCTCTTTGAGTGACCGCAGAGAATATCTGTGCCTCAAATTTGCAAAGAAGCTGCTTGAGCCTGGGTCAAAGTTTAGTCATTGGCTGCCCCAAACACGTGGGGACTTCCATTCTCGAAATCTGAAAAATAAAAGCAAGCTCACTGAAATGTCATGCAAAACGACACGGTATAGAAACAGTCCGTTGCCATATCTAGTCAGATTGTTAAACGCTCATAGTACTGAATAATTACCAGTTTCACCTTCGACGAACACATTCACTGTTCTCTACTACTTTCACTCTCTCAATATCCCTATTTTCTCCTCTCTGTCAGTGCTGTGCTGCGGAGCGGGGAGACCCTCTTCATGGCTTCCAATTGTTCTCTAGCTCTCTGTCTTGTTACTCTCACTCTTTGTCTCCCCTCCCTCTCTTTCTCTCTCTCTCTCTCCCCTCTCTCTCCTCTCTCTCTCTCTCTCTCTCTCCTCTCTCTCTCTATCTCTCTTTCTCTCCCTATCTCTCCCTATTTCTCTCCCACCCTCACCCTCTCTCTCCCTTTTCTCACTCTCCTTCTTTCTCTCTTTCTCTATCTCTCTCTCTATTTCTCTGATATAACTTCCTAAATAAAAGGATGACATGTGAATGCATTTTTGAATAATGTTATAGAATTTTACTTTTTTTTAACTAAATCAGATTTAATTGTACAAAATTTTTAACGATTCCCAAGATGATACACATTATATCGAATATTACAATGGCAACCTTTTACCCATGTTTGTATGCGAAACTTATCTTATCATATTTTAATGCAATATTCTACATGTACCTTTTACTAAATTGGCCCAAATACAAAATATTCTGCATTTTACCTACAATGTATAATTTGTATAATCTGTTTAAATCATTGGAGCATCTATTTGACTTTATAATTCCTGGATTTGGTTTCTGTTGTTGTCCCTGTTATTGAAGAAAACACCACAACTATACCTTACCCATCTGGCTATGCATTTTCCAACCAAAACATTTAATTCTTTTGAATATCAAAAATGTATTGCTATTCATGTATTGTATAAGTCTAATATATCATCTTATTGCAAATATGGTAATACAATTCGAATTTCTGTATATGTACCAAGCAATTTGCCAAGGTCGTTGGAAACCAAAAACAAAAGAATTCCAATTTTACTACCATGCATAATGTTTTACGTGTAATTTTACTTTGTCACTGATGTATACCTTGTAAAAGAAACTGCAATTCGGCTCTCGGGCCGCGAATGTTTTTAATGAAATGTACCATTTTAAATAAATAAAAAAAAAATTAAATCTTATCATTATTGCTGTTATCATCATTACAATAACTGTTTTAATTACCCTCGTTAATCACACATGCGGCGATCGTAAGATGGGGGAGGCACTCTGCCCCTTTCTACTGAAGATAAGTGGTTTCTAAACATTGCCCCTTCCCCCTCTTCATAAAGTCCGTTTTTCCCTCTGATATTGTCTAATATCGTAATTTTTTAGGTGCCTAATTTACTTTGCATTTGCCGTCTTTTCTTTGTAATAAATGCCCCTATTACCTTCTCATATGAGCCCCTTTTCAGCTGCCTGATGTGCTCCTTTTTACTTCTGATAATGACCCCTTTTTAGGTAATTATGAGATATGCCAGAGCTTCTCTCTGATAAGTGCCCCTGTTACTAACACAGGGGCCCTTGTTCCTTGTTAATAAATGTCATTCCCCCTTCTTATAAGTGCCCATTGTTCTTTTAAAATCATTTCCCGTTCCCCTTTCTTATAAATGCTAATTATTATTAATAATAATACTACCGTTTTATTTACCTAGGGTAGCCACTTCAGTTATGAAACTGCTCTTCCAGCGGGCCCTGCATAACATAATATGTTATTACTACCCTTCTTCAATCTTATATGCTGAGCGCCTAGCTAGAAGGTAGAAGGTCCCATTGTTATAAGTCTTTGGTATAACTCGGCCGGGGTTCGAACCCACGACCTCCAAGTTGAACCACTTAAAGAGAAAATCTCGAATATCATCCCTGATAGTGTATTACATATACAGGTGGGATATATACAATATCTAAAGATTGTCGCTATAATGTTACCCTCTGTAGGTCTCCCATTTTATCCAAGAAAGTGTCTATTTCTGCTGGTGCACCCCACTTCGAAAGACACTTCGCCGCCAGTGCGTCATCATCATCATCATCATCACCACCACCATAAGTATCAGTATATTCCTCAAAATTAGTTGAATGAACGGAAAATAAGAGGTTGGAAACATGTGACAAGTTCTAAAATAATATACCAAAATTATTTTCAATTCATTTACAGGTTCTGTGGATCATCTCTCGTCGTAATGTAAACTGGACCCAACATCAGCGATGTCGAAGAAGCCGTAAGTATTTTTACAGACCTGAATGTCTTAGGTGAGAGTCATGGAAAATATAATATGGCATACAAATATTGAACCTTTATGGAAGGAAGGAATAACAATTACAGCTCGAGCCCAAGAGACCGATCGATCTATTTGGGACGTTCTTCTACCACTTTGTTTAGTATTAACTACACCAACGACCCATGAGACTGAAAATGTTCAATTTTCATTGCATTTTCTTGTTGTTGTTTTTTCTTTCTTTTCTATCGCGATAACACTTTCTGTCTTTTCCTGTATTTTCTTGTTCCATTTCTCTATTTACTTTTTCTCCTGTTTGTATTGTGCACGGCTTTTCGATACTCTCTTGACCTCAGATCCTCTTCAAATTTCACTGGCTTCATCAGGGGCGTAAATCCGTACCGAGGAGTGGCGGGGGGATGATCGGCGATAGCCCTCACATACTAGCACGAGCACACGCCCACACTAATTTACGCAAGCGCGCGCGATCGCGCACGCACAAACACACAACACACACACACACACACACACACACAAACGAACAAACAACAAACACACACATACCTAAACACATGTACATAAATTTATATATGCATACATACATGCACGCACATGCCAAATTTGACAACCATAAAGTAAAAGAATTGGACATATTTCGAAATACTGACAGCTGCAAACTGTAGTGTTTTATTATGATGAACTCCAAAATAAGACGACACACTTTCAAGCAGTAACATAAAGATTGAGTATTTCATCGGGAAGATGCGAACTCTTTATTTTTGAGTCCCATCACTTAAAAAATGATGTATAATGGTACTACCACGGGAACATCAACAAAAATGTTTCATTGGGGAGAAAGCGCATTGTAAGTCATATTCTTTGTTTTCTCTTAAAGGAGAATTAACTTCAAAAAACATTTATCTATGACCAAATAGACAATTCTGAGTTCTTTCTGGAAAGCCTAGGACATTGAATGTTTTATAAGAGCCAAACGTTAAAACCAGTCCGAAGTAGTACAGACCTACATTGATCTAGCCGTTTACTGGGGGCCGCCATTGTACCATAATACCATTTCATTATGGACTGACAATAATGCACTGCAAATTGGCCGCAGGCGACAATGTAGGAATGGTTACATAACAGTAGAAACTAAATAATATAATCAGGTACGGGGTTGTAATGAGTGAGCACACCTGCATTGATATGGAATGAATGTGACAGGTGAGCTTGGCTGGATTGAGGATAGAATGGATGGCAACCTTAATAACACAACTAGACAAAAATACTGAACTAAACTAAATACCAGACTGAAAAGGAGCTTAGAAAACCAAAAAAAATAGAACAACTGGAAACAAAATGTCAAAGTATAAAACTGAACTTTAAAAAGAAAGGGGAATGTCCAATTAACAGTCCTACAATATATATTTGCGTATCACCTGTGTCGTGTGCGTGGCCAATTTGCAGTGATTTTTTTTTAAGTACATGTTGAAAAGGTATTATGTTATAATGGCAACCCCCATTAAACGGCTAGATCCATGTAAATCTGTACTTCTTGGGACTGGTTTTACCCTTTGGCTCTTATAAAACATTTTATGTCCTAGCTAGACTTTCCAGAAAGGGCTCAAAATTGTCTATTTGGTCAAAGATAAATGTTTTTTGAAGTTAATACTCCTTTAAAACCAAAAGATAATCTGGCACAGGAGGACGAGTACCATGGCACTAGGTTTAAATCCATGGGTACATCAAAGGGGAAGTCCACCCCCAAAATAAGTTTGTTTCGATAGAGGCAGAAAAATAAGAAAATCAGGTGAGTGAAAGTTTGAGCAAATTCTGAATGAAAATAAGAAAGTTATGAATTTTTGAAGTTGTGATCAATCAAATACAAATTGGCAACTCTGTGACTTATCACGCTAGCTCTCCTTCATTTGCTTTGTGCATAATATTCCATAAAATCATGTTTTCTTCGTTATTGATGACGGAATATATTTGTTCCTTGCAGGGGTAGTATAAAAACATATTTGCAATTATTATATTTAGGGTGCATGTATGGTTGAAATTTTTCTTAAGGGAAAATGAAAATTTCTGATTTTGTTAGAACTGAGCAGATGGAAGTTGTGTTTACATGATACGTCATAGAGTTGCCAATTTGTGTTTGATTGATCAAAACTTTCACTGACTTGTTTCCCCCATTTTTCTACTCCTATTAAAACTAACTTAATTTTAGGATGGACTTCCCCTTTAAGGGTTAAATGACGTGTTGATTGACTTAGAGGTTAGAAATTACCAAAAATGTTCCGTCTGATACCTGACCTGAATACAAATTCCTTTGCAACATGTTCGATGTCAATTTGGTCGAGGATCTCACTGTGGACGTTGCATACAGCCGTGGCGTTGAGTCGTTTTTGGGACATTGTGCTCCTCAACCATGTTTTTAATCGACGCATGGTGGAGAAACTCCTCTCACACTCACTTGACGATACGGGGCATACGAGGAGGAGCTGCGTGATAGCCTTCACCTGAGGGAATAGAGCGCGGACCTCTGGTGTCATCTGTCGGTACGCGTCCACTGATTCATAAAGAGATGACGCGCCTGTGGTGTGACGAAACATTAGAAGTTGTACTGCCAGGATGTCTGTTTTCAGTTCCGGATATCTAATACATGCAAAAACATGAATACAAAAGTATTTTTGTACTCAGATTCGGGAGTATTTATAAGTCTTATACGACTATAAAGGAAATGAATGACTGAGACAAAAAGAGCAAAGAAGGAAGAAAGAAATAACTAACCACTCAAAGAAAAAGAAAAAATACACAACTTTGTACGAGTGGTCAAAGTACGGGGCTAGGCAAAACAAGTGTGAAAAGTTTTCACACTTGTTTTGCTTAGCCCCGTACTTTGCTTAGCCCCGTACTTTCCTTAGCCCGGACTAACTTTTTCTGGCTTTTCACACACATTGTTTTAGACGCCAATCCAGGGATAAGAAACTTCACGCTGTTCAGACTGGAATTCGTTAGCCCCGGATATAGCTGTATTGCGTGAATAAACATTAGGGCATTTTCTGCAGCTGCTTCGCCTCTGGCCAGCTCCAATATACCCTCCATTGCGTAGTATAGTACCGGACTATTTTACGTTTCTGTTCAGATTCTTTTGCTTGGCACCGGAATTGTGGAGTTAGTCTTGCTTTTTGCAGGACCAACTAACATCTTTAGGTGGGGCTAGCCTACTTTGGTAAATTCATGTCTGAACAGAAAATGGTCTAAGCTTAGCCCAGAACTATAGGTGGGGCTAAAACCCACCTTTAGTCCGGGGCTAAGCAAAATTTTGCCAGCGTGAAAAACATAATATTAAAACTACTCAAAGTAACATATCTAGACTAGTGAAATATATGAACAACAAATTCATTCATTCATAGACCTACACAAACATCACATGCATTGCAGCCCTTAAATATCATCCAGTGGCGTATCTGGGGTACTCCGTCAGGGGGGGGGGGCGACCGAAGAAAATAAAGCGATGCTAATTTTCACTTCTGGCGAGCGAGCGAGCGAGCAAAAACTAACTTTAAGTAACTTTAGGTGTATACACTGGTATCATTGTAAGTCGGGGTGGGCACATTCATTTGTAAGCGACATGAATTTAATTTTTGCAAGCGAACGTAGGGAGCAAGACAAAAAATTACTTCTTTTTTAATAATTTCCACTTAAACTTGGTTCAATTGTCCCATGCCGGGTGCGGGAACAAAAATGTGTTTATGGTGATGGTATGGCCATTTTAGCTAGCGAGCGAAAATACACTTTTCTCTCAATGAATTACTATATAAAATTTGTTTCATTGTTGCAGGGCGGGGCGGGCACAATCGTGTTAAAGGCAATGTCAATCCCATTTTGGCGGGAAGGCAACCCCCCTACATTTCTCTTTTTAATGATATTGTAGCAGGTCAGTGGTGGGCACATAATTCCACGAGCTAGCGAGCGTAGCAGGGGGGGGGGGATCACTTCTCTTTTAGTGATAACATGGATCTTAAACTTGGTTTCATTGATCAATGTCAGAGACGTGATTATTAAAAGCGATGATATTTCTATTTTGGCGAGCGAGCGTAGCGAGCGAGCAAAATTTTTTGTAATGATAATTGGTTCATAAATGTCAGGTTTTTTTAATTGCAGATCAGGGCTTACACAATCATGTCTAAGGTGATGTTAATTCCATTCGGCTATCGAGCGTAAAAATAATTGTCTCATGATGATTGGAACATAGATTAACACCTACTCTAGCAAGTCAGGCCTTATTATTAGGCAATGTTAATTCAATTTTGGGTACAATTTGTTTAATTTTTTTTACTGATTTGCTGCAAGTTCGGGCAAGCACAATCGTGCTTAAGGCGATGTTAATTAAATATGTAGGAGTGGGCGTATAGCGAGAGAGCAAAAATACTCTTTTCTTTAAATGATAATTGGTATATAAACATAAATCTTTATGTTGCAGGTCGGGGTGACACAAATCAACTCATATATTAATCACTAAAATCAATCAATTCTGGCGAGCAAGGAAACAATATCTCTTGGAATAACGTTTGGTACTTATTTACTGGGATTATCTTTGCAGGCAAGGGGGCTCACATATTTTGTTAGAAATGTCAATTCCTATTGGGCGAGCGAGCATAGCGAGCAAGCAAAAAAAATCAATTCTCTTTTATTAGAAATTAATACATAAACTTATTTTTATTGGTGCAGGTCGGAATGGGCGCTATCACGTTTAACGCGATATCAATTCCTTTTTGGCGAGAGGGCGAAAAAACACTTCCATTTTTAATGATATTGTTGCAGGTCAAGGTGGGCACAATTGTTTTTAAAGCAATGTCTATTCCATTTATTCGCGAGCGAGCGTAGCGAGCGAGAAAAAAGTGAATTAGTCTCTCTTAGTAACATTTGGTATATAAATTGGGTGTTATTGTTGCCATGGTTGCAGGTCGGGACCCGTCGGGGAAGGCACAATAATATTCTAGGCAATGCTAATCCTTTTTCTTTTGTTCAGGGAGACGAGCAAGTGAAAACAATTAATACAAAATAGGCTGGCAAGCAGCTCGCGCCAGCGAAGAGTTTCAAATTTGTTATATCACTTATATTTTCCTATTTTCATTTGTCTTTTTCAGGGCCGCATGTGGAATATTTTTCTGGTGGGGGAGGGGGAAAGATGCGTAAATTTTTTTCGAAGAAACTCAAAAGCGAAAGGGGCGAAGGGAGTTCGAGCGACCGAACTGGTCATGAGGGTACTTTTGCATTTTCAAAGGTAGAATTGAAGGATTTAGGGCTACACTACTTGTGAGCTTTGTTAAACATTTTCAGGAAAAAAACTGTACGTTTTCAAAATATCTGGGGTCAACTGCCCCCCCCCCCCCTCCCGGTGCGTACGGCCATGTTCTTTTCTTCTTTTTTTCCCCCAAGTTTTTTCTTTTCTTTCCCCTTTTCCTTTTTTTTTCTTTTTCTTTCCTTTTCTTTCTCTTTCCCTTTTTTTTCATTTCCCCTTCTTCTTTTTTCCCCTGGAGCCCGTCAGGCGGGCACTCTGCCACCTGCCCCCCCCCCTCAGGTACGCTACTGATATCATCCCCTCGTCCCTTAAGTTTTATGTGTGAACAGATGACAACCACCGAGTAGGACTTAGGCAATACAAGAGTTACCGTATTATTGAATCTCAATCAGATGCGTTCACAGTTTTCACACCTCTTACAAAATGTTTCTGGAATTCATATAATGATACATGTACTGTGTTTATTAATTAAATCTAATGAATTCTTTAATTTCCTCAGCCAAATCCTTTCTCAAATATAAAAATAATAAGAATGTGTACAGGCTTACCTTGAAATAACTGAAGAGACAAACGGCCACTGTAAGCCTTGAACACACCAGGTCTGGAACTTCAGTCTTCATCTACCCCCCCCCCCCCGGAGGGACCGCATGCGCGTTCCTAAAATCTAAAAGGGGTTGTGTTTGACGTTTCACCCGGAGATTTCTTTAAAAAGGAGGGGAGGGGGGTTCTCTCTCTCTCTTTGGACTCCTGAGAAATGTAAAAAGGGTGTTAGATAAAATATCTTGAATATCATAGAAAAATTGATCAAATCCCGGGATCAAATTCCTGAAATTCCTGCTAGCTTTGAAAACTCATTCAGGATTATTTCATTTTGAAAAGTAAAACATTGGCCCCCAGTCCCCCTTCAATCGACTAGAGCTCACCTGAAATTGGGGGGGGGGGGGGTTGGTACATTTAGCAGTGTTCCGGGTTTGGAGGGGGGGGGGGGTTCTCCATGGCAAGAAAAGCCAGCGAAAAGCCGGCGAAAGGGGGATTCAGAAATGTTGGCAGTCCTGAGATAGGGGGGTGCTTTCAAAGGGAGGGAACGAGCATACGCGTACCCTAAATAACACTGAGTGGGGGAGCCGGGCACTTCTGATAGCACTTTTTAAGCGCTCGCTGGCGCACTTTACGTCTGGGCTATAATAATACCTTGCAAAAAAACAAAAAAAATTATTCTGAAGTTTATGAAGTGCTTGTTGGCGCACGTCGCGCAACTACTCTTAATGATCGTGACATACTGTATACGTGTAGGCTATACAGTTATACATACATAAACAAATAACTCATTTCTCATGCATTATGCTGAAATTGAAACAATCACATTTTTTCCTTCTTCTTCTTCTTCCTTTTTGTTCTCTCTTTATTTTTGTAATCTCGGGGGGGGGGTATTTGTACAGGCCACCCCCCCCCCTCCTTCAAGCGAGGGGGGATGCATCCCCCCATCCCCCCGTACGCCCCTGGGCCTCATACTATGCATGTCTAGGTGCTTAGCATAATTATGTGACTTCTTGAAAATCAATTAAACTTGCTACATGCAATTGTTTTTCAAATTCTGAAATATTTGTGAAACGTTTTCGACCTTTTTCAGATGTTTAATTTATTTATTTGATTTTATTTGATTTATTTACCGACAGGGAGTACAAGGAGATAATATTTTGGTTGGTAAAAGAGGCTAGATACATAGCACTTTTGTTAGTCGACTCTAACACCCTACAGCTTAAGCTAAGTATTTTGTTGTAAGTAAAGTTCAGAAACAAAACAAAAGTAAATAAAGAATTCAGTAACTTTGGTATTCGATATCCGAAACCTATTTATAGACCTCGTTAGTTTAGCATCAATAGGTAATCTATTCCAAAGTTCACTGCTCCAAAAAGACAATGAAAAATTACCTTGTATCTTTTTTAATTTATGAAGACGTAATTACCCACCATATATTTGTTTCGTGGAATAGATATGCTTTATAATGTTATAGTACTCTATTGAAATATGATGCATATTGTTTATAACTAGATCAAACATGAAAATTGAAAAAATATGCATATGTAATATTCGCAATCTTGAGTTTTCAGATCACTAAATGCTTTAGCAGTAACTGCCATTTTCTGTGAACACAATATGCTTCTTAAGTTAGTCTTATAATTTGTTCCCTGCACCTCTATTCCATAAGGAATATGTGGTTGTATAAATGCATTATATGTTAACAATATCAAAGTACACCTAGTAAAAAAAATCGCAGTCTAAAATTACACTCCAACTTTCGTTCTAATACACTGATTTTATACAAAACGAATAGGACTTTTCTAAGACAGATGTCTATCAATGGTAACCGTAAAAAGTCGCGGCAACGTCAACCTCTCTAATTTCCTGTCTGGCAGTTTTCAGTTTACCTATTTTTGTCCTCCTACTATTAATTAACATGAATTAGCTTTCGTTCAATTGATCGTAAGTTTCTTAGCAATGCACCTTTTTCTATTTTGTGTATGTTGTCATTCACTTCATTTACATCAATTTCATGGAATCGTCGTTGTGAAATCGTCGGCAAACGGCCAAAAATTGAAATAATAACTGATATCAGATAAATTATGAAGATCAAAAACAGATTTATTGACAATGGCCCGTGGCCATTATAAACCATTTAAAAGTTATAGGCAACAAGATCTTCTCTATTATACATTTATATCATATTCCTTGTACACTGTTTTCAAATCAATTCAATTCAATTTTCAATTTCATTTATTGTTCAACCATGAAAATATATATACAATCAAAATAAGTTACATCAATAATTTAGAATAACGCAATGATGGTTTGGTGACCCCGGAGAAAGCAGGGCTTATAAAAAGGGGCCACCAATACATAAAAAGATCAACATTAATTATACCAAAAAATATCAACATCGAACATTAATATAAACAAGGAAAAAAGAGAGAAGTACACTTCTGCAGCAGCAGCACAAAACTGTATCTACATGTATAAAGAGGGCAGTACAAATGAAAGCGAACAAGAATATCAAGAATATATTATAAAGGAGGTAAGATTTCCTTGCGTAGCTTTTTAAATCTGGAAAGAGTTGAGCTGTTTTTGATATTGTTGGGGAGTTTGTTCCATAACTTAGGAAAATGAATTATAAATGAATTTGAGGCGACGGAAGAATGAACCTGAGGTAAGTGTATTAAATTACTTTGGCGAGTTTGGTAAGGATGAATTGAGGAATTCAAAACAAAGATATCGCTAAGGAGAGGAGGCAAGATTTTCGAATGAAATTTATACATAAACACAGGGGAATTCAAGGTTATCAAGTCCTTTAACGGTAATATATTTTATTGTGAAAATAAAGGTTTTGTATGACTATTGAAGGGAGCATTGAAGATAATTCGTATTGCTTTCTTTTGTAAAATGCATAATTTATTTAAATGGGTTTTAAAGGTGTGACCCCAGACAGAATTACAGTAATTGAAATGAGGGAGTATAATGCTATTGTAAAGAGTCGTCAGAATAGGCTGGGGCACAAAAAGTCTTAATTTAGAGAGAACACCAATAGATCTTGATATTTTTGTACAAATTGAGCTAAGATGTGGCTTCCAAGAAAGATATTAATTCAAAATTACACCTAATAACTGCATATTATCGACCTTTTCTATGACATTCCCACCAATAATGAGGTTTGACAGATTTGACGGAACCCTCCTTCCTCCCGCACGAAAAATAATATACCTAGTTTTGTCAAAATTTAAAAACAATTTATTGCAAGCATACCATTTATTTAATTTGTCTAGTTCATTGTTTGCTGATGAAATAAGATTGTCAATTTTGTATGTGATAATGAAACAGTGGTATCATCAGCAAACAAAGAGAAGTTTAGAATGGAAGAACATTTAACTATATCATTTATGTAGACGAGAAAAAGGAGGGGCCCTAACACAGATCCCTGAGGAATTCCACAGGATACATCCATTTGTTGAGATTTGACACCATCGATCACCACATATTGATTTCTATGTAACAAGTAACTGACGAACCACTGAAGTGGAACCCCTATAATTCCATAAAATTCTAATTTTGTTCAGTTCAGTTCAGTTCATTTTATTCAAAACCATACAAAGCATGATATAATCTGTTACATAAAAAAGAGACTGGTAATAGTACATCAATCAACATATTCTAACTTGATTACATCATAAACTGAATGGTTTTAGGACCCCTTTAGAAGCTAAGCTTGTGAGCGGGGCCCTATAGTCAACAAAATACATAAATTTACAGTAAAAAGAATGTTACGTATGAGTATATAATGGATGTAAATACTAAGCTACAGAATATAGAACATACGAATACTCTCTCACACACACACACACACACACACACACGCACACACGCCCATACACAGCAAACACACTGACGAGTAGGTCCTTAGTGGTCAAAAAGCATTTCAGAATAAGAAATTACTAAGATGCAAATAAAAACTATGTCAGTCTTTCAAGCAGGTACGTTTTAGATAAACTTCTAAACCTAGAAAGAGTTGTACTATTTTTTATATCATCAGGCAGACTGTTCCATTCTTTAATGCAAGAGATATGGAAAGAGGTCAGAGTGATATTTGTTTTTGCAAAAGGCTGTCGAATAAGATACCTTTGACGTGTATTATAATTATGAATTTGCGAGTTCTGACGGAATAAATCTTTTAACGTACATTCATGAGGCATAGACTTAAGATTTAACATAAACAATATGCAATTGAATGACACAAGTCCACCTAGTGGTAACATTCTTAGTCGAAGGAACAGTGGAGAACTTGGATGTCTATAATAAGAATTAGTAATAAGCCGTATTGCCTTTTTCTGCCATACTCTCAACTTATCAAGATATGACTTGAAAGTGTTTCCCCAAGCAACATTACAATATGTCAAATAAGGAAGAATAATACTATTATATAATGTTATCAGCACTCTTTCAGGTAAAATAAATTTTAATCTAAAAATGACACCTACACTACGGGACAACTTTGTGCATACAGCATCTAAATGATTTCTCCAAGATAAATGCTCATCCATGGTTAACCCTAAGAACTGAACATTTTCACTAAGCGCAACATCATGGCCTCCAACATTAAGAAAAGTAATGCCATCTGGAAGCTTTTTACCCTTGGAGCGAAAAATAACACATTTGGTCTTTTGAACATTCAACAATAACTTATTACAATAATACCATGCATACAGTTTCTGAATCTCTTGATTCGCAATTAGTAATAAATCTTCAGCCTTCTTATCAGCCAACAGCAAGCTGGTATCATCAGCAAAAAGTGAGTATGAGAATAATGTTGATGAGTGTATTATATCATTTATATAGATCAGAAACAACAGGGGACCAAGGACAGAACCCTGAGGTACACCATATTTAATAGAAGCAAGTTGAGAATTAGTACCATTCACTACAACAAATTGTGTCCTGTCAAACAAATAGCTTTGGAACCAAGACAATGCTACACCACGTATCCCATAATGCTCAGGTTTCCTGAGGAGGATGCCATGGTCAATAGTGTCAAACGCCTTAGATAGATCTAAGAATATCCCCAAACAATACTTGTCTCTATCAATAGCTTTTATGATATTACTTACTAAATTAAACACACCCATTTGTGTGGAGAAGTGCTTACGGAAACCACACTGCTGAGGAATCAAGATATTCTGTTTAGATAGAAACTCATTTAAGCGTTTATAAATTATTTTCTCAAGAATTTTAGAAAAGATTGGTAACAATGCTATTGGCCTGTAATTAATGACGTTTTTAAGGTAAGATTTTTTATACACTGGTACCACTTTAGCTACCTTGAGTTTATCAGGAACAACTCCCTGAGATAAAGACATATTCATGATTTTACACAAGGGATCAATAAAAAGGTGAATGCACTCCTTTATAATCCTAGGTGAAATATCATCAGAACCACTAGATTTAGATGGTTTCAAAGACAACACAATATCGATGATCTCAGATTTTGAAGTTGGTTTTAGAAACATTGACGCATTATCATCACACTGTTTCATATAATCTTGAAAAGATTGTGGTACTTGAGGAATGTCTGCACTAATTTTCATGGGTAATCCAATGAAATATTTATTAAAACTTTCAGCCTTATCTATCCTTGGCAGAAGAAAGAAGTACTCCATTAAAATCCATCTCTTGAGGGAGTGAATGCCTAGTTGACCGACCTAACAATTCATTGATATGAGACCAAGTTTTCCTAATATCACCTTTAACACTGTGGAACAAATCATTGTAATAATTTTGCTTGGCTATACGAAGAGTATTAACCAAGACATTCTTATAATCGATATATTTCTTTTTATTCTCAGCTGTTGGTCTCTTGACATAACTACCATAAAGCTTATGTTTATGATTTATTGTTTTCAATAAACCACGAGTTACCCATGGCTTTTTACATTTACTTTTTATCGATACTTCGATTAATGGGAAACATAAATTATATAATTCCAGAAATATTTGTAGAAAATGTTCATATGACTCATTGACGCCTTCCAGTGAAGGCAGAGCCTGCCAATTAATTTCAGCTAAGTGTTGCTTGAACCTTGAGATTATTTCATCATTTATTGACCGCTTCATAACTTGTCCATCTCTCTTGACAGAAGTTATCACAGAACCCTTTTTAACACAAAATATAGGCATATGATCTGAAATATCTGAACATATTATACCCGAGCTAAACTCATTTTGAATGCAGTTTGTGAAAATAGTGTCAATCAATGTTGCACTAATTTCAGTAATACGGGTAGGTTTAGTGACGAGAGAAAATAATCCAAATGAGTACATGAAATCTACAAAATCTTTAACACTACGATCAGTATCATAGTTCATTAAATTGATGTTGAAGTCACCCATTAAATATATTTCCTTGTTTTCTCTACTCAATATCTGTAGCTGATGTTCTATGTTTTCCACAAAGGATACACTATTATAGCTTGGAACCCTATATACACATCCAACAATAATCTTTTTTACTGAGGTTTGTTATTTCAACAAAAACAATTTCATACCCTGAATTGGATCCAGATAAATCAAAACGGAATTTAAATTCCAAATCATCTTTAATGTACAGACATGCCCCACCGCTATTTTTGTCTGCCCTACATATGTGAACAAAAGAATAACCAGGTATCTGAAACATATTGATATCAGTTGGAGTTTTAAACCAAGTTTCAGAGACACCTATCACAGAAAAATCATGCTTTAAGCAAGACAACAATTGTAACATCTCATCATAATTCTTACATAAACTCCTGGCATTTACATGCAAAAGATCGAAATGTCCTTGTAGATTCTGGTCAAATGCACCACAATCAGCATATACACAATCTCTAAGCATTATGTTTACATCTTCTTCAACAATGGTTTCCATTATTTACAATTAAGAAAATTAATGGCACAATTAACTCTATACACATATAAGTCTTGAAAATGACAAGATGTGGTGGTCAATGGTGTCAAATGCTTTTGACAGGTCCATAAATACACTAAGGCAATAATTACCAACATCTATTTCATGTGATATAGTATTAACCAAGATCAGTACGCCAAGATCAGTAGAAAAATTCTTTCGAAATCCAAATTGTTGGGTATCAAAATATTGTTTAGTGCAAAAAATGTATACAGCCTGTCGTAGATTATCCTTTTTAACATTTTTGGAAAAAAAAGTTAACAGAGCAATTGGTCTGTAATTAACAATGTCATGTTTGTCACCTTTTTTGTAAATTGGAATTACCGTAGCGGTCTTGAGATTATCAGGGACAATACCTTGTGACATTGATTCATTGAAGATATAACAAAGTGGATCAACAATTGTGTGAATGCATTCCTTAAAGGTAAAGACCAGTATTGGAAACGCCCCAATTTCAAAAATTGAAATGGAAGCTCTCATTATCAATCGTGTGAAACAATATGTTTTGACTAATACATGATGATAAAAAATTTGCCGGGAAACCGCCTACTTATTCATATATTTGGTAAATTTGTTTCTCTCATGGTCTGTGAGAGATATAGGGTAGTCCCATATACATCTTTCTGTGTATAGTGCTTGTAACTTTACGAAGAATGGGCCAAATTTCTTATCATTTTGATGATTCCAGAACCTTGCAGATGCTAGATGCTAGATGATAAACCTTTTCTGATCGATTCCACAACGTTTCTTTCACAATGCAATCGCATGACCATAACTGGTCTTTACCTTTAATGACACGTGCAGCAATAGAGTCCGAACCTGGTGCAGCAGATTCTTTAATGGATGAGAGAACATTGATTATTTAAGTATTGGAAGTCGGATTAAAGAACAGTGAACTTGGTACACGGTTTGATAAATAATCCAGAAAGTGAGAAGAAAAATTTGGTATCTTTTCTTGTGGTATCTTTCCAATATTAACAAAATACCTATTAAATGCTTCAACAATAGATGCTTTACTAAGTATCTTATCCTGATTGTAATACATGTGAGAAGGTAATGTATTGTTTCTTTTACCTAATAAATTGTTTATTTGAGACCAGGTTTTTTTCATATCACCTCTCAATTTTTTAAATAGGTTTTCATAATACATCTTTTTGCTTCGGCGAATGATACTTGTGAATATGTTCTTATATTCAACGTATTTTGTTCACGTACGACTGTCACCCTTCTTCATATAACGACAATATAACTTTTGCTTTCTCTAAATAGATTTTAAAATACCACGGGTGATCCAAGGTTTATCGTGTTTTTTCAGTTTTACCTTTGTAAGGGGAAAACGTTCAAAATAAAGGTAGCTAAGCTTATGAATAAATAGATCATATGACACAGTGACATCTGTACTACCATAAATTACAGACCAGTCAATCAATCGTAGCTTATTCTTAAATAACAAAATCTTTTCTTTGGTGATTACTCTTGATTTGCCACAGAATGAATGAATAGGAACAAATATATTGTCACTTATACAAAATATTGGAAAATGATCCGAAAGATCTGAATAAATGATACCACAGTTTAAATGCATGTGAATACAGTTGGTAAATATGTTATCAACCACGGTAGCAAAATTTCTAGTTACACGAGTTGGTTTACTTATAGTAGGGAGTAGCCCATATGTTGGTCATAAAGGTGGAATAATTATTTTTTTTCCCAATTTATGGAATGATTTTGACAATTATTTATTCGTAATAGATCTAAATAATAGCATACATTCTCAGATTTTATTGAATAACAATTTTCGAGTGTTTGTTTTGCGTGACTGATAAAGCATGTGTGGTGCTACTATGCTAATCAACTAGGGGACCTATATCTTAAGTCATAACTGACAGTAATGAGGATTAATGCCTCACAAAAGGGCACTAATATTGATGATGGACACGGTTTTCATTCACGGGCCTCACAGTAACGGGGCCATTGCTTAGCCACTGAATCATGGCTGTACGCAGGGGGGGGGGGGGCTAGGGTACGTCGCCGCCCCCACAAATACAACAAAAAATGCAATAAATTATCAATAATTCATTGCATTTTCTCCCAGTCCCCAACAGGAAAAATTCCTCTGTAGTGCAATGCATTATGTTTCAGGCATTTTGTTAATGTTAAGCGTCGGGCCAATCGACCATCACCATGGCATCAATGTACTCAAACTCCTCCACTTGCTTTAGAACTTCTCCAACTATTGTCCGATGTGTTCGCCCTTGTCTTTCCCATGCTACTAACTAGCAATTCCGTTTTATTTACTTGTTTTAGGCCTTTCGTTTTTAGCTTATTCTTGCTGCCATTAACGTTATTTCATGTGTAGCCCTTCCTTGTTTTCTGCCATCAGAACTAAGTCACCAGCGATCCGGATGTCCTCTGGCACGCATCATCAATGTTCTCAACGGCGTCGAAGTAGGTAAGTGGGATGGCGTTCTACCTGTATGTACTATTATACAGATTGCTTTAATGCATGAGCGAACATAATGTCATAGATAAAAGAAGATGGATTACATTTCCTATATTTCATGTTTCTCTTATTCTCTCTCTCTCTCTCTCTCTCTCGATGTCATCGACAGTATCCTACTCTCTTTCCCTTTCCCTCTCTCTCTCTCTCTCTCTCTCTCTTTTATCAGGTTATTTCTCCTCCTTTCTTCCTTTTTTTTTCTTCTCTCGTTTGCTCTCTCTCTCTCTATCTCTTTCTAGTGGGGAGGGAATTGAGGTTAACTCTATTTCAGCTTATTATAAAAGCATTCATAATATGCATCATAATGTATTATTATATAATTGGTAGAGAGAGCGGGAAAAGTGTTTAACCATACCGCCCTTCTTGTTCCCTGTACACAACACCGAGTTTCGTCTATGTTTGTATTGCATGTAACAACAATCTAAAAAAAGGTGTATCATTATGTGTTACATTATAATATAATATAATATTATAATATTTTGTAGAGAGCACGGCTGTGTTAAGTTCCTATAAATAACTGATTTTTACAGAAATAATCAACTTACATTGTATGTAGTCCTACATCTACTCCCATCCCCAACCCTCAACAGAAGCGGCGCTCCTGGGGGGGTGCTGCATAGCAACAGTCTATCCCCTAACACACATTTTGTCGAGTACCCTAAAAAGCCCCCCTTTTACGGAAGAAAAGTGCGCTTTTGTATTTCATATGCGCCCCTTTTACTCTGACATATGCCCCCTTTCCTTTATAACAAGTGCCATTTTACCTGGGGATAAGTTCCCGTTTTCCCTTGTTATGAGTTCCCCTTCCGCTTCTTCGCCTTCCTTTTTTTAAGTCGAATAAAGTCTCCTTTCACTTTGTTTTGACATGTGCCCTTTTCCCTTCTGATAAAGGGGCATTCATAAGAGCACAAAATTGCACTTATAACAAATTAAAAAGGGCACCTGTCAAAGCAAAAGGGGCACCTATGAGAGCTAAAAAGGGGTCGTTTCTCATACCTTAAAAGGGGTCACTTACCAGAGATGAAATGGGGCGCTTCTTTTAACTCTTATCCTGCCACTTGGCTAATCCCCATTGTGCCAAGCCACAAATCCCACAGTGCCAAATTTATAACGAGATAATCGGATTAACGCGATGGTACTATCGATATCGCGTGCAAAACACTAGGTACAGTCCAATAGGCATGAACAATAACTGCTATTACGAATACGTGCAATCATGCAAGAAGCAGAGTAACAGTAGCTTGCTCGCGTGTACAAAGCACTATAACAATAGCGTGCATGCAGCCTCATGGCAGGCTATGAGTTAAGGGCAACATTTCCTTATTACCTCACAGATCTTAAAATTGTATTTAGACCATCACACCCAACTGCAAAGTATGATGTTTAATGGGATAGTTGAGTTCTGTTGCAGAGGGCGCTACACAAAATGTTTTTTTTTGTGAGATAATGAAAAACTGAGTGTCAAATTTGAAAGAACATACAGTACAACTTAAATGACAAAATCGTCTTTGTTTGATCAAAATCGGTTTAGAGACGGCTGAAATGTCCATGAATATAACGATTTATAATATTTGTGTACCACCACAAATATTCGATAATTGGAACCAGCCGTTAAAAAAACGAAGTATACATTGCATTTCGGTCAATGCCGATGTTGGCATTTTTGTTGGCTTTTTCGTGTTGGTTATATTACGCACAACCAGCCGGCCCATGTATTGCTATTATTAATTAATTATTTAACGGTCACCTTTTTTTTTTTGAAAGTGGAGCTGTATTGGTATGATCGTATTGGCTAAATTTCACACATTTTTGGGGTATAAAATAACTTTCATAGCAATTTAAGGTCCTAAAAGGGCAATAAAAGTGTCATAGATAAGAATAAGAGCAATAACCATGCACTTTAAAGGCGTATGCGGTCTGAAAAACGGAACTCAACTATCCCTTAAGCAATATCTTGGACCGGCGTGTAAAGAGAGAAAGAAATATTGGTACCATCCCTTCATAATATCAATGTAGGGGTATTTACCAATGTCTGAACATGATTATTTTTGCTTTGAGGTTTCTTTTGATAGATGCCCGTTTTGTTGATGCCCACCCCCTACCACTTTTAAAAAAATGCTCCATCGCCCCTGAATGGTGGGTATATATAATGACTGAAGAAATTAATTTTCGCTTTGAGGTTACCAATTGTAGTTGCCCATTCTTTCCATAAAGTTCCATTTGTTGTTGCTGCAACCCAACATCAAGAGATGCTCCGCCACCCTTGCCCCCACTATATTTCTTTCAAAAATGAATATATACCAATTAACAACATCTGACAAAAAGTGTAAATCATTATTTTGGTTTTCTATTCTTTCCAGTGACTCAAGTTCAGAAGATGAGAAGAAAGAAATTGTGCCATTTAAACCAAACAATTTGAGTAGTCAGTTATCAGACCTTGAGTTCCCACAAAATTTGATACTCGGCTTCTTGGAAACACTAGACTCTTCACACCTCTTAAATTATTGCCGAGAGCCAGAAAGGAGAAATCAGTTAGTGGAACTGCTAACGAAAAATGAGCTAACTCCCTGTCTAAGGATAACAGGTGAATATATCGAATAATTCACATGAATAGAAATACCACCAACAACAAAACCACAATAATAGTAATACTAATGATAATAATAATAACGATTATAAGAAAAACATTAATATTAATCATAACTATATATTGATAATGATACTACTACAGTTACTATTGTTTCTACTACTACTACTACTACTACTACTAATACTAATAATAATAATAGTAATAGTAGTAATAATGATAATAATAATAATAATTATGAATACCCAGGTAAGTCTCATCCACATCAATGCTGTTCTGTATCAGTGCCCAGTTATTATTATTATCCCAACTGGTCATAGGTGGAAAGTGCCAAATGTGTATTGATGTTTTACCAAAGGACGTTAGTTCCGGGTATTTTGACAATTTTTTTTTTCACGCTGTTTTCAAACATGCAGGGGAAAAGGATTGTCATAGTATATACAAATTAGCATAGATCTTAATTTTGATAATTTGTTCTCGTATTATCTACAACAAAAATAAATTTAAGGTGATCAGCCACGAGTCGCTATTCCAGGCAGTGTGCAGAATGTGCATGAAGCCAGAGGAAGAACAAACGAGTAAGTTTTTTTTTATTTATTTTGATAACTTTACATTTTAATATCAATGCTTCCCAGTTGCGGAATGGCACTGAAATTCAGGAGGGGGGGGGGGGCTGCAGACTTAGATTTTTGTCTGCATTTTTCTCCCAAAAAATGTATATATATAAATAACAACAGAACATGTAAGCGTAAGGTATAATACGAATAATCAAACACTAATGTTGGAGTACAGAATTGTCTCTCTAGCTGATAGCTGGTTATGATCTTAATTTGTGTTATTTATATAAAGACACCATGGCAGAGAAAGTGAAATGTGGAAAGAAATTAACAAAGTGAGACGAAATCACTGGGGTCCTGCTGTGGTGCAATGTGCTCTCACATGGCAATAAATCAATCCCATGATGATCCTCTTGTTTATTTAGATGTAAGAGAGATTAATTCTTCAAATATGTGTATGATACGTAATTGAGCAGTATTTGATGTATTTGGTATAATTACATAATCGATATTCCGGATATCATTCTCGTATAACTACGACTTGATACTAGTACAGCATTCTCCACAATTTAATCACAGAACAACAATTAGCATCTACTACAAAGATAAACAATTAATCGACAATGGAAACAAAAATAATGTGACTACTAACAATAACTCATACTCCTACTAGTGAGAAATCATACAAAATAACTAAAGTAACGTACTGCTAACTGCTAAGAATCACTGAACACAGGTCTCTCGCTGCAGACCCCCTAAAGAGTTAAAGGGATCCGGTTACTTTGTCTTAGATCCTTTAAAAAAATCCTTGGTTTAGCTCATACTGCAATGATAATTACAAATCCTTAGGTCAGTCAGGAACCCCATGACTTTTACTAGCCGATCGCCTGTCAGATTTTTTTTTTCTTCTCTTTTCCATTTACTATTTTTCTTTCCTATTAACGTTCTGTTTCATAATAATATCTATAATGTTCTTTCGGTAACTGTGTTAACTTATTATGGGCGTTCCTAACTCAAGCTATGCTTTCCGGGTTTTCGCCTCCTTCCGAATGAATTATTTACTGTATACTCGATGTTGAAATAATTGTTACATATATATCATTTATATATACATTGTGTTTCATATTGTACTGTTGAGGAAATAAATGTTAATAAATACAAATACAGTACAATTTATGAATGAAAATCGAAATCAAAATTTACGTTGGCCAAACGGTTTTCATAACACTACAGTCTATTGGGGGAAAACGAGTATGGTAAAACCGGTCACTCAAAGCTTTTTACTTTTTTTGAGGCATTTCTTGATCATTTTTAAGCGCAATTTTGTTAGGGCTTCAATATAACACCATATCACAGGCACTGATAACACGTAGGGCCGTGCATCTCAGATTTAACATTGTTAAACGACCCCTTTAAGACATACATATATTTTATAAAGTATGTCCATTTAGCCAATAGTACCTGTAATTATCCAGCCTCTTCTTAACCAACCCAAAATATATCTCTATTGATGATATTAGTGTATTATATAATTGTTCATATTAGATAGCTGAGACAGATACCGAGATGTGATTGCTCCAGAGCTCGTCACTTGAAAATAAGTAACTGTTCAATCTTTGTTTTCTTATTTTTATCATTTCTACTAATTAACTCTTTGATAATTCCCCAGGTCTTCCTCATATTATTTCTATTTTCGCTAAAGGACTCGCTATAATATATTCTTTTAGCATTCTTTATAATAGATACTAACATATTTCTATATTTCTTGTATTCATTTCCATACTCTTCATTAAAATTTGATGACCTATATTTGTTATACAGACTATGCTTCTTCCTGATAGATTTTACAATACCTGTTGATATCCAAGGCTTTTTTGGTGTAGATCTTTTCTTTGAACTGCTGAATGTCACATTAGGTGCATGTTTATCACATGCATTTACAAACATATCATACAAATTCTCATAAGCTACATTCACATTTCCATATCTATATGTATATGCTGCCAATTCAGTTTTGACAGATCTTCTTGAAATAGACAGACGTTGTACTTTCTATATGATCGAGTAACCTTCCTCACATAAGAGCTCTTTCCTGAACCATTTTGACCTTTAAAAATCACAAAAATTGATGAATATATGTTATTACGTAGAGACCGTACGAGACATGGTGGTGGTGTGGCTGTATATATATCCAAGAGGTTCAATCATAAAAGAAGGGATGATTTGATTTCATCTACTTTAGAATGCCTTTGGTTTGAATTGCATTATCCAAATAAGTCTCCCATCCTGGTTGGAGAGTTTTACAGACCTCCAAATTCTCACGTTGATTTCTTTGAAGAATTAGACGGAAATTTGGACTCTGCTCTCTAGGAAGATATGAGCTGTATTATTTTAGGTGATTTCAATTTTGATTGTTTGCCACACCAACTTGATCTGAATGCTGAAAAGTTAATGTTTTATACAAATATGTACGGACTAAGTCAGCTAATTGATACTGACACAAGAGTTACAAATACCTCTTCTACTTTAATTGATTTGATATTTGTATCAGACAAGGAACTTTACAATGAATGGGGAATATTTGAAACTAGCATAAGTGATCATTATTTGGTGTATACGGTTCGCGATTTTAGTACAAAGATCAATAAAAAAATCAGAATACGCAGAATTTCGCTCGTTTAAAAATCTTGACGAGGGAAATTTTACAGTGAATTGAGAAGTACTCCTTGGCAGGTCATAAAAGATATAGATAATTTTGATGTTGCGTGGGATATGTGGTTGACTCTATTCAATAATATAATCAACAAGCACATACCAGTATGTAAAAATCGGATAAGAAAAAAGGCATGTCCATGGATATCTGACGAGATTGTTAAGCTTATGACGGAACGTGATAAAGTTCTCAAAGCTGCTAAAGCTAACAAAAGTGATGATCTTTGGGACACCTAAAAATATCTAAAGAATACAGTTATTCATCTCATGAGGAAAAGAAAAAAAGAATATAATGCCGACCAGATCTCGCAAAATCATAACAATAGTAAGCAAATGTGGAGATGTTTGAAAAACCTTGTGCCTAAGTCATTACCTATATCTCCTAATAGCATAAATGTTGATGGTGCTAATGTGTCAGACAATGCAAATATTGCTGAAGCTTTTAATGACTTTTTCATTTCTAATGTTACTAAGATTACAAAGGACCTGCGAAGGAATACGTCTCAACTGAGAGTAGACGAGGACAATAATATTGGTCCAACTCATTCGCAATTTAATTTGAATTTGATTACTGAGGATTTTGTATTGAAACAGATTGATAATTTGAGTATAGATAAAGCAACTGGTGAAGATCACATCAGCTGTAAACTTTTAAAGATGACGAAGAATGTTATCGCAGAGTCTCTTTGTGATATCATTAACAAACCCCTGTCTACAGGAGTTGTTCCACGTGAATGGAAAAAGGCTTGGGTAGTACCAATATCCAAATCTGGAGATATTTCTTCTTTGAATAATTACCGCCCCATTTCAATATTACCTATCGTGAGTAAAATTATAGAAAGGGCCGTCCACCAACAACTCAGTGAATTCTTGGACGAGAATCAATTATTACACCCTAATCAGTCTGGTTTTAGACCTAAACATTCAACAGCTACTGCCCTTGCAAAACTTGTAAATCAATGGTAGTTGAATATTGATAACAAAGAAATTTCTGGAGTTGCCTTCATAGATCTTCGTAAGGCTTTTGATACTGTTGACCATGAGCTACTTCTACATAAACTAGCTTGTATAGGTTGTAGTAATAGGACTATTTATTGGTTCAAATCATATTTAGGGGATCGACAACAAGTGACCCAATTCAAAGGAGCCAAGTCGCATCCATCAACCATCAAATTAGATGTGCCACAAGGTTCAATTCTTGGTCTCCTTTTATTTTCAATATATGTTAATAGTCTACCTGAATGTACTCATGAAGGTATCATAGATATGTATGCTGACGACACGACACTTACCGTCAGTGCAAATGATGCAACTGTTGTGGAAGAAAAATTAACTGTTGCATTAAACAGAGTCATGGCATGGATTAAGGAAAATCGTCTTGTTCTTAACACTGAAAAAACTTGTGTCATGTTAATAGGCTCTCCTGCTAATCTCAAGAAAATTAAATCTTTCACCATTTCATTAAACGGCTATTTGATCAAAAGAGTTCAATTCACCAAATGCTTAGGACTTTTGATAGATGAAGAATTGAAATGGTCTAAACAAATCGAAAACGTAAGTAAACTTACCCAGAAAAATATTAGCATGATAAAGAGAGCAAAGAGTTTTTTGCCTCAAAAATCCTTAAAGTTACTTTATAACAGTCTAGTGTTGCCACGAGTAGATTACTGCTCTGTTGTATGGTCGAACAGATTTCAATCTCATACAACTAAGCTGCAAAAAATTCAAAAGAGGGTCGCAAGAATAATATTGAACAAGACATATGACACACCGTCAGCTGATTTGTTCACAAGTCTGAAATGGATGACACTAGACAAGCGGTTTGAGTTAAGTCGCGTTATGATGATTTATAAATGCGTTCATAACTTAGCACCTTCTTACCTTCAGGTAGGCTTAATCAATCCTAATGATGTGCATGAGCATCATACAAGGCAAATAGACGGTGGATGTTTACGTGTGCCTAGATTTCACACTGATTGTTATAAGTGTAGCCCAATTGTTTCTTCCATATTTGAATGGAATAAGCTAGATAATTCGTTGAGAACGGCTTCCTCTGTCAATTCAATAAGAGATTGTTTAAACAAAGTTGAAATTTGTGAATGGCTCAGCCGAACATGCACTACGTGCATGTTCTGTAATATTAACATGACTTATTCACATAACTGCGACTTAATTAATATTTTCCTATTGACATTACTGTTTACTAGGTTAATGATATTATGTTTATTTTGCAAACGAGTATTATTTTTGTAACTGTTCTGTATAAATGTTATAAACGATGTAAATATGTTCATTTAGGGCCCCATGGAAGACCACTACTTGTTGGTGAATGGGCTACCCTGTAAAAAGAATAGAAATAAATAAAAAATAGATGGAAAAGGATCATTAAAGTCCGACACTTTTTTTAGATGTATGGGACTAGAGGAAGAGGAAACGTCAATTCTTTAGAAATCTACGCTAATACACCTGTAGGATGGAAATTCGATTTAAAGAAGAGGCAAATTTCATTTGACAGTCTAAAAATAGAATTTATTTTTACATAGAAAACTATCCAATTTGAATCATTCTGTACAAAGAATTTTTACAGGACCTGCGTACAGAAACTGCCTGACTTCCTCCGTTAGTCTTCATAATTTACAATCATGGTACAATCTGTCGGTTAAAGAAAATGAAAAGGTTTGTGTTCGTCCGAGAATCAGCACATTAGATTATAAATTAAGAGCATTTCAGTTTAAACTGCTTTATAAAATTGTTTATGTTAATCGTTATTTATACAGGTTTAAATTCATTTCAAGAGATAAATGATCATGCAGTGCAAAAGATAAGGAAACATGTATGCACATATATTTGAATGCGTTGTAGTAAGAAAATAATGGGAACAATGTAGTGATATCCTGGATCTTCCTATTCTTTAAGACATGAGCTGGAAGGAAGTTCACATTGGATTGGATACAGTAAATAAAGATAGGCAAATAATTAATCACGTTGTGTAATTAATCAAATGTCTGAAGGGCAATTTAAATACTCTATTGTATATCCCACAGAAATCGTGTTCTAATAACGTATAATGTCATCGTAATATTCGTACATTTTAAAGGTGGTGTACTGATACTCGAATGTAGCATCGATTGTATTTCCCTACTTTTGTCTCTTTCTTCTTATTGTTTTAGCCTAATCATGAAATGCAGTAAAGAGCTAAGGCTCCATTACATGGATTGCAGCAACATCTTGAAAGTACCTCTCCGTCCTTCAACACAAGACAAGATTCATAGAGTGGCAGACCTGCACGTCCCAGTGGTTCTGAGGAAGAGCGAAATATCCCCAGATCTCCCACAGATGGCGGACATACAGGCAATCGATTTCTTCAAGAATCCCCACTTCTCAAAGAAGAGAATTCTCCTGTTTGGTCCACCTGGTGTCGGGAAAACGACAGAAATAAAGATGTGGCTCCATAACTGGTGTCGCAACAGATGTGGTCCTCTGAGAGATTTTTCTCTTGTTTTCTATATCGACGGAGCGAAAATGGAGCAAGGGACCAGTCTCAAGGAAGCAATCACTAACCAATGTTTGCCAGCTAACTCCGCTATCAATGCTGAGGAAATTGAAGGTATGTGCCAAGAATGCCAAGATGAGATCATGGTTATCCTGGACAACTATCCCAAATGGAAACAGACGGATCGATTGAATAAGACTAGTTCCCTTGAAGACATGGTTCTCCTACGCAACTTTCAGCAGCTCACTCTTTTGGTTGCCACCACATCAGGCGGGGTTGGTCATTTTCGTGAAGTTTATGGAAACTACGAACATGTAAAGGTAGAAGGCATAAGTGAAGGGTCAGTCACCAACTACATTGGCAAGGTGTTCACGACCAGAAAGGAATTTGGATCAAAAGTTGACAAGTACCTTCGTGACACCGAACAAGTTAGCAACATGGCTGCGTCTCCAGTGCTCCTTAGCATCATGTGCCAAATTGTGAAATGGAACGAGTACCCGACATTGCTTGGTGACCTGAAAACTAGTTCGGCACTTATGGACAGATTTATCGATTGCATCATAAGACATGCAGAAGACGGTAATTCCAACATCACACAGGAAAAAGCGAATGCTGACAGCCCAGATACCGGCGGAAAAGATCCTTCAGCCATGGCGGCTCTTTCGTTAGGTTCAAGAGGACAGATAGGACCTGCAAAGCCAACCACGCTGAGAAGCCAATCAGGTTGTCAGGCCACATCACTATCCAAGGAAGAGATCATAAAGCAGCTGTCAGCCGTGGCAATCAGTTGGTATCTGAAGGGGGATCCTCAAGAAAAACTAAACTGGAGTGAAGGTGACTTTCATGACGTGTGTGGTGAGTTGGCAACCGAAGTGATCGAGAAAGGGTGTCGTTTAGGACTCCTGGTGAGATCATCCATCGATGAAATCAATCCTTCATCTCAACAGGCAGCTAAAGGGAAGGTCATTAGGTTTCTCAGTCCTCTATTTCAACAGAAGCTTGCTGCTAGACACTTCGCAAAACTTCTCCAGGGAAACCCTGAAGAAAATCAGGTATTTCGTAATAGTCTTCAGAAGATAGGTTCTATTGAGAATGCTCAGTCCCTCCGGAATATGTTGCTATTTGCCTGTGGAGAGTCCAGGGAGACGGCCAGATCCATCATAAGCCATGTAGTCGACCTTACTTTAGCCTATGCAAGAGATATGTATCAACATCCAAGACAAGGCAAAGAGGCTCCTGAGCTGTACCAGTACATGATTGAGTTCATACTTAACCTGAACTATGAAGCAAGAAGTGATGGTAGTCTGAATGATATTCTAGGTCCATTAGTCAGCCAGCTCCGTATCCTGTCACCATCGGTTATCATGACCAGATCCCTTGCCTATCTCCTGGAACACGCTGCTACTCCGAATACACCCACATTTGACGAGGTTGACATAGAAGTCGTTGACGTTGAAAGTGAGATACAGGAGAGCCTCCCACGTCACAAGAATTTTCTCTACAAGTATCAGGAAGGTGCTTCTGCTTCGAGTGAGATGAGTGCCTTTCAAGATTTGACTTCCGGTGGTGGTGCTAGTTTGCCTCAATCATACCCGATTTCAACCACCAAGAGGAAACTGACCATCAAATTCAACAAGACGAATGACAGTAAGTAATTCTTATTTAACATTTAATCTTACCTCTGTTGAATTACAACATTAACTTAGTTTCTGCTATTAGATTTCTCCTAATCTCCTAATCAGTAAATTCGTTTGATCCCGGTTGCTCTCAATCATAAATTTTACGTGAGCAGAAAGTGCAAAGATATCTGCAAAATTATCGTACATCTAATATACAAATCTTCATTGAGGTCTGTCAACTGGCAACGCAGATGAAAATGTATAATCACTATTAACTTGTACAAAGTAGCGACTTCTGGTTGTATTCATTTTTATTTTTTGGAGGAGGGGTTTAATTTCATTCACACTGTTTCATTCAATTAACCTTTTTGTTCTGTTAAACTATGAACAAGTTGAAGGGGGAGAAGAAAAAAATCATTTGAGGAGGAAAACCTGATACAGTTAGACCCTTAGGAAACTGCTATGGCGTTGAGTTTTATATGAAACTTATTATTTCGATAAATACAAAATCGCAGTTTCATTCTCCTCCCAATGTATGATCACGATAATGTCGTTAAACTGTTGATACTAGTATCTCGGAAGGTTTTTATTCTTTGTTTGTATTTCCTGTAGTTTAACATTCCTGGAATTCACAATACTATATCGAAACATTGTTGTTAAACAACAAAACTGCAATATCAGCATAAAAAAAGGAAAACATGCCTGAGACTAACCCAGGCCCATTATCAAATTCTTCATCATTTTTTCCGGCGTTAGTGGTCGATATTCTTGAATGTATCCCCTGTAAAATGAATAACAGTGATTTTTTTCGCAAAATGATAAATTCATCCAGAGTAATAAAGCCCGTTCTCCATGTTCCTCCATCTCTGATTCTTTTACTATTTAATTATAATCGTTCTATATCGTACATTTCAACATTTCAGATCAATTATATTTTTTTTTTGGGGGGGGGGTGTTACTATGGACACTCTTATTGTGTTTTGCCATTTAAAAAAAATAGTGCAAAGTTGAAACCCGTTATAATAAGCATATACATACGCTATTTATCTGTGACTATACTTCAGATTTTAACTACATGTACGTTTATGTGAAGAAAAAAAGAAACGTGTTTAAAGGTATTATATTGACCTAGTATAATCCTAAAATGAATTACGAAACAAATGGACTAAGTGTGGTGTATGTAAAGAATCAATCGAGAATTTTGATTTCGTATTTATTTCTTATGCAGACACACCTGTTCCCGGCATTAGTACCACGTCTCCCCCAAACGCACAACCTGACATACACCGCATGGCCCAACCAGCTTCTGTGCGTCTACCTGTCCCAGAACATACTGCTCCTATACAAGGTTAAGATCAACTTTTCTTTCAAGAATTACGTGTCAAATGAGATTTAAGAGCTGTACGTTGATTTGTTGCATCATCAGTTTACAAACAAACACATAAGACTTAAATAAAAATACCTGGAATGGGAACGTTTTTGGCATTAATATGTTACAGTTAAATGTTTCATTTGATAGAGTCATAGTGGAAATAAACACAACAGAAGGTAATTCCCCCTGGGAAACTCCTAATAATTTCTAAACTGCGAAGTTTTGAGCCAATACATTTACTTAGGAGAGACAATGCCTGGGGTTCGTAAGTAATTTATTTAAGAACATCAAAGGTATATTTAAAAGAACATGCTTTAAAAACAACATAGCCACATTTCACAAGAATGGCATTTCTTTGTGTAATAAGTGAGAGAAACTCAAATTTAGAAAATGTCGGCAATATGTGTATTTATAGGTTAAGTCGGGGCTTATTTGTATGTTGTGTTTCTATAAAATACAATTACCAGAATGAATCGGGGACTCAAACTGCCAATTACATAGCATGCTTGTGACACATTGTGTTTTGTCATATAAAAAAAATTGCAAAGTTGAAACCAGTTATACTGTGCATATACAAACGATATTTATCTGTGACTATACTTCAAATTTTAACTACATGTACATGTACGTGTATGTGAAGAAAAAGGGAACGTGTTTAAAGGTATTATATTGGCCTAGTATAATCCTAAAATGAATTGATTTATTTATAACGAAACAAATGGAGTAAGTGTGGTGTATGTAAAGAATCAATCGAGAATTTTGATTTCGTATTTATTTCTTATGCAGACACACCTGTTCCCGGCATTAGTACCTCGTCTCCCCCAAATGCACAACCTGACATACACCGCATGGCCCAACCAGCTTTTGTGCGTCTACCTGTCCAAGAACATACTGCTCCTAGACAAGGTTAAGATCAACTTTTCTTTCAAGAATTACGTGTCAAATGAGATTTAAGAACTGTACGTTGATTTGATGCATCATCAGTTTACAAACAAACACATAAGATTTAAATACAAAATACCTGGAGTGGGAACGTTTTTGGCATTAATATGTAAATGGTAAATGTTTCATTTGATAGAGTGATTTGTCATGGTAGAAATAAACACAACAGAAGGTAATTCCACACTGGGCAACTCCTAATAATTTATAAACTGTAAAGTTTTGAGCCAATACATTTACATTTTACATTTACAATGCTTGGAGTTCGTATGTAATTTATTTATGAATATCAGAGGTATATTTAAAAGAACATGCTTTAAAAACAACATAGCCACATTTCGAAATTCACAAGAATGGCATTTCTTTGTGTACTGAGTGAGAGAAACTCAAATTCATAAAATGTCGGCAATATGTGTATTTATGGGTTGAGTCGGGGCTTACTTTTATGTTGTGTTTCCATAAAATACAATTACCAGAATGAATTGGTGACTCAAACTGCCAATTATATAAGCATGCTTGTGATAGTATTTGTTTATTCTTATTTTTATTATTATTATTTATTTTCCACATATTGTTGAGGCTTGGACATTTTAACATGTAACCACAATTATTTATACTACCCCCGCCCACATTTGGTCTAAAAGAAATTAATTAAATATTTCATCAACCCTTACATTTTCCAGAACTTGAAGAAATCGTCGATCTTTCACAATACTCAATAAACGAGTCAAAACTCATTTCATTTGGAGGATATGGAAGGGTGTATGAAGGCAAATGGAAAGGCAGGACTGTGGCTGTGAAACGTGTACACATGCTTGAGGAATCAATGACTAAGTCGCTTGCAACGGAGATTAAAATAAATGCGTAAGTGCATTAGCAGTACGATCCCTGCCACATTATTACTTGATAGAGGTAGACCTGTGACAGTGCATAGCAATATGTTCAAGAGACACTAACATTCCTGCCCGCGTCTTTAACATTTATATGAAAAGATTTTATAATTAAAACAATATATACAGTTACCAGGTAAATTATTCATACCCCTCTTAAATTTGATGTTTTTTGTGTTTTTTCGTAACTCAAGAATGCAAGTTGGACTGGTTGAATTGTAGGCTTTGTCGAATACTTTTAGAGGTAACCTTCAGGCGCGTACGCAGGGGGGGGGGGGGGGGATCGAACCCCCCCCCCTCAATTTTTGTTTATGTGTGTGTTTTAGATGAACCCCCTCCCCTCAAATAATTCGTTAATAGAAGAAGAAAAAAAGAAAAAAATAATACTTTGTTTTTGTGTGGCCAATTTTTCAAATTTTCGGGACAAAACAAAAAAAATCTTACCCCCCCCCCCTCGACAAAATCCTGCGTACGCCCCTTGTAACCTTTAATATATCACATTCTCAAGAAATGTAATCCGACTCAAGTCAATTATTCACTTACCTACACAATAATAATACCTACACAATAATGGTTATTAGCACTATATTCTGCATTGCCATCATGGTCATTCTTCTTCATTTTGGGTACAAAAGACTTTTAGGGCTTGCATCTTCTTTCCTTGGCTACTCCTTTTCTTTTTTTTTGTTGCTTTTATTGTTGTTACAAATTCAAAAATATGGAAAGGAAGTTGTGGAAAATAGACCAATTGGTCTATTTCCCACAACCTCCTTTCCATTTTTTTAAAATTACTTTCAGACTGGTTAATCACCCCAACATCGTAGTGTTGCATGCGTTCGCGAAATTTCAACCCGGAAGGACGAGTGATCTTTGCTGCGACCTCATCATGGAGTTGATTGATGGATTTACTCTGAACGACGCTGTGTTCAAATACAAATTGAAGAACCTGGTAAGGAAACCGACAAATTTGTAATACTCACATGAAAGCTTCTCTTTTTTCTTTCTTTTTTTCCTTCTTTTTCTCCTCCTCCGTCTTCTTATTATTTTTCCTCCATCTACTTGTTCTTGTCCTTCCCCTTCCCAATTCTCATCTTTCTTTTCTTCTTCTTTCCTTTCATCATCTTCTTCTACTTCTCCTTCTACTTATTCTCATTCTTCTTCTCTTGCATCTTATTCTTTTTCTCCCTCTTCACTATCTGTTCTTCTTCTCCTTTTTTCTAATCTTCTTCATTCTTTTCCTCTTCTTCTCCTCCTCCTTCCTCTACTTGAATGCAAACTACAGACAGACCAATGTGGTGAAAGTTTAATACCGAAATTAAACAAGTATAACAAAATAACGAACATCTTTATATATGTTCATTGCAGCAAACCGATCGCGGGAAACTGACTACTGCTATGAAGGTGTCAGATGCAATCGCCCACATTCACTCCAAAGGATTAACTCATTCGGACATTAAACCTGACAATATTCTGGTAGGTCCATTTCCTATATAAATTTATATTTTCGTTGAAAATTTTAAAGCAAATACTGTTGAATTTGTTGATGAGGTTCTTCGATTTGATGACCACAAAAATGGCCAAACCAACATCCAACTTTACTCTGTGAAATCTTCTTCTTTTCTTCTTTTTTTCATTAATAGTTTGCTCTCGATGCCAGCTTTGGGTCTGTATTTTTTAGTGAATGCTTAAATGGCATTTCAATCCATTTGATAAGTTCATTTATTTGAAAGTAGAAAAAAAAAGGAACAGAATGAAGAAAGTGGGAAATAAATCGGACTTTTGGTTTTTAAAGATCTTAAGTGCCTACTTCATTTGGGCACTTCTTAAAATATATTGTGACAAAAAATATCATTATAGGTTTTCTTTAGAAAAAATCCATCCTAACCAGTATTTAAATAAATGAAAAATGTAAATTTAAGTCATTTTATATTTTGGAATAAATGAAAAAAGTTGTCCTCCACTACATCACATAGACATTTCCCATTCAGCAATTACAAAGAGGCCTCAGTGATTACAACTTTCAAAAAATCCTAACTTTCTCATATTTATCGGATTTCATTCAAACTTTAATTAGCCCACTTCACCGAATATCTGCTTACCACTAGAGTAATTTACTATCAAGGTATGATTTGTGACGAACATACGAGCATACTTGCCGTTACTACTGGAGGAAACTACTTTATTTCAACGTTTTGCTCAGCACAATATTTACGGCTCAGATACTACCCATAATGAAATGTGTCTACCCAAAACACCATAAACACTCTTACAGATGTGCGTTTCAAAAGCATGCCAACGTAACAAAATAATAATCATCCTCCGTTTTCAACGTATACGTCACAACGGGAGAGGGGTAGGGGATGTTTATAACCTTTCAAATATGCTTGTCGAATATTTCTTTAGCGATGAAGTCTTTTCATTTGATTCGTCTTAATCAAAATCCAATCGTGTGTGAATGTTTAGCGTTAGAAATCGAGAAAGAAACAATCATGCAGCAAACAGAACCTGATCATATTTGATAAACATGCTTGTCCTCTACTATTTATTTTTTACAATCTAACACTGAAGATCAGATTATCGGACAACGAACCATTCGTCTGTGATCTAGGATTGGGCCATGCAGTCACTCTTTCGAAGAATACATCATCGGGAAAGCGTATTCCAATACTGAAGTGGGCCCCTCCCGAGTCATTCAAGAGACACGACGTGGTGACATATGCAAGAGACGTATGGTCCCTGGCGTGTGTTCTTCTGGAAATGTTCACTGGGCATCGTCTTTGGGAAGACATCGCAAGCCATGGGATGGGTGACGAGCATGATGAAGAGCTCTCAATTTACGAAATCCTACACCGGTTTGATGGTGACAATGTCACACCTGACATCATCTCCCGCGTTGACAACACAGCCGTACGTGGTGCTCTCCAAAGTTGCTTCACAAAAAATCCACAGGAGCGGCCATCCGCTAAGAAGCTCACCGAGATTTTCGAAGGAGCCTTGTCGTCGGTCAATATGTAGCCGACCTCACCAACGACAATCACCTTGAAATTGTCCAATGAAAACATCGCTGTACACTTAAAGTACATTCCCAATATCATTAAATTAATCAGCCACATTTTGATCATTTTGTTTCTTCAATGACTTCTTTTGAGTGGGGGAATGACCCGATTGTCGTTGTTGCTGATGGTGGTGGTGGTGGTGGTGGTGGTGGTGGTGGTAGAGATGTCATTGTATTGTTGTTGAATATGTAGGTTCTGTGTATTCGTGTGGTGATAAATTTGCTATACTATAAATTGAACTTGAGTATATGTAATTCACGAGTCCATGAACATTAAACGTTGCCCCCTGATGAACTTTTTTTTTAACAGATCATTGTTGTTAATACATTAAACAAATTGGTAATGACATGCGCTGTATAGAATAGAGTGCTATATACAACACAAAAAAAGAAAATCCGACTACTCAACATCAATCAAACGTCATAATCTAATATTTTCACTCTGTTAGTTGAAATTCTGTGTACGTTTGTATGTTCAATACCATCATATCGATTTTTTTTTTTTTTTTATAATTATTCCCCCTTCTAAAGACGTTTTAAGTAGCCTCATACAATCTCAGCATATCCAGCGTTGATCACATTTATTTCTTTGATTCATATTATAAGCTTCAAAATCGTACGTCTTTATTTCTCTTTTGCTTGAGTCGCAATACCCCCCCCCCCCCCTTCCCCTTTGATTTCTCTTCCTCATTTTTGGATTGAATGATCTTATTATGTCATTCTTATTGCGATTCATGGAGATGTTTATTGATAGATTTATATGACTGTATCCTCTGTTACAACTATAAACATGTACATTATGTTTTCTATATTGTATGTTTAGTTATAATAGTTACCATGTTCATCAATCATTATGTTCAATTATGTTATCTTTGATAAAGTGAAATAAATAAACTTAAAATTCAAAACAATAATGAGCCTTTCTATTGTGCTTCCAAAGTTTCTTATACCTGAAATGAATTCCTTTGTAAATGGTATATAGTACTTGAATTATCAATCTTATAACTTGATAATTTTTGGGACCATATACATGGACATTTTTATACCTGAAATTAAGTCCTTTGTAGTTGTCAAAAAGTTTATGAATTATCAATCTTATAACTTGATAATTCTTTCGATCATATTTATGGAAATTTGTATACCTGAAATTAAGTCCTTTGTAAATGTTTAATAGTACTTATATTATCAATCGTACAACTTCATAATTCTTGGGACCAAACATGGAAATGTTTATACCTGAAATTGATTCCATTGTTAATGTTATATAGTACTTGAATTATCAATATTGTAACTTTATAATTCTTGGGATCATATATATGGAAATGTTTATACCTGAAATTAAGTCCTTTGTAAATGTTGTATAGTACTTGAATTATCAATCTTGTAACCTGATAGTTCTTTGGACCATCGACCTGTCAGGCCTTAGTAGGCTTTTAATGATGGTCCCTTTTGTTCTTCTTACTTTATATGAATTCAGTTAGTATACGCTGTATTTTACCTTGATATGCTTTGTATATATATATTGTAAGGTACAATTAGGATTTGTGAGGTGAAACTCTTTATCTAATGATCTCCTACCTTGCATCTAAATAATATCTTACTTGTAATAATGACTTGATTAGACATCCTTTGTTTTCCGACGCTATTTCAATCTGCATTTCAACATACTAGTTTCACTTAAATAACTCAACTTATTAACTGACACCAATATACATATATTCATGAATTACATAATGGTTTAAATAATTACATAGCATTGCATTAATCAGTTACGAAGTATGTTTTCTTCTTCTGAATTGCTTTCTTAATCGAAAAGCTGTATTCTATTATACCAGTCTTCATGTTAACCCAAGGTACAATTAAGATTTGTGATTAGAAAGTGCACTTAATTCGTTTTTATGCCTGACTTATATTTCTCACTTCAATTATATAATATGTATATACAGTGTATATGATACTTTACCCAACAACAGGGAATTTGTAGTTAAAAATTTATTATTCCATTAAACGTTCTTCTAATATTGTTCTGTTTATGTTATGATTGTCATGATTGTATATATTTTGTAGTTTTTAATCTACAAATCTGCAAATCTGTTAATGATTTTCGCAGGTCGTTCAATGGCCGCGACAAAATGTTATGAATATATAAAATGTAACTCATTTTTATTTCATTCATTACGACGTGAGTTATGTACTGTAAAAAAATCACGGCATAGTTTATAAAGAAATAACAACTGGTAAAAACAAACAAAATTAGCAAAAAACACAAAACATTGCTATTGTGATATCCATTACCATGAATGAACTTTGCTTAACCTGTTTTTCGGTTTTTCTATTTGTGTTTGATTGGATGTTGCCAATATGTCTCTGTTAAAGATGATATACTAAGACGTTAGTTTACCTTAGGTTTTTGTGTAAATGACGTTACTCTTAATTCCTAACGACCTTTTTTTAACAAGAATTGCTGTTTATTTCAGAGCTTGCCACGAAACGTCATTTTGCACCAGTGTGTTCTCTTTGGAACATTTGAACATGGTACGTCTTACCAAACCGATCATAACTTTGTAGTTTTTAGTTAAGATTTATGTGAAATTATCAGAAATATTCGAAAAGACTGCTACAACATATTACTTTAATATAGATTGAATACTTTTTAAGATGTTGCCAATCACAATATCGTGGATTTTTGTTTGGAGGCACCCCGTATAATTATGATAAATCTTAAGTAACACTAGAGCTTACGACCGGTCGCCCTCTTCGGAGAACCACTGCTCGGCAGTCAGTTGTCAGAGATGGCAGAGAGGTATTTGGCAGTCTTTAGAAGGTTTACAGTGGTCAGCGGTTGGTCTCCGGAGCAATTTGGTCGGCTGGAGGTTTACGGCTGCTGCATCGAAAACCCTTTTCCGACCAAACAAGCTGGTAGTGAAAAGGTTTTTCGACAGTTCTCAGACTGACTGCCGATGGCAGACTATTATTTGCATATGCAAATTTGAATGGTTCCATTTTTGTTGGACGATCCTCACTAAATAATCCAAGTTCACCTCTTAAAAGCCGGTGAGTTTCATTCATCGGTAGTTTATATATGTATGTCACCAATTATGTCAAGACATTTTTTATAGAAAAGCTTTTTGTGTTGTACGAAGAAATAGCGCCTTTAGTTTCTGGTAATAGGTTAACGCATAAACATCATACTTATTTTATGACCTGGATCGCCAGCTTTTGATTAATGTTTATGACAATCTGTAGACATTCCGTTATCTAAATACTTTTGTATATTTTCTAAAATGGGAAATTGGAATAAGAAAACAAAAATGTAACTTGAATTATATAAATGGAATCAAATCTCCTAAAAATAAATCATGGAAGCAAACCATTACGTTTCTTTTTTCAACATTAATAGGAGTGTTTGTAAATGCAAGATTTGATTAAGGTGTTAAAAGAGCGTATGGCAATGTTGTGAATATGGTTTGGCATGTGCCTTGTAAAAAAGAATGACGAAATTTGGAAGAGAGATGAGAGAGCCTGAAAGAGAGAGAGAGAAATAAAAAGAGAGAGAGAGGGGAAGAATAGAAAGAGAGAGAGAGAGAAATAAAGAGAGAGAGGGGGTGATACAAAGAGAGAGAGAGAGGGGGGAATAGAAAGAGAGAGAGAAATATGAGGAGAGGGAAAGAAAGAAAGGGAAACTTGAACAGAAGAATGGGTGAGCATATCTCGATCCGCCCCTCGAAGAACTTCAATTTTGTTTGTATTAAATTTATTTTTTGTTTGATAATCTCGGGGATAACCTATTCATGAAAATGTTTTCCAACTGTCCTCCATCGTGACACGCATGTATGCAAAAATCAGACTTGAATATGATGGACTAAAAATATGAAAAAAGAAGAGAATCTATTAACCTATGCCATCAACCATTTATGACGTCGACGTACCTAAGTTCACGCATGGCGGGAGGGCTAGTCGATGGGGGGGGGGGGGCATTTGATATTATTGTCTAAGTAGGAAAATGAAATTAAGATTTACAAGACAACTGATTTGAGGGGCTAAGGGTGCGGAAGGTCCAGCTGGCGTTTTCTTAAGTCATATTTCTCGGCCCCCCCCCACCCCCTCCCACCTCTTTTCTTTGTTTATTATAAACCTTTTTGAATATATTTTTCCGCTTTTCGAGGTGAGGTGAGGGAGGGGACGTCCGTCGTGTAAGCTACCCTCTCCCCTCTACTCCTACGCCACAGGGTCCTGCTTCTGTGCCCTTGCTGCCTTCACACAATTTCGAATAAATAAGTTATTTCAAAGGAAAGTTTAAAACGTACATTAAATTAATTCATAAAAAATAAGAAGAATTAAAGGGACAATCATTAAAAAAATATTGAGGCCTGGTAAGTTGATTGTCCCAAGAATCGAAAAGTTAAGCAATTACTATTTTAGTGGAAGAGGAAAAGTATTAGGTAGAACAATTGTGTTTGGGTATTACATTTAAAAGTTGAATTAAAAACACTAGAAAAAATGATGACAATATATTAATGAGAAGAAAACGGGTATATTTAAGCTTACTCAAAATTGAAATATTTTGAATTGAAATTTCTCTTAACGAGGAGGACAAGGAACTTCACACAACACTTCCAAAATTATAATCATGAACTTAATGGTTTAACTAAAACCTGTGCATCAAATACGGAGGAAGACTACACCTACAACAACAAAATAGCGATGCATATTTGCAGCAATTTTGAACTTGTCTTGGAGAATATACAAACTTGCATTACAACAAACGCGTAAAGCTGGTTTCTCGAGCTAATTAGTGGAAAAGATGAGACTGTTATACACAACAAAAAACTATTTAGGAGAAAATGGTTTAAGTGATGCAGAATACCTGCACTACTTGAGGCTTTTGCACAAACATAATTGATATACGAGCCCCATTTTAAGCGCTGATCAATTAATATGTCCCAGCATTAAAGACCCTCTGTGAAGAAAAAAATCTGCTGAACTTCTGCCTGCATTGTAATAAAGGAAAGGCCGTTCCAATATCATAACCATATATGGGTCTTATATATTTTATGCTTTGGGTTAACTGCTTCCGTCATGATTCAACTTTCCTTTCCTCCCCCCCCCCCCCCTTCCTTATTTTTCAAAACAAATTCCATCACCAGTATATCCATACATTATACCGTGTAAGTCAAAAAAAAGTTTACACCTTGAAAATTGCTAATTATTTTCAAATTATCTATGAACAGTAAACTATTATACATCTTAAGCCCCCATCACATCAAACTAGTTCTCACTACGTTCTCGAAAATGTTGCCAAACGGGCTCAAACTGTGTGCGCACGGAGTTGAACGTAATATCAACTGTTAACGATCTGTTTAAGGACTTCATATATAGACGGGCTCGGACTGGATTAATGTCTCTAATACGATTCTAGTTCTTGGGTTATAAACCAGTTAGAACAAGTTCCGAACTAGAAAAATGGTTTGGACTACTTGGAAATGTCTAATATACCCGATCTGAACTTGATATGAACTGACTGTGGATGGGTACAGACGAGATGGACGTATTGAGGACTATTTATGAACGAACTAGGATCGTATTAAAGATATTTTTACACATTCTGTCCCGACCACAACCCGTTTTACGATTTTCTAGGAAGGTTCCAGAACGTAGTGAGAACTAGTTTGGTGTGATGGGGGCTTTAGGAAACCAAATTTATTGCATACGTCTTTGTGAATTATTCCAATTCATTTGGTATCATTTTTTGTGTAGTATGTTTTGACGCTTGGATGAACAGGAGGCATTGTTGGCGAGATTGCAAAAATCGACTTGCGCCAAAGTTGCTTATGTGATGTTTGAAGAAAAAAAACAATTGGGAATTGAGTATCAACTCGGTCTTTGCAGATTCAAATAATATCCGTAACAAAATTAATCATGCCACACATATCACATACAAAATATCAAAGAAGATTTGTGCGCGTGTGTGTGTGTGTGTGACTTTGCTTCTGCAAAAAGCATATTCAATGTATTTCATGTTATACATTCAATTCATTCTCGCAAAAAGTATTAAAGTGAGAGAATGAATTTAATGTACCAAATGAGATGCATTGCATATAAGCTTTTTGCGCAGAAGAAAAGTCACACATCTTTGTGGCAAATAAAAATAAAGAGCCTAATGGCATAAGAATGGAAGAAAATTATAGAAAACCACTTTCCTCTTGACTTAAGTTAAGAAAAATGATAAGAATATTAACAACCGCAATTTTAGTGCAGTAAATTTTGATTGAAGAAAAAAAACATTGACAGCATCTGGAATATAGCATCGTTAGTGGCGATTATTTTACATGAACAACTACGCCCTACAATACGTAAGGGTAGGATTTCGTGGAGAATTCCCCAACAGAAGTCCTCGCCGACTATACGTGACGCGAGTATAGGTCCATGGTATAAAACACCACACGCACCGCGTTGGTCTCTCATAAATGCACGTATAATCTCATTCTCCGGTCGGAACAGATTCATTACCACTGGAATATACAAAATACAAAATCACGCATCCCTATTTTCCACCTATTCGTACATTTGGGAGAATTGGATCACTCATTGCAAAGTAAGTTGAGAAATAATATGATATATTACATGTGTTTGATTATTTATGTGAAGGATGTATTTTCCCGTGATATGTTTTGGCATGGTGAATTCGCTGGTATGGAAAATGGCGCCGTAAATGTGTGGTATTAAGGCACGTGTATTTCGCGCACTGCGAAAGCGCAGCTCAATAAGCATGCCTTCTTTCCCCGCGATTTTCGCACGTTTGGAACATGCAATATTGACTGCTTGCCACTCGTTTGGTGTAACACGGAGGCAGAGCGGAACCCAAATTTCTAAGTTCCCGATAAATAAATAATGAGTTTGCGATTCATGGCTCCAGTGCTGGAGTTTGTGGGCGGGGGAGGGGACCGACTTCAATACTAGGTAGACGGACCCCAAGATAATACCTCCATTGAATAGGGGAGGGGTGAGAGGAGGATATATCGTCTTCATTTGAAACGTCGCCTTCTTGTTATGCCATTCAATGGAGGGGATGGAAAATAACGATTGAGTTGATTTTTTGTTCTTTTATCTTGGTATTATCTAAATGTAGTAGGAACCAAGAATTTGTTCCCAGAATCGAAAGGGCGGTTAGATATTTGTAAATAGTACTATTGCATGATTTCATTTAATCTATTCAATTCATTCTAATTTTCAGGATTTGCTTTAAAGTGACTGTGTAACATTGTTGAAATGTTACTTCTTATATTCCTTTTACTGTACTCATCCTCTAACAGGCAAAACATCCTGAGAAAATTCTCAAACCACAAAGATATGTATGTGTTTTTTTTAAGGCGTCACTGTGCAACACCGTCTAACAGTGATTAACAGTAAATTCTCCCAACCATTTTTGAATTTTCCCAACCGTTTTTCCTTGAAAAAAAGACATAAGACAAGCTTTTAGCAGTTTTCTTAAATTTAATTTTGTTGGGAGAATTAAGGAATCGATCAGATCAGCTTTTAACAATTGTTATCATAAATAATGGTCCGTTTTTACTCATACTTTCAGATTATCTTTAATTGTACATTTAGCATTGAAGTCACTACCTAAGCACCATTTTCTCTTATCTGAACAATGTAACCAAGTCCCTTTAACAACAACTTGTAAGATCTTAAAGTTCAGTTTTTACAACTGCATGATTGTTGTTGCTGTCAGATGTTTTGGTGATCTTTTTTTTTTCTTCGTTAAGCTTATACATGAATATATGTAGAGAAAATTTAAATTTGTATACTTTAACTTTGATGTTTATTATCCTTTGTTAACTTCGGAATGTTGAGAATAGCCCTACACGTTTGGATTTCAGGCTATTATGGCGCATGGACTACCGCCATTCCTGGAATAATTTTCCACAGTATTGAAAGATATATATTGATATCATAAGAACATAGTAAGGATGACTGTTGCAATATGTTGGCGGAAGTTTCCCTTCCCATTGGGGAAAAAAACTGGCCTGAAATGAATAGTATCGAAGGCCGCAAATGTAAATGGGAGGGGAGTTACTAGGCACATTTCAGCCATTTAAAAGACATATTTCTGTAACTGTACAATTCATCTTTTTCTAGACTAAGTTTGCAGAGATCATTGTATTCATTCTAAATTCAGAATGGACCAAAGGAGAGGTTACTTCAATTTTGCGGGGATATAGAATGTCATACAGATGCCCTACCGAAATAGTAATCATTCCAAAAAAGGGAAAGAGGATAACAAAAGCTTAGACGAGTGGGAGATTTCCATTCTTTCTTTCTTCAGTCTGTCTGCCTGTCTGTCTTTCTCCTTCTCTATTTTATTGTTCACCTTTAAATATTCCCCTTCACATACGCGAGTAATTATATACATGTACTTACAGTACTTCTATTAAATATGAATCAAAATACAATTCAAGTTTATTGAAATGGAATCTACAGTGTTTAATACCTTCACTACACGATAATTGAATAAATCTAATAAACGATACGAGGAAATAAATTAAATCAGCGAACAATCATAGTCAAACCTATAAATGTATAGTAGACCTTCAATTTGTAAGGTACTGTTCGAGACATATACCTTATGCACTCCTTAAAAAATGTGAAATGTGAAATGGTGCCAAGGACAAGTGGGAAGGGAGGTTTTACATATCACGATGCATGGAGTTAAATTTGATTTGATTTGATTTGATTTGATTTATTCATCATCAATAACATCAGTGATTAAACATTTGAATACATCGTGAATGGTACATGTTCATAAATGAATATTATAGATCATATTAAAGAAAAACCTAACAAAGTATTGATATGCTAGACATATGTCTTTTCTCATAGAATATAGAAGGTGATGAAAAGGAGCCAAATAATAGCACATGTGCTAGTCGAGTCTGGCCCCTGTTCTTAGCACACACTTGGCAAAAATAAATATATCATTATCAAAAAATAAAACTTGACAGTAGAAGTATACATGTTGAGTAATACCGTAGCACAATTTCTACACTCCAAATATAATTATGAAGAGGATATACCAGGTTAAAAAGTCATAGATACATGTATCTACAGATTATTTATACAAAAAATTGCATTTTTTTGACAAAAAAAAACAACAAAAATGTAATATGGAGATTATTTACAATATATACATGTGTACTTGCATAATTCAATCACTTATTCATCAAGTAATCGTTGAGATGTTTACGAAAAGTGTTTCTAGACCCTTTGTTTTTGATTTCATCGGGAAGTTCATTCCATAATCGGGTTCCTACACAAGTTACTGAAAATTTGCCTTGTGTTGTTTTATACAGTGGTATACGTAGATGGCCCTTTTCTCTTTTTCTTGTATTGTATCTATGCTCAATTTTATCACAATAATCCGTCAAACAGTGAGGTAAATTATTATGTACTAGGTCATACATAAATGTACATAGAGACAACTCATAGAACTTGTTAATATCTAAGATTTTCAATTCGTAAAACAATGGTGCTGAACGACTCATAAAATGGCTAAATGTGATTGTCCGTATGGCCATCTTCTGTGTATACAGTATGCAATTTAAGTGAGACTTGTAAGTGCTCCCCCACACTTCAATTCCGTATGATATATGAGGTTGAATAAAGGTTTTATACAACAACACTAGGATATTTCTAGGCACAAAATGCCGTAAGCGGAAGAGGATTCCTACTTTTTGTCTGATGCATTTATTAACCATTTGTATGTGGGGTTTCCAAGTCAAGTGTTTATCAATCTTTATCCCAACAAAGAGCGAAGAATCAACTTCTATTATTTCAGCTTCTGATATAGCCAGTTGCCCTTGAACATTAATCTGCCGTCTCTGGTTTCTTATTAGCATATAACTCGTCTTTTGTAAATTAATTGTCAGTTTATTAGCATTACACCAGTCTGAAACAATTTGAAGATTTGTGTTCACTTCAGTCATATCAATTTCTTTTTGCCCTTCAGGAAATGTATGGAATAAGTTTGAGTCATCCGCAAAGAGTCGAAAGTTAAAGTAACGTGTAGCAAATGGCATATCATTAATATAAAGTAGGAAAAGCGTTGGGCCTAGGACAGAGCCTTGCGGTACACCACATGTTAAAGGCAGCATGGGAGATGTTACATTTCCGTACTGTACAAATTGAAATCTTCTATAAAAATAGTCCTTAAACCACTGTAATGCTATTCCTCGTATTCCATAGTGTGAAAGTTTGCTGTATAAAATATCATGATTAATTGTATCAAATGCTTTCTTAAAGTCTACAAATATCCCAAGTGTGATTCTTCCCTCATCCATTGAATTCCTCAAAGTGTTAACTAAATTTATCATTGACAATTTTGTACTGTATTTTTTACGGAAGCCATACTGGTGCTCATATAATACATGATTTTTTTCAAGAAAGTCAAGAAGCCTATTATTTACAATTTTTTCAAAAACCTTCCCAAGAACAGGTAATACTGAAATAGGTCTATAATTTCCTGCTTCATCTTTAGGTCCTTTCTTATAAACAGGTGTCACTTTTGCTATTTTAAAGGCATCTGGGAATTTACCAGAGGTGAAAGACAGATTGAAAATAAATGTAAGGGGAGAAGTTACATAGTGCACAGCATCTTTTATCAGCTTGATTGGCATATTATCATACCCACTAGCTTTCTTTACATTCAAGGCTATTAAATGGTTGTTAACCTCAGTCTCAGTAACTGGTTTCCAGAAGAAAGATTTGTCTACACCATCGTCTAAAACTTTCTCTGTATTACGATTTGTGTTTGGTATGGCATTCGCCAAATTTGGACCAACATTAACAAAGAAGTCATTAAATGCATTTGCAATATCTTGTTCATTACACAGGGTTTCATTAGTACCAGTATCATTCACACACAATTTATCCACCACTGTTGGCTTAAACGAATTGTTTCCACCACTTAAAATCTCGTTTACAGTCTTCCATGTTTTGCTAGTATCACCCTTATTTTCAAGGAATATCCTACTATAGTAATTTCTCTTTGAGTTTCTGATTATTGTAGTTAACATATTCCTGTACTTCTTGTATGTTGTTAAATAGACAGGATTGTGGTTGGTGGCAAGAACCTGTGAATACATTGTATGTTTCTTTTTTATGGAATTCATTATAGCTTTTGTAATCCAAGGTTTCTTAGGTTCGTTCTTTCTCCTTTTACCGTGTTGAGCTACAACTGGTGCATGCTCATCACACACTTTTGTCATGATTTCACAAAAACGGGAGTATGCGAGATCAGCATCATCCGCTGCATAAACTGATTCCCATGTTATATTGGCAAGCTCAGCATGGAATTTTGTAACATCATAGTTCTTGTAAGAACGAGACATTAATTTTCCTCGGCAAGACTTTTTCTTAAATTGTATATTAGACTTAAAAATGGTAAAGATCGGAAAGTGGTCTGTAACGTCAGATTCAATTATTCCTGCATGAATACTGGGAACATTCATATTGGTATATATATGATCAATCAAAGAGAAGCCATGTTGCGTTACTCTAGTAGGAAAATTAATCAATTGATGCATGCCGATACATTGCATGGAGGTGAGAAAGTTATCAGCTGCCATTTCATCGCCTAGAAGATTGATATTGAAGTCTCCAGTTAGCACACATTGACTTTTGTCTAATTTCAGATCATGTACAATACTTAACAGACTATCCTGAAACTCATGAATATCTGTATTTGGCTTGCGATAGATGACACCAATAATGATCTTCTTTTCATTAATTACTACTTCCAACCAAAGTGATTCAGCATGTGCTACTTCAAAATTTCCCAAAAGCCTGTATTTAAGGGAAGAGTGAATGTATGCACCAACACCTCCACCTCTTAAAGTATGATTGCGGCATTTCACCTCTAAAGTATAGCCTTGTATGCCCAAGATGGATGTGTCTGGTACGCTCCACACTTCAGATAAACATATTATATCAAATTTTGATTTGATACTACATTCGTATAACAGTTTTAGGTTTTCTATATTTCTATTCAAAGATCTGATATTGACATGTGTAAGAGAAAATGCATTTTCAGTTTTGGTTTGCAGAACATCATCAAAATTAACAGGAGTTAATTTGTGTGAACTAAGACACAGATTGAGTTCATTGTCCTCCATTTTAAAGTCATTTTTCTATTAATGACTTAAAATTACTCAGATAAAAAGAAAATCAAGCAATGACAAATAGCTTGAAGCGAGCGTAATCCATATCATCAAGTCCAAGATCAAAAAGGTCATCAGGGTTGCGAATTGTTTTAAAATCGCCATCATCCATCTTGCAGACAATTGTTCCTGACCTTGTCGCCACACTCTTGACTCCATCTATCTTTTTGGCCGCCATCATCACCGAGTACCTCAGCCTGGTTAGGTCCTCATTCACATACACCCTCGTGAAGTTGTCCTTGTCTTTCAGTCCAAAACGTGCCTGGTACAGGGCATCCCTCCTCCTCCTTGTTGTGAAGCGCACAACAGACTGACGAATCTTCTCCTTATCTGGTGACCACTTCCCTATACGATAACAGGACGAGATGTCAGATGGTTGAATTTCAACATCCACTGCTTTTGCCAATCCAATGACCTTTCTTATTAGGTCATCTTCAGACTCTTCGCCTTCTTCTTCTTCACCATTTTCTGCTAAGCCGCTAATGCGCAGATTTTCTCTTTTTGTTTCCTGCTCCATCTCATCCATGCGAAATTGTGACCGCAGGATCACAGGATTGACAGATTCTTTTACATTGACCATAAAAGCATCTCTCACTGCTTGAACAATGGCTGGTATTGCAGTTTTAATTGCTGCCTCCACTGCACTGGTTATAACCTGTGCCATATTACCATCACCTCCGTAATTCATGTCCCCTAGCTGGTCAGAGAGATCATCAAAATTTATGAAGACCCCCTTGTCCTTCGATGATTCATCTCTGCTTGTGGTGGCTGTCATACCTTGCTGCCTTATTACCTCTTGGTTTACCCCCTCATGAGCGATGAAAAGATGATGGTCATATAAGTCCAAGATGAGTAAAAAACTATAATAAACTATATCAACTGTCCTGTCTCTAAAGCATGACTTGAGGTCCGTCCACCGTCTCAGGCTAATTAGTCCAAATGTAGAAGGATGTTTATATAATGTAAGGTTATTCTTTGGATTAAAAGAATTTCGGATATACTGTGTGTGACTTTAAGAAAGGAAACAAGAAAGCAAGAAGCAGAATTCAACTCTTAAAAGGGGATCGACTGCATAACTAAGTGGATGAACCTGCCAAGACAAATTATCTACAGTTCTATTCAGTCATTTAGTCTTCTTTAAAACACAGAGTATCCCCATTTATTGTCACAAGGCCTACTTCACATGGGGGCCCTGTATCAAGTGGATATTACAATGTACAAATTAAAAGGAGGGGATGTCCCCTGGTACCTCCATTCCTGGAAATAATTTCCCTCATTATCAAAATATATTTTTGGATATCATAAGAATATATAGAGTAAAAATGACTGTTGTGATATGTAAGCGGAATGCGCTTTTCCCATAGGGGAAAAACTGTCCTGAAATAATTAATATCGAGGGCCGCTAATTTAAATGGCAGGGGAGGTATTACATTAATCAGCCATTTATGTCTATTCAAAAACATATTTCTGTAACTGTACAGTGCGTCCCAGAAAAAACGAAACCGAGAAGTATCGATGTTCTATCATAACTTAATCACAACTATAATAAATGAATTATACATATTTGGAAAGCTTAGAGTCTCCTCTTCCATGTGATGCTACTCAGATAATGCATTCACGCATGAGTGATTAAAAGCAATTTGAAGGAAGGAAACCAAAAAGACGTTTGGCGGGCGGTATCTGAATTTTGAAGAAAAATTCACATCTCTAGAAAGTTGAGTTTCTGCCCTTTCATATGACACCTCAATCAGGAAAAATGAGGGAGGAATGACAAAGTTCTGTTTTTTTAAAATAGTGCTTGCATTTCCATAATTTTATTAAACGAATTCGTTTTCACTGGCTGTCTGCCGTATCAATAAACGAAATTAACAAAAGACTTAACTCCGTTTCGTTGACAATCAGCCGTAGACGAGAGTCTTCATGCATGGCTGATTGTCAACGAAACGGAGTTAAGTCTTTTGTCAAATCTGCTTTTTGCTACGGCAGGCACCCAGTGAAAACGAATTCGTTTGTTAAAATTATGAAAATGAAAGAGAAGACTCTAAGCTTTCCAAATATGTATCATTCATTAATTATGGTTGTGATTAAGTTATGATAAAACATCGATACTTCTCTGTTCGTTTTTTCTGGGACGCACTGTACAATTCATCTTTTTCTCAGTCTAAGTTTACAGAGATCATTGTATCCATTATAAATTCAGAATAAAACAAAGGAGAAGGTTTGTCAATATTGCATAGATATTGCATAGATATAGAATGCCCTACAAAACGTCCCAAAATAGTTACTTGATGATACACGTAATCATTCCAACAAAAGAAAGAGGTTAACAAAAGCTTGGAAAAGTGGGCGATTTTCTTTCTTTATTTCTTTCAATCTGTCTATCTGTCTGTAATTCTCTATCTCTAATTTATTTGTCATCTTCTAATATTCAAACGGTGGGGGGAGCTGAAGCCTCTCTATCCCCCTCTTCTCCCCCATAAGCGAGTAATTGAATACATGTACTTCTGTTAGATATCAATTCAAAGACAATCCGAGTTTATTAAAATGGAATCTACACGCATTTTTGTAAGTCTAACTTTACGCTACGAGGAAATGAACTCAATCAGCACAGACACCCATTAAAACCTATACATACATAACTGCGGGAAATACCAGAGTTACTCTTGTATCAAGGATTTGTTATTCCAAGAAATAATGTAATGTCTAGGGTTTTTTAAGGTTTTTTTTTTGGGGGGGGGTAGTTGTTTACGTTTATTTAATTTCATATAGTCATTATGCAAATATTTTGTTCTACGGCAGACAAAAAAAAAATACCATTTACAAACAATGTTAATGGCAACCACTCCGAAAAGAATAGCGGGTAAAATGTAAGAACCTAATTACCTAAAGACCTAACATAAATGTGTGTGGTGGTGAGTGTGTGTGTGTGTATATATATATATATATATATTCTATACAGAGGCGGCCCTCCCGGGGGCAAAGTGCCCCTTTAACTTTTTAAAAAGTGACCCTTTTTACATAGGAATAGTGCCCCTTTTACTTTGACAATTGCCCCTATTAATTTGTAAAAGTGCCCCTTCCCCTGTCTTTCTCTGATAAATGCCCCTTTTTATTTGGACACGTCCCCCTTTTCCTACGGGGTTCCCATTTTCCTTTGCAATAAGTGTCCATTTTCCATTCCCATAAGTGCATTTGTTTAATCTCTAGTAGGCCTAAGTACCCCTAGTAAGGTACGAAAAGTGCCTCTTTTCACTTTTGTGAAAAGAGGCACTTCTCTAAGTGCCCCCTTCACCTCTGATAATTGTCCTATTTAAACCTGAGAGGTACGTCCCTCTTTTAATTTGACAAGTGCCCCTTTTCCTTTGTTAGAAGTGCCCCTTCTCCTTTTAATAACTACCACTATTTAACTCGGATAAGCGCACCTAAAATTTTCACACGTGCCCTTTTTCCTTTATAATAAGTGCCTTTTTCCTAATAATAAGTGCCCTATTAAAAATAGCCCCTTCCCCCTTCTCATAAGTGCCCCTTCTCTGGTAAATGACCCTTTTCAGGTACGAGAAGTAACTCCTTTTCACTTCAGATAAGTGCCCCCTTCACCTCCGATAAAAGGTGATCGGTACTCATTTTCTTTTAACTAATGCACATTTTACTATATTACAAGTGCCCCTTTTTCATTTACATAAGTGCCCCTTTTCATATCTGGTCATTGCCCATTTTCAGGTGCGATAAGTGCCTCTTTTCACCTCTGATAATTTCCTTTTTAACAATATATAATCAAATCTTATTAATGCCCCTAGCAAAATTTGACGGGGGCCCCGTTTTCCGTCGAAAAATGCCCCTTTCCTATTCTCATGACTGACTTTTTTTTCATCCCTGGTGAGTGCCTCTTTTTGAGGGTGTAAGAAGTGCCCCATTTTCACCTCTGATATTTACTCTTTGTACTTTGGCACATGCTCTTTTTTTCCTGATAAGTGTCCCCTTTTCCTCTCATCATTAAACGCGCCATAGCTAATTTCAAGCGACTGAGAGCAATTTTCCCCACGCATCTATAGATGATATACTTACGTTACTTAACAAAGGTATTTTCAGTCTTCCGTTGTGAAAGTGTGCTTATAACCCCATTATGATTGGATTTTTTCTCTTCTTAAGATGTAATTTTTCGCGCTGCGACCTCACACATCTTTACATTTTTCCTCGCTCGCTCGCTCGCAAAGTTTTTTTCGACAATCAAACCCAACTGCAAAGCATGACGCTTAAGCAATATCATATCTTGTATGGTGTACAGAGTGAAACAAATATTGAAATCATCCCTGATAATTGTTATCACAATGAAGGAGTATATACAATTTCTAAAAATTTTGTATATTTTCGCTTTGAGATTTCCCTTTGTAGGTGCCCTTTTCCCCAGAAAGTGCCCTTTTTCTTGGTCCCCCCCCCCCCACTTTGGACGTCGCTCGGCCGCCCCTGATTCTTTAAGTACAAACGTATATCGAAATCGTTGGAAATTGTGGAATGTTTATTGAAAAATCATTGATCGGAGACTAACTTTGGGTTTCCCATAGTTGTGACACTTGTGACCTGTTTTCTATAGACGAATTACCAACAACGTAGTCAACCGTGAGGCTTTGTGCAAACAGAAAGATAGGTTTTTAAAATTTCATTTTACTGTATACAAATAATACATGTTTGTGAGTGCATTAGTGAATATACACTGCACGCAGGGTAAGTCACAGTAGGATAATGAACGAGACTTGTCGAGTTCATTGTTCGTCTCATGGTGACTTAACCAAGTACAATGCACGAGCTAAAAATGTATTTTGTTTTATAAGAACGGTCTACAATATGAGTACAAATTCGATAAAAAAAAGTGACGGATGTTATTACCAAAATGCACTCCCCGTGCATTAATTGGTAAAGATTGGTAAAGATTAATGCACGCTCACGTGATCCATTTTGACGCTTCTCACTGGCTATATTCTTAAAACCATGATATTATACAAATAATTGAATTGAATTGAATTGAATTGAATTTGAATTTATTAACAACAACACATCACAATAATGACAGTACATATGAACAATCATACAATGCAAAAAAATAAAACTGATACATGTATACATAACATAAGAGTAATGTCGATTGAACAGTAATGGTTTTAAAACGATATTTTTAGACATACATCTGCATACTTTTAAATGTACGTAAATATGTACAAGTATATTACTCTATTAGATGAAGTTGTTAATGGGAACTAGAAGTTAGCACAAGTGCTAGTCGAGCCTAGTTCCATTCTTTGGCAAGATTTTTTCTGTTAATTTGTTTTTACATATGAATGTAAAACTTGTTTGTTTTGTATTTACATATATACAACAAAATAATACAATATCATGTAACTTTTTTTCTTTACTAAAATGAAAAAATAAAAATAAAAAAAGCTTAAGCGTTAAAGCATTATAATGAAAGAAGACAAATCTTTGAAGAAATAAAATCATCAATGTGTCCAGGAAAATGAAAAGGATGTATTAATAAAACTACTCATACACATGTACGTACATGCACAAATCCTGTAAAAGCTTAACTTCCACTATAATCGTTAACAAGGAAGTGTATACATAAAAGGAAGACAAGTAATATAAAAGGAAAAAACGAAGGGGGATGGGATTGAGCCCACGTCATTTACATAGAAGGTAGGTGGAAAGATGTCTCCGAAAAGATAATCTCGATGTTTTTAATCTAATTTCATCTGGCAGATCATTCCACAGCTTTGTTCCTACAAACGAAATACAAAATTGCCCTTGCGTTGTCTTACATTTTGGTTGATAAAGTAAGCCACTTTCTTTTCTCCTAGTTGCATATCTGTGCTGTATCATCTGACAATAATCCACTAAAGAGTGTGGTAAAAAAACTTTTACCAAATCGTACATAAATGTTGATACAAGAAGTTCATGAAGTTGAAAAATATTTAAAATGTTTAGACTTTGAAAAAGAGCTTTGGAGTCTGTTCTAAGTGGACTGAATGTAATTGCTCTCATTGCCATTTTTTGACTTAAATATATACAATTTAGATTACTTTTGTAAGTGCTCTCCCATACTTCTACTCCATAAGAGAGGTGAGGCTGTATAAAAGCCTTATATAATAACACAAGTATATTCTTGGGAACAAAATGTCTCAGTTTAAATAGAATACCTACTTTCTTTCTTATGCATTTGTTTATTGTCTGAATATGTTCTTTCCATGAAAGGTGACAATCAATTTCAATTCCTACAAATGATGCAACAGATACCTCTTTAATATCTGATCTTGATATTATCACAGATTCCTTTTTGTCTATTGATCTACCTTTGGATTTCATAATCATATAGTTTGTTTTCTGTAGGTTAATTGTGACTTCATTTGCATTACACCATTCCTGCACCTTCATTCAATTTTCACTTACAATTTCTAAATCAATTTCTTTTTGTCTAGGATTAAAAGTATGAAAAAGATTTGAGTCATCAGCAAATAATCTGAAATTGAAAAAGTTTGTGGAGTTCGGTAAGTCATTTATATATAGTAAAAATAATGTTGGTCCAAGAACGGAGCCTTGAGGGACACCACATGTCATATTCAATTTCAAAGACATTTTGTCTTTATATTGTATAAACTGTGATCGTTTACATAAATAATCTTCAAACCATTGCAAGGCTAACCCACGTATTCCATAGTGTGACATTTTTTTGAGGAGAATGCTGTGGTTTATAGTATCAAATGCCTTTTGAAAGTCAATAAAGATGCCAACTGTTGTTCTACCTTCATCAAAGTATTTCAATAGTGTATTTGCAAGATTAATCAAAGATAACTTAGTGCTATGTTTCTTACGGAAACCATACTGGTGTTGAAACAAGATATTATTTCGAAAATAATATCGCTAGTGATATTCGTTTGTCTCGCAATGTGGTCAATAAGGAATCTAAAAGATCACGACGTTTCGTATGCTACTGCGATACTTCGTCAGGTGATAAAAACTACTGTAAGCAAGGGTCTTTTATACTCTACGGGAGGACCGTGCCGAGCGGTCCATAATTCGATCGATAATTGGAACAATAACGCACACTGCCTATTGGTCGACGCACACGGTGATCGACCAATCACCAGGCCGCTGGATTCGGCCGCTGGTTCGGCTAATGCACCAGGCCTATTGGCCGACGCATACGGTACTCAGCCAATCAACGGGCCGCTGGATCGGACCGTCTGCTGAATGGAATCGACCGTTGTTGGCTGGCAGGACGGCGAGTGTCATGGCGGCGTATCGTCCGCATCCAAAATTCGGGGATATCGATCCCGTTGTCTCTGTTGAAATTATTAGGATTGAGACGGATATTGATAGCTTCTTTCACCCTCCGTGTATACCAATGCCTTTCCTGGGAAAGGCACTGAACCCCGTCCCAGTCTGGTTGATGCTGGTTATCCCAAGCATGTTCGGCTACGGCTGAGTTGTCAGTTCGACGGAGTCTGACGTCCCTCTTATGCTCAGTGATTCTTTCTTTTATCGGACGGGCAGTTTCACCGATGTAGGATCTATCACATCCTTTACAAGGGATGTTGTACACAATGCCGTCCCGTCTATGTGGAGGAATTGGATCCTTGGGGCGTGTAAGATGTTGACGTAGGGTGGTATCTGATCTGAAAACCGTTCGAATGCCATGGCTCTCTAGGCGGCGCTTGAGTTGTTGGGAGACCCCATCAATGTACGGCAAGACTGTAAAAGTCTTGTATACCTTCTGATCCCTGGGTTCCTGACGATCTATTCTTGGTATTGTGTATAAAACGGCGTACCGTTGAGACTCAGGGCGCTGCGAACACGGGTCCGTTCTTTGCATGGCTGTTGTGGACTTGTCACAATGCGTGAAGCTCTGTCAAATAGACATTTCACTAGACCTCTCTTCACCGATATGGGATGGTGAGAGTCAAACGCTATGTACTGGTCTGTGTGGGTAGGCTTCCTATAGACTGAGATGGAGAGCCTATGGTTGTCGTGTCTATGAACTAGAGTGTCTAAGAATGCTATCTTCCCTTCACACTCTATCTCTGATGTGAACTGGATGGTTGGTTCAAGGCTATTCATGTGTTTCAGCAGCTTATCTGTTTCAGAGATGGGAACTATGATGAAGGTGTCATCTACGTATCTCTTCCAAACACGAGGTATGCAAGAGAGGGGACATGTGTCCAGCGCTTCTTCTTCGAAACTCTCCATGTATAGGTTGGCCACGACAGCCGAGACTGGACTGCCCATGGCTGCCCCTTCTGTCTGTTCATAGTATGAACCTTTATACAGAAAATATGTGGATCGTAGAACAAACTCGAGGAGTTGAGTGAGTTGTTCCGGTGAGAGTGTGGTACGGGTAGACAAATTGCTGTCTGATTGTAAGCGTTGCAATGTAGCATTGCATGCGCCCTCAATCGGTACATTGGTGAAGAGTGAAACTACGTCAAACGAAACCATGCGTTCTTGAGTACCGATGGTTTGCTCTGCTATGAACTCTGCAAAACCACTCGAATTGGGAATCGTATATTCAGTCAAACTGGTGAGCGGAGAAAGAATTTCAGCTAGGTACTTTGAGAGGTTATAGGCAAAGGAGCCTATGCATGACACTATAGGTCGTAATGGTACTGTGGGTATTATTAAGATATTATTTGCTTCCAAATAGTCAATTACACGATTATTTATTATTTTCTCAAAGATTTTACCCAGTATGGGTAAAACTGAAATAGGTCTGTAATTACCAGCTAGATCTTTTTGCCCCTTTTTATAAACAGGTGTCACTTTTGCTAATTTGAGTGCATCTGGAAATTTACCTCTTTCTATGGAAAGATTGAAAATATATGTTAATGAGCTTGAAATGTATAGGGCAGCATCCCTCAACAATCTTGCCGGCAAGTTATCATAGCCACATGCTTTTTTTGTATCTAAAGTCTGTAAGTGGCATTTCAATTCATTCTCTGTTATTGGTTTTAAGAATAGTGATTTTTCTGTTCTTTATCCTAAATATTTTGTAAAGTCAGAATTCACTGGTGGTATTTCCTTTGCCAGCTTTGGACCTATGTTTACAAAAAAGTTGTTAAATTCGTTAGCTATTTCATTGTCAGAAGTTATCACTCTATTTTCTCCACCACCTGAGCTTAATAATTTCTCTACATTGGTCACTTTATTTTTGACATTTCCACCACTCAACAACTCGTTAATTGTTCTCCATGTTTTACGACTATCATTCTTATTAATGAAGAAGAGGTTACTATAATATTGTCTCTTTGCATTTCGTAGAACTGTAGTTAGAACATTTCTATACCTCTTGTATTCTTCCTCGTCTTTCTGTTGGAAATTTGATGGCTTTAGTTTAGAATACAACTTGTGCTTCTTCTTGACTGATTTTAAGATAGCATTAGTCATCCATGGTTTTCTCCCAGCATTTTCCCCCTTTTTTAGGTTCTTCGAAGTTGATGATATAATTGGTGCATGCTTGTCACAGACTTGCGTAAACAAGTCGTAAAATACAGAGTACGACTCATTTAATTTTGTACAACCACTTACATTGTTCCAATCAATTTTACCTAGATCATCATGGAATTTATTAATATCATAATTTCTGAAGGTACGAAACACAGACTTTTTTACACAGCAGTGAGGACATTAGTAAGAATTATCCACACAAGGTACCTTTGGACCAGTCTAACACACCCGAGGCGATAGCCGAGGGTGTTTGGACTGTTTTTAAGGTACCGAGTGTGGGTAATTTTACTAATGCCCAAACAAAATTATGTCTTTTATTTCCTTTATAAGATTATGTTTTATTTGTTTTATAAAATGATGTGTTATAACATGATTTTACTAATGACCGGTCATTACCATTGGATAATGACCAGTCAGTATCCAAATTACGAAAAATAAATGCCTGGTCACGTGTACGCTTACAACCAATCATTTGATTAGGATCCACGTCATCATCTTATAAAATAGTATAATGGCACGGGGGTGCATTTTGGTGATAACAATCTGGGCTTAGTATTTCACCATTATTTGTTTCAGTATCAATTATTAGTGTTACGATGATAATAACTATCCATGATTTTTTTTCATTTGGCATCTAATTGCATTTTCCACCTTTTGCTTGGTTGACATCATTCTTATATTAAAGCTATTACTAAAAGGCCTAGACCGATATGTGCATTAAGCTTTCTTAAATTAGGATTCATCATATCATTTGTTATCCATATTACTGTTATCATCATCACAATAGCTATTTTGATTATCTTCGTAATCACACGGCATTCTCGGAGGGAGGGGTGGGTCGGGAACACAATGCCCCTATATTTGAATATTCAAAAGTTTTCCTTTTTTCTTTCTGAACATTGCCCTTTACCCCTTTTCATAAGTGCCCATTTTCACCCCTGAGGAGTGCCCCCCCCCCCTTTTTTTTTTTTTTTTTTTTTTTTACTTTAGTCAGCTGGGGGGTCCCGGGTTTGAAACCAAGTTAATGTGCTAGTGCCCTTAAGTAAGGCATTAATCCTCATAAGTTTACACATGCTTTCTTAGCAGTCAGGTAAAACAAACAAACTAACAAACAACCTATCTTACATCATTCGTATCGAGGCACTTAGGCATAAATTAATTTTGTTACATTACGAAAACGGCCTTTTTCATGTTTCTCCCTTTCAGAGTGGTGTTGCCTGGTTGCCTGAGAGCTGCAATCGCCAGTAGAGAGGAATAAGATAAAAATGGAAAATTTAAAGTGTCCTGTTTGTATTGACTACTTCAAGAAAGCTACCATCCTGAAATGCGGACATTCCTTCTGCAAGGCCTGCTTGGAAGAAATCGATAGCCGGCGCCAGGATCGTCATCACATCAGATGTCCAACTTGCAGGGGCAAAACCAAGCTTGGACTAAACCGAGTGGCAGGACTTACACAAAATTTTGCACTCGATGGCCTTGGGGACGCTTTGAATAGAGAGGGTGCAGCTCGGGAGGCGAGAGAAGGCAACAATGAACCCAACATCCCAGCAGAAGTGCAACATGATTCTTTAATGATCGTTCAGAAAGTAGAGTTAACGTATACGATATACGGGGTGACGGCGTGCTCTGAAGATACCGTTGTGGTAGGGTACGGCCCTAGAAGAAGGGGCAGTGACTACATCTCTCTGTCAGGTTCCGTCAGTCAATATCAAAAGAAAACAGTAGGGCTTGTCTATAGCATTGGATTACTTACAGACGGTAGTCAAGTGGTAACACAAAGTAAGAAGGCGTTCAGGGTCTACAACCCTCAAGGTACATGCCATTCAGGTGGGCAGAAGTGCAAACCGGGTGAGGAATTTCTTAAGATGTGTACTGACAAGCATGATAGAATCTATGCCGTTAATGGCAACCAGGAAATATACATCTTCAAAGACGGGTATCTACTGACAACATTTTCCACTGGGAGCTCAAAACCCAAACAGATTTGTGTAACCAGGGAAGGTAATGCCATGGTCACTAGTACGTGTGACACCTACCCCAGCACAGTAAGTGTGTATGACTGGCATGGTATAAGGGTTAAATCCTTAATAGCATTAAATACGCGGCGTCCTTATTATGACGGGGACGATGATGACGACGACCATAATAATAATGATGAATATGATGTGGAAGTGAGGGATACAGTCTTATATGCTGCAGTAGACAGCACAGACAGAGTGTTAGTGACAAAGGTCAGTGCTGATTCGGATACATTTGAATTGACTAGGTACGCTTTCCAGGGAACGCAACTCATTAAGGAGATTGGCTTCAAACGGTCAATCTGTCTCCCTAAAGTGATTACTCATAAAGAGTGTCATATGGTTAGTCTAACACCCAACCTAATCGCATTTGCCACCGGCAAAGTTCTGTATTTTATGAGGCTTGCCGACTAGCTGACCTGCTCCTTCTTCTTTATTTTCTTCTCCTTCTTCTTTTTTTCCTTCTCCTTCTTCTTTTTTTCTTCTCCCTCTTCTTATTTTCTTTTCCTTCTCCTCCTTTTTTTCCCTTCTCCTTTTTCTTCACTTCTTCTTCATCCTCTTCTTCTTCTTCGCTTCTTCTTCTTCTTCTTCTATCTTTTCATTTTTCTTCTGCTTCTCTTCTTTTTCTTTTCTTTTCTTCCTTCTTCTTCTTCCTCTCTTCTTCTCCTTATTCTTCTTCTTCTCCTCTTCCTCCTCTTCCTACTACTTTGATTTCTTCTTTTTCTTGTTCTGCTTCCCTTTCTCCTTCATATTCTTCTTTGGTCACCAACATGTAGAAAGCCAGTATAGAATGAAGAAGTATGATTTTGTTTTGGGGTGAGGGGGGGGGGGGGGGTAAAGTGGTCCATATCTGATCCAGCGACTTAAATTCGGAACATTTTGATAAAGGCATGATAAAGAAGATGTTATCTAAGTCTCGCTCACAATACCGAACTATAAACAGCCTTGCTCCTATACACTGTGTAACTAAATTGAAACGTTTATTGACATACATGTACATGTTTTTTTTTTATCCGTCTTTCTGGTATTTTGCAGACTTACCATGTTAATGCATTTTTTTGTTACTATGCATACCTACTAAAATAAAGTATACTTTATATTCTAAAAGCACTCGCAAACTTCAAGTGCGTATACAGGGTATACAAACTCATGTAGCCTATTAGATTTTATATACATTATATTGCTCTTGCGCTTTCTTTTGCCTTCCACTTTCCCTGTAAACTTCCGCCTTTCCTCAAGTCCTTCTGGATTTTTAGAGGTATCTATCGTTTTATCAATCTCGTCATATTTCCTTTTTTTGCATCTGTGCATTCCGCGGTTTTTCTTTTTAACCTTATCTTTCCCCCTCATTTCCTTTTCTTATGTATCATTATAATAATGCTCTTCTTCTATTCCGAGTATACCATTGTAGAATTACACAGTGTGTTGTTATCAATAAGTTATAAACTGCTCAATTTATACACACACACATACCCTCACTAATTCTGACGTTATATACAATCATTATGAAATATTGTACTCATGAGTTTACACTAATTTACTTTATAATGTGTAATATTTTGATTTTAGCACATTCTTATTCATATATTTATGTATAAGACTCGACAGTTTATTTGACTGTGTGTACATTATTTCTACCATTGGTGTCAATATGTTTGTACTTTGCATTTGTATTTAAAATCCGACCTATTAAAAGTTTTGATAGCAATAATGAAAGAATAATAAAATAAAAAAATTACGATATTACTTCTTTGTTTTTTCCTACTACATTTAACATGCTTCTTGGAATCGGGACCATGATGTAAAGCATATTCTGCTGATCTTGTTATAATATCATACTAAAAGATGTATTCCAATCCAGATTTTCACCGTCTTGCGAACAAAAAGGTGGCCGCAACACGATTGTGGAAAACATCCTTTTCATCAGAGAAACTATTTATGTTGCAAACTTCATGAGATTCCTTATCACATGCTTCTTCCCTGTAAACAATATCTACTCATTTTACATGTCTTATGATTATCTAATCTTAGACTTTGTTGTCTTCTTGGTGATCAGATTTGTTTTCATCGCTCCTAAATTTATATTCCGTATCATTATGGTCGTAAGTTCACTATGTATTATGATGAATCACTTTTTCGGTAGAGTTGTAACACTTCCATTACGGTTTGTAAAAAACGTAGATGGCATTAAGAGCTAGATGGAGGGGGAGAAACCCATTTCATTATAAGTAAGAGTAGTCAATTTCACTTATAAATTATAGTATAAATATTTATGTAATTTGTGGTGTGTTGTAGAAACCCGAAAAACTCATAAATATGTATGAATACAACGATCACGAACGCAGCTACTGTAGAGAAAAATCAAGCTAAGGCAGTTAAATTTCAATGGCCTTGTATAGTTACCTACCGAAATGTTCGAACCTAAAATTACGTATAACATGACTTCTAAGGGTTATGCGATAGAGTGTTGAAATTGCCCCTTCGTTGATTTTTCGAAAGTAGTTACGATCGTCATGAATATAATATCAAATGAAAAGTGAAGAAATCAGTTTGAATCATGCAGTTAGTAGCTCTCCTACTTCAAGGTAATACAAAGTTTTGGTATGGGGTCATGAATTTGGTTCAAATGAACATAGGCCTATTGGAAGCATATGGCTCCTACAATATTCAGTGATTGTTGTCGCAGTTGAAATCGAGTCTAAAGTTATCGTATAGAGGACATGTATGTTACTTTTTACCTTCTTTACAAATCTGACAAATATTATTGTCCTGTAAACATTTGCAGTTTGGTATATGGTTACTTATCCGAATACCAAAACACAGCATTTTCGAAATTCTTATTTTATCTCTAAACCAGTAAAGCTTGAATTGTTATGACCTCGTCAATCATTTGACATTGTAATTGATGTAGAATATATATATTTCGTTAATCTCAGTGTTCGATTGAAGCTTCGTTGACAAACTATAAGTGTCCTGTATTTTTTATAGAAAAGTCTTTGCGTTGAACGAATAAATAGTGCGTTTTTTTTTCTTGTAATAATTTAACGGAAAATGCATATTCAACCTAGTTCTTAAATTGTTACCTAGTTCTTAAATTGTTACCTAGTTCTTAAATTGTTACCTTACCTTGTTATCTTATGTTTCATAATTTCACTTCATATTTGTTCTCTTGTCACTACTCTGTTTAGTTTTAATTGTATCAATATTGTAAAGCGCTTTAATATAAATGTCTCATGAAAAGCGCTATATAAGTAAAAGTTATTATTATTATTATCAACGCATATTCATCATACTTATTGTATTACCTAGATTGCCAGATTTTGATTCAAGTTCATGACTATCTCTAGACATTATGTTTTCTAAATACTTGTGTATATTTTCTAAAATGTGAAAATGGAAGAAGAAAAAAGAAAAAGATTGTCACTTGAAATATATAGATGGAATCGAATTTACTATATAAAATAAATACATGAAAGAAAACCGATACGTTTCTTGTTTTCAACAGTAAATTTAAATGCAAGAGTTGAACAAGGTGGTATAAAGTCCAATGTCAATGTTGTGTATTTAAGATGGGAATGTGCCCTGTAGAAGAATGTCGTAAATTTGGAGAGAGAGAGAGAGAGAAAGAGAGAGAAAGAGAACGAGAGAGAGGGAGAGCGAGAGAAAGAGAGAAAGGGAAACTTGAACACAAGAATGGGGGAAAAGTTTCTTTTTTTTAAGCAGATCCGCCCCTTGATGATCCATCGATAGCATAATTATGTCTTTGGACGCGCTAATTCCCGTTTTTTTAATTGTATTTTGATTTTGTTTTTTTGATAATCCATTTTTGAAAATGTTTTGTACTGTCCTCGTGACTCGCATGCATGCAGAAACCAGACTTGAATATGGTGGACAAAACAATATGACATCAAGACAAAAAAGAGACTCTATTAAAGGTATTAGGTAACTTTGCCTCTGATTCTAAACAAAATCCTGGATTTAGCTCATGCTGCAATCCTAATTATAAACTTTTAGGTTATAAATAAATCCTATAAATTTTACAAGCCAATCGCATGTATGATTATCAAGATATTTATAATTGGAATTTTAAACTTCCTAATGGTTTTTATAACACTACAGTCTACTGGGGGTAACTGAGTATGGTAATACTGGTCACTAAAAGGTTTTAACTTTTTGATACACTTCATGATCATTTTGAAGCGCAAATTTTTAGGGCTTCAATATTACACTATATCACAGACACTGATAACACGTAGGGCCATGCATCTCAGGTTTGAAAAACTGGAGCATTTAAGAACAATGCCTTTAACCTATGCCATTTTCAATCAACCGTGAGTTTATGCAGGGAGTACTGAGACTATAATCGATGGGGAGGGGGGGGGGGGCACTTACGTGTCTAACTCGGGAAATGAAATAAAGATTTAGAAAGGCAACTGATTTGAGGAGAGAAGATGCTGAAGGTCCAGCTGGCGTTTTTCTTAATTCAAGCTTCTCTTTTTCGCCCTCCTCCAACTTTTCAACTTTTCATTATAATTCTTTTGAAAGGCCGTCTGTACTAGTTTAGCTAGGAGCCAGGTCGAAATTCCAATAGGATCCGCTAGCCTATTGGACCATCAAAACCATCAAAACAAATATTAATAGACCTATTGGTTTTTAATGGTTCAATAGTCCATTGGCTTCTATTGGTAAATCAATAATGATAAAATCGATTTTAGCAACTGTCCACCAAAAAGGTATATTCTAATCTCAATTGCATTAACTCCATCACAAAGATCACTTGAAGTGAGTTTAAAGGTAAAGACCAGTATTGGAAACGCCCCAATTTCAAAAAATGAAATGGAAACTCCTATTACCAATTATGTGAAAGAATATGTTTTAACTAATGCATGATGATAAAAAAATTGCCTGGAAACCGCCTACTAATTGATATATTTGGTAAATTAGTTTATCTATTGTTATGTGAGAGAAAAAAGGCACGTGTCGCGCACATGTGCGTAGTCCCATGTGCATCGTTCTGTGTACAGTGCTTGTAACTTTACGAAGACTGGGCCAAATTTCTTATCATTTTGATGATTCCAGAACCTTGCAGTACACACCAATACTTATATGCTAGATGATCAACCTTTTCTGTTCGATTCCACAACGTTTCTTTCACAATGCAATCGCATGACCAGAACTGGTCTTTATCTTTAAGAATATCGTTTATTTAACTAAAGGATTGTACTGTTCTATATAATGAACATACATGATGTTTCTTGGTTAGTAATCATTATAATCAATATATCTATTACTAAAACGTGAATGTTATTGTAACATGATCAGACAAATAATCTATTGGTCATTAATTGCCGAAAGAAAATAAAAATCACGAAATTGATGTGCATTGTCATAAGTTGCTTAACAAATTATGATAAATGCATTTTTCTGTGAAGACGTGTAAAGTAATCATGAATATGCATGAGATAGATTTAGCTGTTGTTTTCTATTGGTTTCCATTGGACCTATTGGTTTCTATTGGTTTTTATATCCTGCGTCCCAAATTTGTTGGCTTTTGATTGGTTGAGAGCTCGTCACATGACCAAAAATATTTGACCTATTTTTAGAAAGTACTATATAAGAGTACTATTTTGGTTTACTATTTGGGAGTTGAAACAAAAATGTGATTTTTTTTTGTTGAATTGAATCAATTTTTTTTTTCAAATCTTAATTTAATGAAAACAAAATATTTTAAATCTTTTTGGATAAAAATTGACATTTTTGTTGTTCTAAAAAAAAAATTCCAACAAATGTTGTTGTTTTTTTGTTTTTTTAAAATAAATTTTTGATGCAGGATATAAAACAAGTATACCATGCCTTCTATTCGAGGTACTGGTTAAACTACGGGCCTCGGTGACTCCAAAAGTACCATTTGCTTCGGGGCTGCGCCCCTCAGCAAATAGTACTATTGGAGTCACCTCTTCCGCATAGTTTTAACCAGAACCTCTCAAGGCAGTGTATATTTGTATACTATGTTTCTTAATTCTATTGGTTATATTGGTTTATATTGGTCCTATTGGGTTCTATTGGTCCCATTGGTTTTCTATTGGTCCTATTGGTCCTATCGGTCCTATTGGTTTATATTGGTCTTATTGGTTTCTATTGGTCCTATTGGTTTCTATTGGTCCTATTGGTTTCTATTGGTCCTATCTGTCATATTGGTCCTATTGATTTCTATTGGTCTTATTGGTTTCCGATTGGTCATATTTGTTTATATTGGTCCTAGTGGTTTTTATTTCTATTGGTTTATATGGGTGCTATTGGTTTCTATTGGTTTCTGATGGTTTGAATGGCCTCTATTGGATTTAATTATATGGGTCCAACAGAAACCAATAGACTCTAACAGAAACCATTAGAGACCAATATAATTTGTCTAATGGTCTCTATTGGTCTCTTAGGGATTTTCGACCTGGGGAGGGACCAGGGTGGTCAAGGACAGGTGGCTAACTCATCAATTCACCTCTAAATTAACATAAGAAGAGGATCTTGGGGACCAATATAAAATAGCGAGAATAAAATGGACTGTCATTTAAAGCCTATTGATACAAGACAGCTTGATGGTCCAAAGAAGAGAGAAGGTTAGGTAGAACAATATTGTGTTTGGGTATATTCAACTTGAAAGTTAATGATTGAAAACAACTGAAAAAATTATGACAATATGGGAAGATAACAAGTATAATTTAAGCTTTCTAATTGTAAATTGATTTAGAAGCGGGATTCTCTTAATGAGAAAGACAATGAATTCCATACAGCACTTTAAAAAAATGATGCTCTGATTTCTAGAGATGACTGGATGTTACTTTCCATTTTTGGAAGTTCATTATGCTACGAGTTTTATTATCATGGTTTAAAGAAAATTTAAGCATCAAATACACTGTTGGTCATAATGGTGGAATAATTATTTTTACCCCAATTTATGGAATGATTTTACAATGATATATTCCTAATAGATCTAGATAATAGGTTACATTCTCAGATTTTATTGAATAATAGCGGTGAGTGTTTGTTTTGAGCGACTGTTAAAGCATGTGTATGCTACTATATGCTAATAAACTAGGTGACCTACGTCCTTAAGTCATAACTGACAGTAATGAGGATAAACGCCTCATAAAAGGGCACTAACATAGCACATCAACACTTTTTTTATCCTGGGGGCTCACAGTAACGAGGTCATTGCTTAGTCAAGGAATCATGACTGTACGCAGCGGGGGCTAGGGTACGTCGCTGCCCCCACAATGAAAACAAATAAAGTAAATGCAATAAATTATCAATAATTCATTGCATTTTGCACCGACCCATAAACAAATCCTCTATATGGGCATGCCTAGCTTGAACCATAATGCATGGCCCTACAGAGGATTTTTTTCCTGTAGGCCGAATAATAATTTAATAATTAATAATGTAATAATAATATAATAATTTAACAAATATATCAATTAGTAGGCGGTTTCCCGTCAAAATTTGTATGATCTCGTATTAGTCGAAACATATTTTTTCACACGATTGGTATAAGAGCTTCCATTTCATTTTTTTGAGAGGGGGGGGGGGGGGCGTTTCCAAAACTGGCCTTTACCTTTAAGCTCTTTTCTGAAGGCGTATTATGCCCATCCACAGAACTACTGTTATACCTGGAAAAAAAAACGACTTATTTATAGCGCAGAATGTTTGCACTAAATGAAACTTTGTACACACGTTGTTGATATACGAATCCCATGATAAGTGCTGATCAATATACCCCAATTAATAATTAATTTTGACAGAAGGGTCATTATAAATTAATTATTAATGTTGAGAGAACAGTGATATTTTTAAAAAAGACTGAAATATTTTCAAAATTCCAATTTGGCTTTCGTGAAAAGCACACCACTATACATGCAATTTTACACTTTGTTGATAAAATTGCTCAAGCACTAGATGATCACCTTCATACAATTGGTATATTTTTGGATTTCTCTAAGGCGTTTGATACGGTTGATCATGAAATTTTAATAAGTAAATTGTCATATTATGGAGTGAGGGGCATCGCTCTTAGCTGGTTCAGGAGCTATTTAACAGGCAGAAAACAATATGTATCATTAAATGGAACTGACTCAAGTCATCAAACTATATCTTGTGGGGTCCCTCAGGGGTCCCTTCTTGGCCCCCTTCTTTTTATATTATATATTAATGATTTTTATCTTTCATCTGATGTACTATCTTTCATATTTTTTGCAGATGATTCAAGTGTATTTTTTTCTCATAAAAACCCTGAAGTTTTATTAGATACAGTTAATATTGAATTAAAAAAAGTTATTTTGTGGATTCATGCAAATAAGTTGTCCTTGAATCTTCAAAAGACAAACTATATGTTTTTTAGTAACTCCCTAAAGGATGTACCTGGAAATGTATTTTTTGATGATGTTAATGTTGTGAGAGTAACTTCCACCAAGTTTCTTGGGCTACATATTGATGAGAAGCTGTCTTGGGCATCTCATTGTACTAATATTTGTAAAGTCGTGTCTAGAAATACTGGTGTAATTTATAAATTAAGTTCTTTTGTCCCACAAGAAATTTTGCTTATTTTGTATCCTACTTTAATTTTGCCTTATCTCAATTATGGAGTGCTGGCATGGGGGAAGTCATTGAAAACACAATTAGATAAGATTTGTGTTGCCCAAAAGAGGGTGGTTAGAGTTGTTTTTAATGCGAGCTATCGTGCTCATACTAATGTTTTGTTCTACAGTAATAAGCTATTGAAGGTTGAAGACATTTACTTTATACAGTTAGGCGCAATTATGTATGGTTTTGAAAATGGTACTCTCCCAAATGTGTTAATACAAATATTTCGAAAGAACAATCAAATTCATAGCTATAATACAAGGCAGGCAACTGCACTTCATATTCCACGTGTAAGAACTGCTTTTGCTCTGAAGACGCTGGCTTGTACTGGTCCCAAGTTTTGGAACTCACTCCCTATCAATGTAACTAGATCTGTCAGTGTCTTTGGTTTTAAACGCAAATTGAAATTACATTTATTGAGTAACTATGTCGACAATTAACGTAAAAATTATATCACCAGAAATGATATTAGGAAATAATTTATCAATTGTTATTGATAACATGCATTATCTTTTTGTTTTTTTTATGTTTGATTATTCAATATAAATGTCAGCATTTCACATTCTCTCACCCCCCCCCCCCCCTCCTCTCTTCTATTTTTTCTTTTTCTTTACACCTATACCATTTTCCCCTATATACATATAACTTTCTTCTTTCTCTGTTTTTTTTCTCTGTTTTGTTGTTTTTCTCGTTCCAGTTTGCTTTTTTCCTCTTGATCCCTTTGTATATATTTTCATCCTCTCCTTTTCACATTTCAAGCTATCCCTTTTGTAAATATTTCCCCCATATTTAATCATGTGTAGTTTTTGATAACTTTGAAACATTACAAGCCCAGCTTTTCTAAGGTCTCCACTTTCTTTCATTTGGATTATATATCGACTTAAAATTGCACTTAAATTGTTTTTGTTTTTTTCTTATGCTGTTTTTTGTTCTATTATTATATGTAAAAATGTTGTGAAAGAAAGAAATAAAATGAACCTTGAACCTTGAACCTTAAACCTTGAGAAGCATCACTTTTAACAGTTCGGCTGTATGCCTACTACGTATGCCACGTACAGTACGTAACTGGAGTAATATGTCCCAGCGCATTTGAAGCCCATTGACATTGTGAAAAAAAAGTAAACACGGACTCACGGAACCTTCTGCTTGCCTGCTCGCATGTTGTTATAAAGGTAAGACCATATTAGCATAATAGCATTATAACCATACGTAGGTCCTATGTATTTCATGCATTATATCTTAACTGCTTCCTTCTGGATTCAACTTAATTGCATAAGAATGGAATAACATTATAGACTCGAAATAGATAACATTAAGATCTGGCAGTCCCGTACCATCATAACTGTGTATGGTAGCCTACTATTGTGCGACACTGTGCACTCAGCACTGTACTGTGAGCCAGCCCAGACAGACAAGAGAGTGATCACAAGAAGAGACGACATACATTTGTAGTGACTTGAACTTTACAAAGGTCACAAATGTTTATCAACATTGTACATAGCCAGCATTTTAAACATTCCTTTTGTTAGTACTTTACGTTCAGCCAGCTTCAGTAACAATAACAATTTACAGCTGCACATTCTACATAGAATCTATTCTCTGAGTTAATTTCATCCATGGAACCACCCAGCAACAAGAGTGTTATTTTAGTTACTCCAATCGGACCGCACCTTATTGTTTTAATAAGCCAATCATCACACTTTTAGCGCACTTGGATAAGTCTCCACACACGGATTTTACTCACTTCTCCTGTCTTCAGTTTCATCATCGGACGTTTTTTATATAGTCTAGGACGTTTTCGGATTATTCAACAAGCTTCTTCTCATTAGTTTTCACGTTAATAGCGAGTTTCATCATCATCATTTTATTTGAGGACTAAATCGCAAATTAGATTTGTCTTCTATTTAATTTCGGGAAGTGTGAACTGTAAGGTTGTGTGCCTTCATCATATTCGCGTTAATTTCGCTAGCTAGCTAGTCGCGCTCCACGTGCTGATTCTTCACTTCGCTATATCGCTCTATTCTTCCTCTTCATGATTCGCCTTCCAGTTTCTTTCTATACTCGAGATATCAACGCTGAGGATTATTATTAACGGTAAGAATACTCATTTAGTTTCTACACAACATTTATTCCTACATCGGTGACCCCGACGTGATCGGTGAAGATGGTGAAAGTCCGGCCTTCGAGCATATGGCGGAAATGTCTCACGCTCTGGTAGGCAGCGAGCAGCTCGCGTCCAAACGTGCTGTACCGAGTTGCTGCCGGCTGGAGCCGCTTGGAAAAGAAAGCGAGTGGCTGCCAAGTGTTGTCCACTAACTGTTGGAGCACTCCACCTACACCATAGTCTGATGCATCGACGAGTAAACAGAGAGGAACTCCAGATCGAGGGTGCACAAGGATAGAAGCGTCAGCTAAGTCCTGTTTAGCTCGATTAAAAGCTAAGAGCTCAGCTTCATTGAGTGTGATAGACTCTTTCTTCTTCTTCCTGCCTTTAAGTAGATCTGTCAAAGGTTGGAGCACATCAGCACAGTGAGGAATAAAACGTCTGTAAAAGTTCATGAGACCAAGAAATTCTCTCAGTGTAGTGAGTGAAGTTGGAGTAGGGAACTTCCGGATGTGTTCCACCTTGTCGTTGAGAGGACAGATACCATGCTGATCCACGTGGTGGCCTAAGAAAGTCAATGAAGATACACCAAACTGACACTTGGAAGTGTTGATGACAATGCCATACTCACGAAGTCGATCAAAAAGTAGGCGGAGGTGTGTCACATGTTCGTCATCCGTAGTACTGGCAACGAGCAGGTCGTCGAGGTACACAAAGACAAAAGGGAGACCACGAACAACTTCATCCATCACCGATCACAAGCCCCTCACCTACGCTTTGCAGGCTAAGCCGGGCAGACACTCACCCCGAGAGATTCGACACCTAGATCTCATCTCACAGTTCACCTCTGATATACGTCATATCAGTGGTAAGCACAACACTGCAGCCGACGCCCTCTCTCGTCTGCCTATCAGTGCCGTCGACTCAACTTCCATTGTCGATTTTGCTGCCTTAGCTCGATCACGGAAGGATGATGAGGAGTTTGCCGACTTGTCAGACACTTCGCTCAAGCTTGAGTCAATACCACTTCTAGGCACACTCACCACTTTGCTTTGTGACATTTCCACTGGGAGTGCCAGGCCTCTAGTGCCAGTTTCGCATAGGAGAACAATTTTCAATTCACTCCACGGATTATCACACCCTGGTGCTAGAGCAACTCAGAAGGTGATAACAGAGCGTTTCGTTTGGCCGGGAATCAAGCGCGACATCAGGAACTGGACGCGTACCTGTCTGGAGTGTCAGAAGTGTAAAGTTCATCGACACACCAGAGTACCTTTGGGCACATTCGCATCCCCAGATGCTCGATTCTCGCATGTTCATATAGACCTCGTGGGTCCACTTCCTCCTTCGGAAGGTAATAGCTATCTCTTGACTTGTGTTGATCGCTTTACCAGATGGCCAGTAGCTATTCCGATCCCGGACATTACTGCCGAGACGGTAGCACGGACTTTTGTGGCCAGATGGGTGGCGAATTTTGGCACACCGGCAACAATCACTACAGACAGGGGGAGACAGTTCGAGTCCGCCCTTTTCCTCGCCCTCACCAACCTACTCGGCACTACTCGTATTCGGACGACTTCATATCATCCGGCCTCGAATGGGTTAGTAGAACGCCTACATCGTCAGCTCAAAGCTTCGATCAAGACATATAACACTGTACGCTGGACTGAAGTGTTGCCCCTTGTACTATTGGGGATACGCACAGCTGTCAAGTCCGACATTGGATGCTCCTCAGCTGAGTTGGTGTTTGGGACAAGCATTAGGTTGCCTGCCCAATTCGTAGAACCGACGAAGCCAGACACAGACATTGATCCGGCGAACTATGTACATAGACTGAAAGAGCTGATGAGTAAGCTACGCCCCACCCCTCCTCGCAAACAACGACATGCTAGTACCCAGATTCATGCTGACCTTCATTCTGCTAGCCATGTATTTTTGCGCCAAGATGCAGTCAGGAAACCCCTAGAACCGCCCTACAGGGGTCCATTCCCAGTTCTCCGCCGTACTGACAAGTTTTTCTCCATTGACATTAATGGTAAGCGTGAGAACGTCAGTGTAGAACGTTTAAAGCCTGCATTCTTAGAGGATTGCGCAACTCCGGAGATCGCACCACCACACGACGATATCCCGTCATCATCGACCATGGTTCGGCCTCCACGCGTAGATCCCCCATCGTCGTTGGTCGCAGATCGACTGCCAAGCTCTGCTTCTACCCCGCCTGTCGAGCCGCGAAAGACGCGATCCGGCCGGCATGTCAGGTGGCCAGCACGCTACGTGGAATGTTTTGGTTATGGATGAAGACAATTATATTGCCATCTTGGATTCAAGCTTATTGCGATTGTTGCGACATCGTCTCATATGTATTTGCTGTAAATATATTTCTTCTACATGTATTTTGGACAGTACCATTTTATCGATTGCTACTCATTCTATCTCGCATCACTCTTGGGGGGTGCTAGATGTAGTGACTTGAACTTTACAAAGGTCACAAATGTTTATCAACATTGTACATAGCCAGCATTTTAAACATTCCTTTTGTTAGTACTTTACGTTCAGCCAGCTTCAGTAACAATAACAATTTACAGCTGCACATTCTACATATTCTCTGAGTTAATTTCATCCATGGAACCACCCAGCAACAAGAGTGTTATTTTAGTTACTCCAATCGGACCGCACCTTATTGTTTTAATAAGCCAATCATCACACTTTTAGCGCACTTGGATAAGTCTCCACACACGGATTTTACTCACTTCTCCTGTCTTCAGTTTCATCATCGGACGTTTTTTATATAGGACGTTTTCGGATTATTCAACAAGCTTCTTCTCATTAGTTTTCACGTTAATAGCGAGTTTCATCATCATCATTTTATTTGAGGACTAAATCGCAAATTAGATTTGTCTTCTATTTAATTTCGGGAAGTGTGAACTGTAAGGTTGTGTGCCTTCATCATATTCGCGTTAATTTCGCTAGCTAGCTAGTCGCGCTCCACGTGCTGATTCTTCACTTCGCTATATCGCTCTATTCTTCCTCTTCATGATTCGCCTTCCAGTTTCTTTCTATACTCGAGATATCAACGCTGAGGATTATTATTAACGGTAAGAATACTCATTTAGTTTCTACACAACATTTATTCCTACACATTTAACGCAAAACTTTAAAAATAAAGATGTTTGATATGGACTTGTTTTTTGTTAATTCACACTTCTTAAACTTTAATTTTAAGGACTTAAATTATTTAAAGGTAATACAAATTTTTGGTATGGGGTCATGGATTTGGTTCAAATGAACATATTGGAAGTATATGTGATCCTACAATATTCAACGATCGTTGTCGCGGTTAAAATCGAGTCGAAAGTTATGAAATTGTAATAATAAACTCTTTATGCTGTATAGCTCTCTCTCAAGGTCAAGATTAATTAAGCTATAAAACAATGTTTCTTGACTAAAATCGAACAATTAGCTATTCCCGTTAGGAAATTATATATCACAACTACATATTCTGAGATTTTCATGGTCGTAGCTACCATTGTACGGCCCTATTAGGCGCTATTTAAAATTTATCAAAATTTACCAGGAGCATGCACCGGTAAATTTTTATATTCAATTTTTCTCAAAAGCAGAAGTGTTTTATGGGCTAATTTGTTAGTGCTTATAATACATCCACAGAGGTATCCAATTATATCAAAATTGTAAAGAATCACTATCCACCCAATTTCAAAATTTCCCAAAACTTTGTATTATCTTTAAAAAACATGGTTTGGTATTTAATGTTATAATTATATTACTATATATAGCCTACTATATGTTTAGGCACTTTTTTAGCCAGGCAACTTACTACTAGTAGTCAAAAGAAACCATTTTGGCCAAGACAGTCTTGCTACTTTATACACCAATTTAGATTTAGATGGTGGAATTCAATCTTTAAAAGAAAATCATGATATTGTACATGTATGTTTCTCTCTTTTTCTTGAAATACACAGATTGTTCATGGAAAGTGTTCCCATCATTGAGCACTATAATGGCTGATGGATTTGATGCTGGGATGGTGAGTAGAATATATCTACTTCTACTTCATGAAACGAAATGGTCCCATGCTCAACATCAGCTCGTTCCTTTCTCATTCCCAAAGCCCGAAATCAGACTGGCTTCAAATTCTTTCAATCCATTGCCCACGCTTGTTGAAAAAACTCCCTGATGTTCTAAGAAATACTACTTCACTTTTCTTTAAAAAACTTCAGAAAACAAACCTCTACAATTCATCTTCTTTTAGTGATTGAGGGACAGCACCTTGTATCCTCTTGAAAAGACGCTATATAAACCCAATTATTATTATTATTATTAGTCTGATACTGAAATTTTCATTTGGCTACTATGTTTTCATTAACTTTCATGTTGGAAAAACATCTCTGTCTTGTTTGTCTTCCCCGACACTGCCGTAATGTCCTTTGGCAAGTCATGAATCTACATTTGCCACTCAATACCCAAGAGAGAATTGGGGACCTGGTAGGATGACCAAAGTATTTGTTGTTACTTGTTAGTAATTGCCATATGCCGTCAGGGTGGTAGGAATACTCCCCAGGGAGTGGAGAGGGTTCACATTGTGCGTGAAAGAATCCGATGACCGGGGTAATAATATCTATATAGCACTTAGAGATGCTATTCTGTATTAAACGCTATATAAGTCCAGATTGTTTTATCATTATTATTATTCACTAGGCGGTGGAGAGTTGCAGGGGTGCTTTTGATGCGGGCAAGACGAGATCGTACGAAACGAGAATCGCACATCTACATAACCTGAGACGTATGATTGCACAGAACAAGCAAGCGTTCGCTGATGCTTCATACAAAGACCTTATAGCTATGCTCCTCTGTCTTTATTGTATTCCCTAGGTGCTGGAGAGTTGCAGGAGTGCCTTTGACGGGGGCAAGACGAGATCGTACGAAGCGAGAATCGCACATCTACATAACCTGAGACGTATGATTGCACAGAACAAGCAAGCGTTCGCTGATGCTTCATACAAAGACCTTATAGCTATGCTCCTCTGTCTTTATTGTATTCCCTAGGTGCTGGAGAGTTGCAGGAGTGCCTTTGACGGGGGCAAGACGAGATCGTACGAAGCGAGAATCGCACATCTACATAACCTGAGACGTATGATTGCACAGAACAAGCAAGCGTTCGCTGATGCTTCATACAAAGACCTTATAGCTATGCTCCTCTGTCTTTATTGTATTCCCTAGGTGCTGGAGAGTTGCAGGAGTGCCTTTGACGGGGGCAAGACGAGATCGTACGAAGCGAGAATCGCACATCTACATAACCTGAGACGTATGATTGCACAGAACAAGCAAGCGTTCGCTGATGCTTCATACAAAGACCTTATAGCTATGCTCCTCTGTCTTTATTGTATTCCCTAGGTGCTGGAGAGTTGCAGGAGTGCCTTTGACGGGGGCAAGACGAGATCGTACAAAGCGAGAATCACACATCTACATAACCTGAGACGTATGATTGCACAGAACAAGCAAGCGTTCGCTGATGCTTCATACAAAGACCTTATAGCTATGCTCCTCTGTCTTTATTGTATTCCCTAGGTGCTGGAGAGTTGCAGGAGTGCCTTTGACGGGGGCAAGACGAGATCGTACAAACCGAGAATCACACATCTACATAACCTGAGACGTATGATTGCACAGAACAAGCAAGCGTTCGTTGATGCCTTATACAAAGACCTTATAGCTATGCTCCTCTGTCCAGCACCCTAGGTGCTGGAGAGTTGCAGGAGTGCCTTTGACGGGGGCAAGACGAGATCGTACGAAGCGAGAATCACACATCTACATAACCTGAGACGTATGATTGCACAGAACAAGCAAGCGTTCGTTGATGCCTTATACAAAGACCTTATAGCTATGCTCCTCTGTCTTTATTGTATTCCCTAGGTTGTGGAGAGTTGCAGGGGTGCCTTTGACGGGGGCAAGACGAGATCGTATGAAGCGAGAATCACACACCTACATAACCTGAAACGTATGATAGCACAGAACAAGCAAGCGTTCGTTGATGCTTCATACAAAGACCTTATAGCTATGCTCCTCTGTCTTTATTGTATTCCCTAGGTGCTGGAGAGTTGCAGGAGTGCCTTTGACGGGGGCAAGACGAGATCGTACGAAGCGAGAATCACACATCTACATAACCTGAGACGTATGATTGCACAGAACAAGCAAGCGTTCGTTGATGCTTCATACAAAGACCTTATAGCTATGCTCCTTTGTCTTTATTGTATTCCCTAGGTGGTGGAGAGTTGCAGGAGTGCCTTTGACGCGAGCCAGACGAGATCGTATGAAGCAAGAATCACACATCTGCATAACCTGAGACGTATGATATCAGAGAACAAGCAAGCGTTCGTTGATGCTTTATACAAAGACCTCAGAAAGGTAAATAAACCCTTCCAGCAGGGCTCCACACTAAGTATGTTATTGGATTTTTCCTTTCTTTTCTGTAGGAAAACTTAATATGATCTTTTTCTTTTTTGTTGTTGTTTCTGTTTGTTTCATAGAGGTCTTAAAAATAAATCTTTTTCAGTGTCATCTATGAGAATGAATTATGGGAAAGGATCTTTCATGGCAGATGCGTAGTATTATAACAAAAAACATAGATTCAGAATAAATTTTTAAACAACAGAATGTGTCCTTAATGACCTTTTATAGGCACCGAGTTGTATGCAATATACCGGGTAAGTATACATGTTTATATACCTCATTTTAAGATTCTTTACTAATCCTGTCTTCTGATTGGTTGAAAATGCAGTCATGTTCTTAACCATGCCCGCTAATTGAAATTCATAGTCATTTTTCCCGGCTCTACCGGTTTATATCCATTTTTCATAGCACTTTTTCCATGGCTGTGAAACGTGACGTCATTTTGCTGCGATCCCCAACCATGCCCGCTAATTGAAATTCATAGTCATTTTTCCCGGCTCTACCGGTTTATATCCATTTTTCATAGCACTTTTTCCATGGCTGTGAAACGTGACGTCATTTTGCTGCGATCCCCATTTTGGTTTACGTGTTACCGTATAAGTTTCTTTTGTGCGATGAGATGGAAACCTAAATGGGTGAGTCAACATTTTCCTTTTTTTCGGTATATAAAATATATATTGACTGCTTTTAATATTCGAGGCATAGTTGTTTCTATAGGGTCTCGGGAAACTCACAACCTGCTATGACCCCGCGGCGCAAGCGCCTTGGGGTCATAGCAGGTTGTGAGTTTCCCTTGACCCTATAGAAACCACTATGCCTCTCAAAGCAGTCAATATATCCTTAATATATCCAAAATGTTGAAAATTAATGAAAGTTATCCCAGTAACTTTGATTCTCTCTCTCTCTCTCTCTCTCTCTCTCTCTCACTCTCTCTTTCTCTCTCACTCTCTCTCTCGTACAAACTCTCTCTCTCTATTTCTCACCCTCTCTCTCTCTTGCTCTCTATTTCCACTCTCTTCATTTTTGCTCTTCCTCCCTATCTCTGACTCCTTCCTCTGTATGCATTTCTCCTCTTCTCGCACACAGCCTGAATTTGAAGCCGTCACCTTTGAAGTAGACTTCTGTCATAATGATTGCGTCCTGGCCATCAATGAACTCAAGCAATGGATGAAACCAGAGAAGGTAGTAGAAGTAGAAGTAGTAGTAGTAGTGGTAGTGGTAGTGGTGGTGGTGGTGGTACAACATCTGCTCCTGTGACAATAGCTGGAATTGATAATATCAGTCCTAGCTGAACTCCTACCTATACCGAATGTTGTAACCTAACGTAATTGCATCCCTACCCCTAACCCTACACTTTTGACAAAGTAAAGCCTGGAGCAACCACAGTCCGGGAGCAAATATCAGACCATCATTTACCCAAGTATTCTTTTGCCTCATAATAAGCCAGTTCAGGGTTGCAGTCTGAGCATGAGCAGATTAAGTTCATTGCAGAACAAATTGTGAAATACACGGAGACAAAATACTGGATACGCGGTCATGAAAGTTATGTAATCATTATTCATTTATGCACCAGCAGATACACAGGTGGAAGTATTCTTTGAAAAGGGGAAACAAAGGCTATTTATGTAGCACCTCCATCGCTGTAGGAGTAATTATTTAAAAATGTACAAAGTGGGACCTCTTCATGTTTTGAAGATCTGTGGATATTCAGGGTCATTTGGGACATGTGCTAACCATGAACTGGGGGGTGTTTCACAAAGATCCTAAATTTAACTTATCTCTAAGTTGGACTTAACAATTATGGAAAGCAGTTAGCATCTATAAAATTATTTTGTAAAAGTTATTTTAAAAGGCATAAAATGTCGATTTCAGATCATCCATAGTTTCTATTATCAAGGAGATTTCATGTTCTTGATGTGGAATTTATGAAAAGTCTAAAATACTTAATAGTTTTCTTTTGAATTCATTTTATGTTAAGTCTACACATGGCTCTCCATAATTTTTAAGTCCAACTTAGAGTGAAGTTCGACTTACGATCCTTGTGAAACACCCCCCTGGTCTATTATCTTCTCTCTTTTTCATACAAGGTTGCCATCCCCTTTGCAGGAGTAGGCAAACAGTGCTACATCCAGAGAGACCCACTAGGAGTGGTCCTGATCATCGGAGCATGGAACTATCCTTTCCAGTTACCTATACATCCCCTCATAGGAGCTATAGCGGCAGGTAAGACAATAAGGCCTTTAAAATAGAAGTTGTATTGCCTTTAAGGTGCCAGAACTGGGGTCGGTCGGTCAGATATCTTCTTTCTTTTTCCTTTTTTTCTCTTTTCTTTTTTCCCTCAAAACAGCGAATGTCGCCCCCCAAAAAATTAAAACGGGAACGCCCCCCAAATCTCGCTGGCTTCTAGCTGGTGCAGTGTATGGTATATACAGTATACACGTATACGAGGCCGGGGTCTAAGTTTTTAGGCTAGCAGGATTTAGAAACGAGGGCAGAAGACGAATGAGAATTTGGGAATAATTTGATGATTTTATGCATTTATATCCAATTTAAACCAACAAAAATATTTTGTTAAACTTCTTTTTTTCTAAAACAAAAAAAATTAAATCGTTCACAAAGGGCAATGCAACATCTTTTTTTTTACGCCTTAGAGAGAAAAAAAGACAGGCATTATAGAAAGCTCAAAATATTAAAGTTCATTTATGACCAAAGTATAAGTTTCTATAAAATATACTGGTAGTTGAGTTGAGTTGTGGTCCTAATTATCGGTGCCTGGAACTATCCCTCCCAGTTACCTATACACCCTCTCATAGGAGCTATAGCAACAGGTGAGAGGGTTAGAGAGAGAGAAAAAGAGGGGATGTTACAGAAAGCCTAAAATATTGATTTCCGACCAAACTATCAGTTTCTTGAAAATACAGGCAATGCAGTAGAAATGCTTTCTGGCCCTAATTATTCAAGCCAGGATCTAATTGTCCTAGGGGGTAATTGTCCTAGAATATGTTGTAATATTTAAGAGTCTTCGAAATTGTCTTCTATGTTTTATCTCTAGGTAATACTGCTGTTATCAAACCATCTGAAATAAGCCCAGCGACTGCTAAACTCTTTGAAGAACTCTTTCCCAAGTACATGGACAGTGTAAGTCTTACATCATACAGTTTCAACCTTTAAAAAGAAGAAAATAGATATGGGGGTAGGATTATAGTTTTTATTTGATTTGTTTAAATATTTCTCTTCATTGTTTTTTCTTTAAAATTACTAGCTAATCACAACATAATTATTAATACATAATCAAAGTATTAAAAGTACTTACAGTGTTATATTAACATAAAATGATGATAGAGAAGGATTGCCACATCAAGCTTGAAGGCGTGGCAATCCTTTATAAAACTTAATAATTCCTTATACGAAAATGCCAACAAAGAATAATGGAAAATAATATTCATTTGAAACACTGACCGAGAATGTTGAATTTGTGAGACATTGTAGAGCAAGCACCACAAGCACAAAGCAGTGGTGGACACCAATAGGCCATCATCATCATCTCATGTTTATTCTATTTATATTTCTTTATGTATTGAGGGCCCCATTAATCAAGCCTTGGCTTTTAGAGGCACCCTGACCATTTACACATGTATAAATAATTTCATACATGCACGATTTATCTACTGATTTTGATTTTAAATGGTTTAATAAAACGAATTGAATTGAATTATTAAAGAGTATAATTCAATATTTCTGCAAAACAGTTTTGAAATATATCAAAAGGAAATTTCTTTTACTAGTACTGATCTTCAATTTAAATTCTTTTAACTCTTGTTTGCCTTCAGAGTTGTTTTCCAGTGATTAATGGGGATGCTGTAGTGACGACGGCCCTTCTAGAGCAGCGGTTTGATCATATCTTCTATACTGGCAACAGCACGGTAGGGAAGATTGTACAGACGGCTGCTGCTAAACATCTTACTTCGGTTACTCTGGAACTGGGAGGAAAGTGGTAAGATGGATGGATGGATGGGTGGATGGATGGATTGATGGATGGATGGATTGATGGTAAGATGAATGGTAGGATGAATAGGTAGATGGTTTAATGAATGGATAATGGATGGTTGGTTTTAAGGGGGAAGGATATGAAAGATTTGTGGACAGATGAAAAGATTGATTGGTGGTTGGATAGATAAATATTTGGTTGGATAGATTGTTGGATGGATGGATGTATAGATAGATAGATGAATGGACGTAGAGATAGATAGATTAACATACAGATGGCTGGATTAAAGGTAATACAAAGTTTTGGTATGGGGTCATGAATTTGGTTCAAATGAATATATTGGAAGCATATACGATCCTACTATATTCAGTGATCGTTGTTGCGGTCGAAATCGACTCTAAAGTTATGAAATTGTAAATAATAAACATTTTATGTTAAATAGCTCCCTCTCAAGGTCAATATATTAATTAAGCTATAAAACAATGGTTATTGACTAAAATCGACCGAGTAGCTGTTGTCGTTCGAAAATTATATACCACAACTACATACTCTGAGATTTGCATGGTCTCAGCTACCATTGTACGGCCGTAGGAGCTATTTGAAATTTATCGAAATTTACCGGGAGCACCGGTAAATCTTTATATTCAATTTTTCTCGAAAGCAGAAGTGTTTTAGGCGCTAACATTTCTGGTGTTTTTAATACAACCACAGGGGCATCCAAATATATCAAAATTGTAAAGAATCACTATCCACCCATTTTTCAAAATTTCCCAAAATTTTGTAATACCTTTAAGCTAGAGAGAGATGGATGGATGTATTTGTGGATGGATTGGTGATGGACAAGCTGTTGACGAGGTACAGATATGAAGAAACAGACCGTCAAACCACAATGCTAAATCCTGCATAAAAAACCAACATTTGAACACAAGTGATATCTATTGTCTATACTGTCTTCATCACCACTGTTCTCTCAACAGCCCCTTCTACATTGGCTCCAACTGTGACATTGATGTTGCCATCCACCGCACCGCTTCAGCCAAGTTCTACAACTCTGGCCAGACCTGCGTTGCGCCAGACTTCATCATCTGCCACAGGGACCAGACGGACAGGGTGGTCTCGAGCCTGAAGAAGGCGCTCAAGGAATTCTTTGGTGATAACCCCAAGACGTCCAAAGACTACGGCAGGATGGTCAACGTCAGGCATTTCAAGTGAGTCACAGGTGTTTGTCCATTTATCCCCACCCATCCCCCCTCCCCCTCCCATGAAGAAAAAAAAGTGTTCCTCTGTAAAGACAGAGTGGTCTTGAGCCACAGGAAGGCTGTCAATGAATTCTTTGGTGATAAACCCAGTAAGTCCAAAGACTACATCAGGATTGTCAATGCCAGGAACTTCAAGTAAGTTGGAGCTGTATTTTTATTTATCCCCAATATATGTAATGGAATTCTTATGCCTCCTCTGTTATGTTATATAAATCATGACAATTCTTCCTCACTCTGATATTCCAACTTGATGTATATGAAGAAACAGCAGTACCTAGTCATGCATGTTATGAAATAAAAACGCAGGCATAGTGACACGAAACCCATCATAATATAGGTTCTACGACATCCCATTGAAACGCCTATTAAATTTAATACTTGCGTTTCAACGGGTTGCTGGCAAACTTGTACATTACTACAGTACAGTACTCTGTGGGAAAAATCTGGGGGGTGTTTCACAAAGACTAAGATCGACTTAAGTTGGACTTGAACTATGGCAAGCCATTCATGCCACTGGTTGCTCTCACCATTGGTCTCTCAAGGGACGTCACAAATCTACAGAAATACATTTTTTGATAGTCCATTGTTGAAGAAAAAAACAAACTTATATTTAAGACTTGGACTTATACTACATGCACTTAAAAAGTCTTGATCCATAGGGGAAAAACCTTAGAAATTATGATCTTTATATAATATTTTTTCGTCATAAAAATGTAAATTCTGTAGATTTGTGACGTCCCTTGAGAGACCAATGTCAGTAAATGGAGAGAGCAACCAGTGGCATGAACAGCCTGCCATATTTCAAGTAGAACTTAAGTCAATCTTAGTCTTTGTGAAACACTCCCCTAGTGTCAATGGTGTGAATCTTTTAAGCCTCACTGCACTACTTGTAGCTACTTACGCCCTCTATATAGCAAACAACGCCTAAGCGGTACGCATTGGTCCCCCATGATCCCCTTTTTCTTATGTTAATTGAGAGCTGAATTAATGAGATAACCACCTGTCAGTGACCATGCAGGGAGGCCTAATCCCTCCTGGCCAAACTAGTGCAGAAAGGCTTTAAATGTGATACATTATATATATATATGTGTACTCCTCTCCAGACGTGTTTGCGCTCTCCTAGACGAGCAGGAGATAGTGATCGGAGGAGAGTCCGATGAAGATGATCTCTACATCGCACCCACTGTGGTCGTCAATGCCAAGGATACAGACAGGATCATGCAAGATGAAGTAAGAATCAGTTCACATGGTGTTAATCCTCGAGTTGGCAACTCATTAAATTAACACTCTGTATTAAAGTCCTCTCTCTCTCTCTCTCTCTCTCTCTTTCCCTCTCCCTCTCTCTTTCTGTCTACCTTCCCCTTTTTTTTCATCACTTGGATTTTCAACTTCTCTAATCCTTGAGTTGGCAAGACTTAATTTGCACTTTATAATTATGTCCTTTGTTTACCACTGGGTTTTTTTGTTCTCTCTCTATCCACTTTAATCCTTTCTCTTTTTCCGTTTTGTCACTTATATCACCCTCTTTTCTCTTCTTTCTTTTTTCCTGTTTCTAATTTATTTATCTCTTGCTATCCTTTTCTTACTTCATTTAAATTACTCTGACTTATTGTACCATACATTTTAATATTTGTTATTTGGTTATATTTTCATATGTATACTCCTTTCATTTTATTATACATGCTACATGTATTTTCTTACTTTATTGTTGTTGTTTTATTTGTCATTATGTTAAAGGTAAAGACCAGTATTGGAAACGCCCCAATTTCAAAAAATGAAATGGAAGCTCTCATTACCAATCATGTGAAAGAATATGTTTTGACTAATACATGATGATAAAAAAATTGCCGGGAAACCGCCTACTGATTCATATATTTTGTTTATATTTATATTTGTTTCTCTCATGGTCTGTGAGAGATATAGGGTAGTCCCATATACATCTTTCTGTGTATAGTGCTTGTAACTTTACGAAGAATGGGCCAAATTTTTTATCATTTTGATGATTCCAGAACCTTGCAGATGCTAGATGCTAGATGATCAACCTTTTCTGATCGATTCCACAACGTTTCTTTCACAATGCAATCGCATGACCATAACTGGTCTTTACCTTTAATATGATTTGTGTTACATTAATCTTGACCTTTGAGAGGTGTGTATAAATGTATTGCCATCACTATGAATGTGTCAAAACTGCCGGAAGAAAATCAACTGTCCGTGCTTTGGCATAGCATTTCAAAGTTTGTGCGACTCGGATTATAACTTCTAGAACCAGTTTAACAAATTATTTTTACCCCTTCTAAATTGATACTTTTATTTTATTGTTGTATAAATTCAAAAAGGAATTGTGGACTTGTTGAATACTTTGTTGAATACTTTTTGATGAAAGCTTGAATATGTTACATTCTCAAGAAACATAAATCAGAACGAATAAATTGATAGATAGCACAGTGCAAATGCCTCGTTTTTATTAAGGAGCATGTTGCACCTCATATTTTGGTCTGTCTTTTAAAAAAATTCTCATGTTTATTTGGGAAAATTTGTTAGACTAGCCCTTATATATCATTTTGATGTGATTAATACATTTTAGATTTTTGGTCCTGTTTGGCCTATCTTGAACCTGGATAGTGCAGAGGAAGCTATTCGTTACATCAATAGCAGGTTGATATGATAATTTATATTTTACAGATTTGGCAACATTTTAAAAATTCTTTAGTGGAGCTAGGCTTTTCTAGCAAAATGTAAATGTGACTAAAAGAATATTCATGAAGAGCAAATATACTTATAGATTGCATTTTGTTATTTAAAAGAATAATACAGAAGATTTTTTTTTTTTTTTTTACCTGGCTGCCATAAAAGAAAACACTTCAATGCTTGTAAACGAAGCAACCAATTGAACGAAGGAGAAGTCTTTTTCAAGAGACTTGGTAATGAGGATTAATGCCTTACCATAGGACACAAGCATTTTGTCTAGGTTTCGAACCCCAGACCTCCAAGTTACGAGACCACTGGTCTGCCCGTAACCCATCACGTCTTCTCAACGATTGAAAAAACAAGAATACATTTAGATGTCATATTTTATAAGGGGTAATAAACCAATTGACTTAACAAAAAGGAAAAATAATGACGTATTCAATTCAATTCAATTAAATTCTTTTTATTTATTCAAATTCACAAGAATACATGGAAATTTGTTTTCGTCACACATTATACAAATACGTAATGTGTATATTGAAAACTATATCGTTGTGTTTATAATCATAGAAGAACCATCAAAATAAAAGATAGACGAGATAGAAATATTCTTATATTCTGGTATTACACATTGACAATGATGAAAAGGATAGAACATCAGAAGTAAATTAATAAATAATGAGGGTCGATGAATAATCTTTTTTTCTTCTTCTTACAGGGAGAAGCCTCTTGCTTTGTACGTCTTTTCAAGTGACAGGGGTGTCATAGATCAATTTCGGAACCAGACCTCGAGTGGGATGTTCAGCGGCAATGAGTGCTTCGTACAGGGAGGGGGTAAGCCGAGTTTGCTTTTATAATGCAGTCTTTGCGATTAATGAGACTGGACGTCGGTCTGAGTCGACTCCAGTCCTTTATTCAGCCATGATCAGTACACTGAATGGATACTTGCTGTATTTTTGCACTTATTTTAAACACACCTTTTAATGGTTAAAGCCCCACTGCACTATGTATAGCTACTTGCACCCTCTATATAGCAAACAATGCCTAATCGGTGCCTGTTGGTCACACATGGTCCCCTTTTTCTCATGTTAATTGAGAGCTGATTTTTTTTGATGAGATTACCACCTGTCAGTGATCGATGCAGGAAAGTCTAATCCCTCCTGGCCAAAATAGTGCAGATAGGCTTTAAATGAAAGTGCTCATCCAAATGTGAAAGTTCAAAACTTGATCTTAAGTGGTGTTGGTAGAGTACTAATTTTCTTTGATTTTATGTTTATTATATTAACAGTTTATATGAAAAATTCTAACAATAAAGAGTGTCCACTTTCTTTTCTTTTGCTGAGTGTATATTCCTTTCTCCTTTACAGTTGAGACTCTGCCATTTGGAGGCATAGGGAACAGTGGCACAGGGAATTATCATGGCCGGTTCACATACGAGGCGTTCTCGCACCGCAAGGCCTGCATGGTAGACCCCATGTACACCGTATCTGAACTGGTCCGAAGGTGGGTGACATGACATATGATGTAGAGTCATTCCATGGCTACAAAAACATAACATGTAGGATATAGTTTTAAAGAGGAATGAATAACCCTTCTATTAAATGATACTAAACAAAGTGTTATAATCAATCAAACTTGAGTTTCAAAACTTCTTTTGAGGGGTTAATTATCATCTTCGCTCCAGAGAGCTTAAGAAGTTATTACCCTAGCTTTAGCTCCGGCAGATGTTATCAGCGCACAGTGCATTTCAAGAAATAATCCTACCAGGTACCCTTTTCCCTTACCTGGGTCGAGTATAGCAAATATAGATTAATGTCTTGCCAAAGGACATTAGTGCCGCGGGTGAATTTGAACCCTGGACATTGTGATCCACAGTCCGGTGACATATCTATTTGACCACAACATCTCTACTACTACTTCTATTACTACAAGAATACAGGATCTCTATGACTTTTTTTCTTCAGGTTATTCTACGCACCATTTACGGATCGTAAGACATCCATCATTGCCTGGGCATTGAGAAAGAAACTGAAGAATAGGACCATGTCTACGCTCCTTAGAGTGGCAGTGGTGGTGGTGCTACTAGCTGTGTTCTACAAGGTAATTTACTATGATGACTGAAGCCTGTGTGGTATGTTAACGTGCCCCTTCCCTTGTTCATAGATGCAGGCTATGTTAAGTGGAAAACACTCTGTCCCTCGGATAGGACGTTAAATGGAGGCCCCGTGTAGAGAAGAGTCACTACCTTTGCACGTTAAGAACCCACTGCACTGAGTAGGGGGATACCCTGGTGTAGTGGTCTACCTGCACACACCCCCAGTATAGTACGATAATACTCTGTAAAGAGGTCTGTACTCAAAACTGAAGAAGGAGAAGAAGGAGGAGAAGAACAAGAAGGAGTAGAAGAAGAAAAAGAAAAGGAATTGGTCAGAAGAAAAGAAGAAGAAGGCAAATAAGAACATGGAGAGGATAAAGGAAGAGAAGAAGAAAGAAGATACATGTTTCATGAAAGAATTTCTATGGAATGCAATTTCCATGAATTATGATAATCAATGATAATAAGAGATTTTCACCAAATTCCATAATTGCAGTATTATGTCTTTCTCATCTTCTCTCTTATTTTCTTTATAGGTTTTTCTATCTTAATGACCAGTCTTCATGCAATGGAGATGAGCAGGAATATCACATTCTTCTTCTTGTTTCCCTTGCAAACTCTAAAGGTGGTTACAACACATAAAATGTGCAATTAAACAATCTCAGATCAGACTGTTTTAGGTTGCAAGATTAACCTGAAGGCGACGTCTGAACAAAATAATTCCTGAAAAATTGAACTTTCTGCAAAATGATTAAGATTGTTATGATCAAATCATATAAATTGCTTGTATAGATGCAGTTGTCTTCTTTGTGTATACATTGTTTGATGTGATTATCTGAAATAATAGATTTGTGTAAAATTATGTTGTTTTAATTTAATGCTTCCTTTCTCAGTCACGTTTCTCTCTCTCTCTCTCCCTCTCTTTTCCCTCCCTCCCTCCCCTCAACTCTTTGTCTCATTCTTTCTATGTATTACATCTTGTTCTCTCTGTCTCTCTCTCCCTAATTGTGGCATTATAAACATTAATGACTTACCATAGTAATATATCCTTTGATGTATTGCCTGATTCAAGCTCTAGTAGGGCTATCAGCTTGTTAAAGTCATGAGATATATTGAAATCTTAGATGTGGTCAGTAATGAACCCATTTTTATATTTCATTCCTGTTTTCACGAAGTGACGGTAGTGAGGAAAATCTGCATTCACATTGTATGCGATTTTCATTCACTACCGGCACTTTGTGAAAATAGGGACGATTTGTTTATATATGTCACTCATCACTACAACTCTCTCTGTATGATACATGCAATTATAATAATCTTTATTTTTTTAATGAGCATATTGATTATAAATCAATCCTTAATTGTTTGTCTTGGAAGGCAGGGATATTGGGGGAAATAGGCAGGTGATAGTTTGAATACAATTGGATACAGTCAAACCTGCTTTATAATGACCACCTGTCTACAAAGACCACTTTTTTTTTGCCTTGAAAATTGTTTCTCATTGATACATGTACTAAAGGAACCTGTCCTTAATTAAAGCCCGTAATTATGTAAAGCTTCATTCTTCAATTAATTGATGGCTATTGTTTTGTGTCGATCTGCATGTGTGGCGAACAAGTGACTGGTGCCTTTTGGCAATAGTGGCAAACAAAGGGTTAAAATATTTATGCATGTTTCAGTGGGCCATCCATACCGTGTACTAATTGTGAACTCATGAAATAGTGGTGATATGTTGTAGATAAGAAATATGTTTGTGAGCACAACCAGAAAGTAGCATAAAAATTTCATCAAACAAGTTTGGTTTAATCCATTTGTTGAAGCATATACCCAAACTTTCACATTATAAATACTTATTGTATGAACACAAATGTGCTGTATTATTTTCAGGGTATTTTACAACTCTAAAATCATTGATTGAAGAAGAAAAAATAAACATACAATGGTGCAATATTTGTCCCTGAGACGATTGTCCACTGGTGCATTTTGGCAAAAGTATTAGGGTTGAAATTCATTGTTAGGTATGCATTTGGGATGTAGATTGGGATTGGGGTTAGGTATAGTGTAGGGACTTGGCCCTGTTTCGTAAAAATTGTTATCAATAACAAATTTGCTCTCAGCCAATCAAATGAAAAGATTTCAGTAGCTTATAACAGTTATTGTGACTTGTTATTGATAACAAGTTTTATGAAACAAGGCCAGATGTAGAGCAATTGTCTCGGAGGCATGGTCTGTACAACTTAGTACGACATATTTATAGGATTTTTTTAGAGGAAACTATCCCAGTGTGCCAAAATATATGGCGTACTTCTTACAGAATAATAATAACATTTTTTTTAAACTTAATGAAATCAAGATTTTGTAATAAATGTCATGTTGTTGGAATGTAAAATTGTATACATGTATCATTTATTCTAATTATGTTTGTTTTTAGAAATGCTACATTTCAAACGTTGTTTTGTATTAAGCAAAAAATTATGCAATAAAGATTTGTAATTGGCATTGCCACGTGCATTTTTAAAGGTCACATCCTGAAGAAATGCATTTAATGCCAACTGTAATGATGTAATGTCATGAGCACCGAAAGATGGACCTGTGCACTATACAAGTAGCCACTATTATTAGTAGTAGTATTATTTACATGTTAGTGTATTATTGTTTTTATTCTAATTTTGTTCACTTTTACAATTGGTACATTTTAAATGTTATTTTGTATTAAACAAAACATAATGCAATATAGATTTGTAATGGCATTGTCATGTATATTTTGAAATAATAATGTCAGTGTAGAGGGCAAATCTTGAAGAAATGCATTTAATGCAAACTTTGTACTAACTTTACTTAATTAGTTACCGTAATTAATCATATGAATATCAATGTATCATTATGTTTTGAAATTGCTTCATTCAATTAATCTTGTGATTTTAGCATTTGACACATAATTCTTCTATTTTAGCAATAAAATGATAATTGGCTTAACACTTTTGTCATCATTCTATATTATTACTCTAAAGACCATATGGAGTGCAATGCGTATTCCTTCTCTAAGTTATGATGGAGTTGTAGAGGTTGTAAAGGTCAAAAGTGAGGATGATAATGATGATGGTGACGATGATTATGTTGCTGAGGAGGAGGATGATGATGATTATATTGAGGACAATGAAACGATTCAGAAAAGTCATAAGAAAGAATAATAAAGAGGGAATAAGAAGAATTTTAAGAATGATATAAATTACAGAAGCATATTCAATTCAATTCATATTTATTTCATTTCCAACAGAAAGATAAACAAAAGTAATACATGTATAATTACAGAAAGTATGAACAAAAATGTATGAACATATTCATTTTTTTCTTGGTAACTATACAAATACACTTTAAACGTAATAAAATTATTACAAGAAATTCTTAATCTCTGAGGGAAAAGGCGCACATCATAGGTTTGTTGGGGCTTGCGTTGCTTGAATCTAAATGTATAAAGCTGAAACGTCTTGCGATTGTCTGTGTGGGCCAGGGAGGTTTAACTCACAACATGAAGACATTCTTGTGAGTGTTAAAACGAACTAAACACTTCTGATATTTGTTTTGATTAATAATTATTGGTCCCATCCCATCATTTAATTTGCAATGCAAAGAAGCAACGTGCGATAATGCATCCATGTCTATTTTGGAATTTGCCCAGTAACACTTACTGCGTGAAGAAAAAAAATGTTTCCACAATTAGCCAGTGTCAAATAATTTATTCATGGGTGCTACAAAATAAATTATTCCATTAATCTTTTCATCTTCATCGTTTGATCGACAGCCTTGAGGTATTCCCATAATGCATTGCGGTTTTATTGACAAATATCGGAAATGCGCGCTTGATAGCGCACGGATGACGTCATCCAATCAATTATGACAATTAAGCCTTTATGACGTCACAATGAGTCGCTAATTAATGAGGCTGTACATAACAGTGTTATAATTGTCTTTTCGGATACCCGTAAGACTAAGAGAGTTGCTGTCGTTTCGTTAAAGCAAAATTAAAATGTAATGGGCTCAGCCTTTTATGAAACGAAGGAATTTTGTTTTCGTTCGGCCTACAGATCGGTACAATAAAAGGCCCCATCCCCCCCACAAAAAATAAATATCAGAAAGCCTTTCTTATCTAAATATCAAAACAAAACCGATATCCCTTTCGAGCCTTGAACTATAGCCATATCCAGTGGCGTACCTGGGGTACTCCGTCAGGGGGGGCAAGCGACCGAAACAAACTAATTTTCACTTCTGGCGAGCGAGCGAGCAAAAAAAAATCTTTAAGTAACGTTTGGTATATAAACTGGTATTGTTGCAAGTTGGGGTGGGAACATTCACTTGTTAGCGACGTTAATTTCATTTTTTTTTGCAAACGAGCGTAGCGAGCAAGAAAAAAATCACTCCTTTTTTAATAATTGCCACTTAAACTTGGTTCAATTGTCCCATGCAGGGCGCGGGAACAATATTGTGTTTAGGGTGATTTCATACCCATTTTAGCTAGCGAGCCTAAATACATCTTTCTCTCAATGAATTGCTATATAAAATTTGTTTCATTGTTGCAGGTCGGGGGCGGGCACAATCTTGTTTTAAGGCAATGTCAATCCCATTTTGGCGGGCAGGCAACCGCCTACATTTCTCTTTTTAATGATATTGTAGCAGGTTAGTGGTGGGCACATAATTCCACGAGCTCGCGAGCGTAGCGAGCGAGCGAAAAAAATCACTTCTCGTTTATAGGGAAAATATGGTACATAAAACTTAGGTTCATTGTTCCATGTCAGGAACGTGATTATTAAAAGCGGTGTTATTTCTATTTTGGCGAGCGAGCGAAAAAAATCACTTCTCGTTCATTGTTCCATGTCAGGGACGTGATTATTAAAAGCGGTGTTATTTCTATTTTGGCGAGCGAGCGTAGCGAGCGAGCAAAAAAATCACTTCTCTTTTGTAGGGAAAATATGGTACATAAACTTGGGTTCATATTTCCATGTCAGGGACGTGATTATTAAAAGCGGTGTTATTTCTATTTAGGCGAGCGAGCGTAGCGAGCGAGCAAAAAAATCACTTCTCTTTTATAGGGAAAATATGGTACATAAACTTGGGTTCATTGTTCCATGTCAGGGACGTGATTATTAAAAGCGGTGTTATTTCTATTTTGGCGAGCGAGCGAGCAAAAAAATCACTTCTCTTTTGTAGGGAAAATATGGTACATAAACTTGGGTTCATATTTCCATGTCAGGGACGTGATTATTAAAAGCGGTGTTATTTCTATTTAGGCGAGCGAGCGTAGCGAGCGAGCAAAAAAATCACTTCTCTTTTATAGGGAAAATATGGTACATAAACTTGGGTTCATTGTTCCATGTCAGGGACGTGATTATTAAAAGCGGTGTTATTTCTATTTTGGCGAGCGAGCGTAGCGAGCGAGCAAAAAAATCACTTCTCTTTTGTAGGGAAAATATGGTACATAAACTTGGGTTCATATTTCCATGTCAGGGACGTGATTATTAAAAGCGGTGTTATTTCTATTTAGGCGAGCGAGCGTAGCGAGCGAGCAAAAAAATCACTTCTCTTTTATAGGGAAAATATGGTACATAAACTTGGGTTCATTGTTCCATGTCAGGGACGTGATTATTAAAAGCGGTGTTATTTCTATTTTGGCGAGCGAGCGTAGCGAGCGAGCAAAAAAATCACTTCTCTTTTGTAGGGAAAATATGGTACATAAACTTGGGTTCATATTTCCATGTCAGGGACGTGATTATTAAAAGCGGTGTTATTTCTATTTAGGCGAGCGAGCGAGCAAAAAAATCACTTCTCTTTTATAGGGAAAATATGGTACATAAACTTGGGTTCATTGTTCCATGTCAGGGACGTGATTATTAAAAGCGGTGTTATTTCTATTTTGGCGAGCGAGCGTAGCGAGCGAGCAAAATTTTTGTAATGATAATTGGTTCATAAATTTCAGATATATGTTGCAGGGCAGGGCTTACACAATCATGTCTAAGGTGATGTTAATTCCGTTTTGGCGAGCACGAGCACACCAAAACTTCTTTGAATAACGTTTGGTACATAATCATTAACTGGTTGTTGCAGGTTGGGGCGGGCACGTTAGCGGTGTCAATTCCATTTTGGCGAGCGAGCATAGCGAGCAAGCAAAAAAAAATTCTCTTTTAATAGAAATTAATAAATAAACTAGTTTTTATTGGTGCAGGTCAGAATGGACGCAATCGTGTTTAACGCGATTCAATTCCTTTTTGGCGAGAGGGCGTAAAAACTCTTCCATTTTTAATGATATTGTTGCAGGTCAAGGGTGGGCACAATTGTTTCCAAAGCAATATCTATTCATTTTATTCGCGAGCAAGTGTAGCGAGCGAGAAAAATGAATTACTCTCTTTTAGTAACATTTGGTACATACACTGTGTGTTATTGTTGCCATGGTTGCAGGTCGGGGCCCGTCGGGGCAGGCACAATTGTATTCTAGGCAATGCTAATCCTTTTCTTTTTTCAGGGGGACGAGCAAGTGAAAACATTTAATACAAAATAGGCTAGCAAGCAGTTCGCGCCAGCGAAGAGTTTCGAATTTGTTATATCACTTATATTTTCCTATTTTCATTTGTCTAAATTTTTCAGGGCCGTATAAGGAATATTTTTCTGGTGGGGGAGGGGAAAAGATGCGTTTAAAGTTTTCGGAGAATCTCAAAAGCAAAAGGAGTGAAGGGAGTTCGAGCGACCGAACTGGTCATGAGGGTACTTTTGCATTTTCAAAAGTAGAATTGAAGGATTTGGTATAGGCCTACACTACATTTTCAGGAAAAAAACTGTACGTTTTCAAAATATCTGGGGTCAACTGCCCCCCCCCCCCCCCTGGTGCGTACGGCCATGGTCTTTTTTTTTTAATTTCCCCATTTTTTCCCTTTCCTTTTCTTTTCCCTTTTTCTTCCTTTTCTCTTCTTCTTCCTTTTTTCTTTCCTTTTCCTTTTTTCCTTTTTTCTCTTTCTTTTCTTTTTTTCTTCCCTTTTCTTTTTTTCTTTTTCTTTCCTTTCCTTTTTTTCTTTTCTTTCCCCTTTTTCTTTTTTTCCCCTGGAGCCCGTCAGGGGGGGCACTCTGCCCCCCCTGCCCCCCCCCCGTAGGTACGCCAGTGGCCATATCTCTTTTTCTCTCTTTCGATTCCATATACGAAACTGCTCTTTCTCATCTCTCCCTCTCTCTCTCTCTCTCTCTCTCTCTCTCTCTCTCTCTCTCTATATATATATATATATATATATATCATCACTCCTGAGCTCCAATCTCCCCTTCACTTTCTCTCTCTCTCTCTCTCTTTCTCTCATCACTCCTGAGCTCCAATCTCCCCTTCACTGTCTCTCTCTCTCTCTTTCTCTCTCTCTCCATCCCCTCTCTCTCTTTCTCTCTCTCTCTCTCTCCCCCTCCTCTCTCTCTCTCTCTCTTCTTGCTCAGACAATATTTTGACTTGTTATAACGGTCAACAATAACTAGGTCTACAATCAGCTAGCTGCATTCATTTTCATCAAAAGGAGAAGAAAGAAAGAAAGAAACGCCGAATGTGACAACTACACAATCAAGGTCATATCGTTTGCATAGATAATATAAAGTTGAAGCGTGTTTAACTATATAATATAAAGGGAAACCTACTTTAGCGACCAACTTTGTTTACACGCCACCTGTCTATAAAGACCACTTTTCACGTTTTCCTTGAGCAGCTATAGCCTTTATAATTATACAGGTTATATAGTTCACCCCATAATTAATCCCCTTTTGTCACATAGCAGATTTCAGTGTTCTGATACTTATAAAAGATGATACTGCATGTCAAACCTGTCTTTTAAAGACCTCTCAAGGGAATCAGATAATTTGATGGCCACTGATGGAGACAGGTACACTTGGCCGCTAGACAGGTTTTTCAATATACAGTCAAACCTGCTGTAGTGACCACCTGTCTACAAAGACCACCTGTCTACAAAGGCCACATTTGTTGTTTCCCTTGAAAATGGTTTCTCGTTGAATCATGTACTAAAGGAACCTGTCTACAAAGACCACCTGTCTACAAAGGCCACATTTGTTGTTTCCCTTGAAAATGGTTTCTCGTTGATAGAGGAACCTGTCTACAAAGACCACCTGTCTATATACAAAGGCCATTTTTTGTGTTTCCCTTGGGCGGTCGCTATAGACAGGTTTGACTGTACCATTCTTGCTAGTCGAGGGAGACAAAATACAAGGCGACAATATGACAGAGGCCTCTAAATAGAGATCGAGGTATTATATGAGACAGGTTTAGCTGATATTGCAGTCAAGCATATCGCATGATTTGTCAATTAATAACACTTGAAATGTTTAAAATGAAAAGAAATCACATGAATAACTCTTCTTTAAATCCAGTATGAGTTATAAAGTATGAGAATTTATTTTTTATTTTTTCAAGATCGAATTAATTATATATATATATATATATATATATATATATATATATATATATATATATATATATATATCCTCAATGAGCATTTTTCTTTGATTTAATTGCGACATACAAAAAGAGCCTTGGATCTGTTTCATGCATAGCATTGCCTCAAAACAAATCCATCAAGTAATATGATTATAATAACAAACAATATGTAAGATTTGGGTAAATTGTGTAATATGAATATTTTTTCTGCCCTAATTGTCCATGAAGGTATGTGACCCATATTTATTTTATGTTTATCGCCATCTTTTGCCAAGCTTCAACAGTTCAGCTAGCCTTTATAACGAATATTTCGATTTCCAATTGGTATAAAATGTATTTTCAGTCATATTCTACAATGCAAAATTCATTAAATAGCTTCATAGAATATAAATTGTCTATATGGTGCACTAGTATAATAAGAGAGTCTTTGTGTGGTGAAATATTGATAATCTTGTACCAAATGTTTATAAAATTGTCTTCTAAAAGACTAGAAATTCCCAGTAACCGACCGTGAGCTATTTTTAGATACTAGCTTTGAGAGATATTTCACATTTAGGGCGTCGTATATAAAGACCACAATGTATTCAGCGATATGTACTGTGTGTGTGTGTTCACGATCATAAATCTCGGATCGCTATGTGATTTTTTGTAGTCACAGCCCTTATGTTTACATCAGCGAGTTTTGTTTCTTCTTTGATTTGGAGATTTTAGACTAGAAAATCTAGCTTCTGGGCCTAGTTTCTCACACTGCTGGTGCCATTTCCCGGGCGGAGAGCTGCCAAGAGATTCGAGAATGACGGAGTATAAGTTAGTCGTAGTTGGAGGTAAGTGTTCGAGTCTGTTTGACGTTTGCAGTGTGTCTGTGTTAATGGGTGGTGCAAGGTTGTAAACATGACGTAAAAATGGACGTGTGGGCTTGTGTTGAGGCATTCCAGCTGCATGGAGTGCAGTGAATACCATTGTCATGATTGTTGATAAACGATCGACAAAATTTTTCAAATAGACAAGTGGTCAGCTGTTATGACATGATCAAAAATTCCTGACTACTTTCAAGCACATGATTACAGCATTGAAAAGACTTGTTCTTGGGAGAAACTTTAATTTTACGTTCATTTTTTTTTATTTTGTTGAGATGCAACATCAACATTTCTCTTTTTGTTCAGTTTGTTACTAATTAGACAGAAATAACCGTCTGATTTGGGTCCAAGCCCATTTCTTTAATAAAACTGACATTTGTTGACATTCCCCAATACAGACGGTGACCCAGAGATCTCGTACCGTGTGGGTAATCGAGGGCACAGCGGAACATCTTTTTGTTCCCGACATTTCTCCCCCGATTTTCTTTATTTAGATCTAATTTTCTGATTTCTAAATCAGATGTAAAATAGGTATAAGTAGTGTTCTGCTATTTACACTACATATTTTTAATTGAAATCTTATACAAATATGAAAATTATAGACTTACTTATACAAATTGTCCCATTTTCGTCTCAGAACTGTGAAACCGTACGTTCATGCACTCAAACATAGACTCTATAGGCCTAGAGCTATATGACCCGGCGGCCGATATATTTCCGGGTCAACCTACCAAAACATAGCCAATGGCCAATCAGAGCACTCGTTTCGTAGATCAAGCCGGGCTGACTTGTACATACATGTAGCTACAGTAGCTATTGGACGTTCACAAAGAAAAAAATTAATATTCATCAACTAAAACCAAGAAGGCTGACAACGACTACGAGACTTTCTCGGATTAGACTCTAATCATTAATTTTGGAGCTGAATAAGCAAGCTATCGTAAGTCAAAGTATATATTTAAGTTTTTTGTTATTGTATAGATAACGGGGGCTGTAGAATGGCAGCAAAATTAGATTTGATGAAGACGTAAAAAGAGAAAAACCTCGGAGCATTTCGTTCATCTCTGTTCGGTCACTCTACCCTCACGGTCCCCATAGGCCGTACTTCAGTCTCTATAATCGGAGGTCTAGTGGAGCCAGACGTAGTCTCAGGGGAACAACCGACAATTAGAGAGACTGAAGTTTTCGGTCTAGTTACTAATATACTATGCTTTGATTTTATTTATTCAATAAATTATTAGGATGATATTATAATTGTTTATTTGGTTTTATAGATCTAGATGTCAGAGGTAACTAACAAAGTGTTACATTTTTACTTGTACCATAAACATGTACATGTACATGACTGTATACTGTATATTTCGGCACAAATTCACACAAGCCGTCCACCGTCGGCAGAAGATCACCCTTGTCTAGATGCTGAACAGGCTTTGACAAGTAGCAGAATAGAAATATAGAAATAGAAACTACGAGATCATGAAGATGTCTGTTATTTTTAAAATCACAAATTACTTTATGATAATCTATCGCATATTTTGTTCATGTTCTCAGAGATTCTAATTTTATGTTTATTTGATTTTTTATCTTGACATTTTATTTGTCTCCTTTTTTTTGGTATAAAGATTCATGCAGCCCCTAGGCCTAGTGTAGGTACCATAGTAATGAGGGGGGGGGGGAGGGAGGGGGATCGAGGGGGGAGGGTGTCCGGACACTTAAACTAACAAACAAAAAATTATAACCTTCTCTGTATGGAGGCATTCAGTGGAACCAGACATACAACATAGTCACTGTCACATCGTACATGTTGCAAACTAGCAACAGTCAATATATAAAGAGACTGAAGCCTTTGGTCTGAGCATTGGCTAGAAAGTAAATATAATTGTAAAGGAAAGTTCTACATGTTATAAAAGTCATTATTAATTTTTATATTGATGGTAGAACATGTTTATTTGTTTTTATGACTATTATTATTTTCAATTGTAATGGTCTCTTATGCCATCAGGAAGATCAAACATTTAATTCAGCAAGAAAATAATGAATTCTTGTAATGTGCCATCAAACTGCCATGCTGAACTTTCAGAGTAACAGAAGAAGGAAGGTGAGGAAAAACAATATGGAAGATTACAAATAATATAAAAACAATGAGAAGAAGAAGAGGAAGAAAAAGAACAAGAAAAAAGATGGAGGATAACAAATAAGATGGATAAGAAGAAGAAGAAGAAGAAGAAGGAGGAGGAGGAGGAGGAGGAGGAGGAGGAACAAGAACAAAGATGAAGGATGACAAATCAGATGAAGAGGAAGAGGAAGAGGAAGCATGAAGAGGAAGAAGAAGAAGATGGAGAAAAGGAGAAAGAAGAAAGACAAAGAGGAACATGACAAGATAAAGAAAAAGAAGAAAATGTGGAAGACCATGAATAAGATGAAGAAAAAGAAGAAGAAGAAAGTACTCGGCTGCCATACATGTATTTATCTTGGCTGCCATACATATCAACAATGACTATGGCAGGCAAAATAGTGTTACATGTACAGAGATCTTGGATGGAGTAGACTGGAGGAGCTCATGAAGGGTACCTCTCGGTTCCAGTGCAAGACCAAGGGAAAAAAAATACTTTAAAATTGGGGGGGCTACTTTTCAAGCTTGCTTGCATAAAAATAACACTCTTTAATTTGTTTTGCATTGAACTGCAAATTTACAGGGCTCTTTTCTGATTTTCGGGGACTCTTTTGGGCATTTCGGGGGCTCTTTCGCCCCGAGATTTATTTTTTTCACTGGCGAGACCTGCTTCATCCTATTACCGGTTCAACTAGAAGATCACATAATAAGTCTTACATGTATATGTTTTAGTTCAAACAAAGATGCCTTCAATTATTCCTTCCTTCCAAAATCACTAGCAGACTGGGATTGGTTACCACCATCCATATTTATTATTTAACATTAAATATCCTGACGCATCTAAATGTAAGGCTCATGTGCGACAGCTATTTTTTTTTATTATGCCATGCACTCACCCAGTCCGACTCATTTCACTTCACCAGGAGTGTTGTAACCAAATTATTTTCAGATTGAAATGAGAAATCGGAATTCAGAATAAAAAGGCAAATTCACATGAGCAAGAAGAGGTGATGATATACATGTATTTCCTGTTGTGGTAGGAATGATGTCCTGTTTTTTTTACATACATTTATAAGCAGACTAGTGTAATCAATACAGTCTGCTTTTACATGTAATTTTGTAATCCACCTGTAGGGGAAATTGTATGAGCAAGTCACAAAGTCACATTGAGCCTTCATCATTGAAATTGACTAAGTAACGTAAGTCAGAAGCTTGCACGTGCACAGACTTGATCACAGCATTTTTTTTATGACGACGTAAATTATTATTACCCGTATCAGACATCTGAGCAGTGGTTTTACAAAATTATATTACACTTGCTGGTAATCCTAAAAGGGCTAATCGGGGAATATGAGACCATATTTACCTTTCATGAAAAAGCCTATGGACTTTACGTGTTAAAAAAGCATGAAATATAAAACCATATTCACCGCGCCGTATTTTGTCATTTTCATTGCGCATCTATTATGCGTACGAGAACCTGCGCACTTTGCGCGTACTCTATTGTGACGTAATAATCACACCAATTGGGTACACTGTTTGCAGTGTATCGAAAATTTTGTCAAGCAGCTCGATGCACAGTGCTGGTTTGACAAAGCTTGTTCAGTTCTATGAGATTGTCATGTATGTATTTGCTCTAGATGTCAGATTTAGATAATAATAATAACAATATTGACTGGCTTAACTTTCGGGAGATACTACATATATTTCCCTCACAAGAACCATTGTCCTCGTCTTTGACTCGGGGCAATATGAGTCTAGTTTGGGAAATATTATGTGGTATCTCCCTCAAGGCCAGTCCATATTAACTAAATATATACATGTACATTGTACATACACATGTACTGTATGCTTCACATTTTTGTACCTTATAACACAGAGCTCAGTGCCACTCTGTCTTTGTCATGGCCATTGGATAGATACAGTACTAAAGAGTTTATTTCGCTTTTACCAGTGCAAGATTAATTTATACCTGTGACAAAAAGTTTGTCGTAGAGCTATTAAATCAAGACCATAAGTGGGTGAGTCTCCAAAGCCATTGCATTGCAAAAAGCAGTCCTTCCGTCAATCGGTGCCTATTGTTTTGTGCAAAATTGCACGTGCAGCAAACAAGCAAGCAGGCATGCAAACAGGGGAAGAAAGCAACCAAAGTGATAAGGGTGTCAACAATGTATGAGATTCTACTGCAGGGTGAGACCTAAAATTTTAGCTTCATTCATGGGATGGCTTTTAAGAGTAAGATGAGCTACTGTACATGTAAAATCACATCTCATTGCTCAACCAGGGGGAAGAGAAAAGAGGGAATTTGTTGTCTGAAAACAATAATGTGTTAGCACCAATCTCCTCCTTTCACAAATAGCAGTAACCATGGAAGAATACTGGATCGATGAACAGGCTTAGATCTGCAACACCATTGGATTAAGTAAAGTAAAGTAAAGAAGGGGGCAAAGCAAAGAATGGACAGACAAAGAAAAGAAGAAAAAAGATGAGAGATAGAGTGAAAGGGAGAGAGAGAGAGAGAGAGAGAGATAGAAGGGGGAACGAAGTAAAGAATTGGGCAAAGTGAGAGAGATCTACAACATGAGGAAAGGTGACGCAGATACTGTACATGTATGTGCATGAAAATAATTAGGAACAAAGAAACAAGAAAGAGGGAGAGAGAGAGAGAGAGATACAGATGACAACATACATGTACATGTACAGGTAGAAAAGGTGAACAAAGAAAGGAAGAGAGGGAGGAAGAGAAGGAGAGATACCGGTACACAAGACGAAAGTGAAGGAGACATAAGAAAGAAGGGGAACAGGAAGGGAGAGAAGAGGAAATTGAGAGAAACGAACGGAGAGAGTGAGAAGAGGAAAGAGAGAGAGAAGAAGTAAGATAGAGAGCACAGGAAAGAGAGAGAGAGAAAAGAGGGAAAGTTATGGGATCAAATATTTTGTTATGCAGAGTTTATAAGAGAGAGAGAGAGAGAGAAAAAATGAAGAAAAGTGATGAGAAGACATATTTTGATACGCATAGTATATAAAAGAGAAAGAGAGGGGGAAAAAAGTTATGGTATCAAAGATTTTGTTATGCAGAGTTTATAAGAGAGAGAGAGAGAGAGAAATGAAGAAAAGTGATGAAAATACATTGGTAATTTAATACGCAGAGTAAGAGAAAGAGAGAGAGAAATGAGGAAAAAGTGATGAGAATACAAATTTTGATACGCAGAGTATGAAAGGGAAAGAGAAAGAGAGAGAGAGAGAGAAATGAGGAAAAAGTGATGAGAATACATATTTTGATACGCAGAGTATGAAAGAGAAAGAGAGAGAGAGAGAGAGAGAGATGAAGAAAAAAGTGATGAAAATATAGTTTTGTATAGGATAATTATGCATCTACTAAAGAGAAAGAGAGAGAGAGAGTATGATGAGTAATGGAATAAGATAGAGCTTTCAGTCGTCTCACCTTAATTGTCCCAGTCAGTGTCTTTCCCCAGGTCTCTCTGAAGGGCTCTGCCCTAGGACGATGCAAAGCCAAGCGTGATTGCAAATTAATTTCTTGACGGGAGTCGCTTGATAACAAACAACAACCCTTCAAAACACCTTCCAGTGATACAAGATGTTTCTCTTAAAGGCCATGCAATGTACATGTACAGTACATCGTACATTTAATTGGGACTCTAGACTAGGGAGGGCATATTTAGACTTGTGATGACAGAATGTAGGGTTGTTATTATGGTTATGATCATTTTACATACATGTATACATGTACAACAATGTATGATTTCATGATTATATACACTGTACAGTACATGTAGTCCAATGCACATTTTTTAAAAATATTATTATCATTATTATTATTGATATTATTGTTATTATTATCATTATTATTATTATCATTATTATTATTGATATTATTATTATTATTATTATTATCATCATTATTATTACGCCTGAGCACTGGAAAGGACAAGCACATACATGTACATATACCGGTACATCTACATGTACCTGCACTACCCTAACCAAGAAGTACATGTACATGTACATGTATGTACAAATAAATGTTTTTTTAATTAAAAAATCATGATTATTCATTTATCTATATATCTATTCATTTATTAACTTCTTGGTAATGGGAACTCAGGAAGTACATGTACATGTACTGTACATAACAAAGATTATATGGCGCCATACAAATGCTGTGAATCATCATCATAATAACAACAATAATAATAATACACTTTAATGATAATAAAAACACAAGTACCCGGTACCGGTATCCCTTTTGTTCGTTTGGATGCAAGAATACTTTATTTAATATCACTTATTTTTGCTGGAGTCTCTCCATCTTTTTTCCATTGATGCCAAATTTAGCCAGTTTCATTTTGTACTCAAACAGCAACTTTCAACAAATATTCTACATCGGGCAGTTGTTGTACATGTACACTATAACTTCCCTTTTTAGTAGCGATATGCAAACTAAAGCAAATAAGCTACATGTACTAAACCTTTAAAAATATATTTCCTTTTTTGGCATGTCTCACGTTTGCCCATCTGTAAAATACATCAGTAACACCCATAATTCAAGTTATTCAATTTCCAGGCTGCAAATGGACTCTTTTTATTTCCGTATTTGGTGATGATAGTGAGAGAGAGAGAGGTTTGTTTAAAAAAAAACTGAGCACAGAGAATGCTCAGTGTCCGTACTTGTATGCTGCTAGCATGGGTAGTCTTATTACTAGACCTACATGTGTAATGGTAATTTTGTTAAACTTTGGGACAAGCCTAGTTTATCACGAATTGAATAGCACTTGCAGCTTGCATATGATTCCAGCCTTCAAGATGAAGTTGAGTTCTGGTCATGCGATTGCATTGTGAAAGAAATGGTGTGGAATCGACCAGAAAAGGTTGATCATCTATCTAGCATATAAGAATTTGTGTGTATTGCAAGGTTCTGAAATCATCAAAATGATAAGAAATTTGGCCAAGTCTTGGTAAAGTTACAAACTCTGTAGGCCTACACAGAAAGATATACTTCACCAACACAAAATGTTGTATCCCGAAACTCTATAAATAAACATCATAAATTCCAGGGCGTCCACACACACAAAACAGTAATCCCGAAACTCTACAGCAAAACATTGTATAGGTGCGCTGTTTGCTACTGCGGTCATGAAACGGAAGCGGAAGTGAGAGCCCCGTCCAATTATACCCTTCAAGTTCGACCAGTTATACTAGTTACGTCCACACACAAGACATTCCGTGATTTTTTTATCGAGTTCTAGTTAGAAACGATGCCCAGATCCCCAGACCCGCGTTTTGTTATAAGACGTTTCGTTATACGACGTATCGTTAGTAAGCGTACACATACACAATACTATCCCGAAACGGTTTAACTATACCGTTTCGGGATAGTTATACAGTGTACAATGAATTTGTTGTGTGTGGACATGGGGATAGTTGTAAAGTTCTTTGGATACTAATGCATGATATTTACAAACAGCTCCAAAAATCACATACATGTACAGTATCAAGTTTCTTCGCGACTCACGCTGTATGATTTTCACTGTTCCATCAAATCTTGGTATCCTATCCAGCTTGGGTTGCGTAGGGTCTGAATCAGAAGACCAGCTGCTATGGACTGTCCAGGGTAGTAGAGGCCAATGCCATCACCTGTGAAAGCGCTCATAATATCACCCTGTTTTCGACAAGAAAATAAAATAAGGGGCGAAAAGACAAAAGTAACAGATGGGTCATTTCTGCCTCCCAAAGAGTAACGATACACCACACTTTAGGAGTCTAATTGCCCTCATACTAGTTGTATGTGGCTACTTCTGTGGTCTTGCTGTTGTTTCTTTATTTATTTATTAATAATTTAATTCAATTTTTATTTTTTTATTTTTGGGGGAGGGCGGGGGGGGGGGGGTGTGGAACAGGATATATTTCTCCATGTTCACTGTGCACTGATATTCTAATCCAATATAAATAAGTTAAACATTTTACTATCTAAAAAAAATATATATACACATGTATCATAAACGAACAACATACAAAAAAGATCAAAAGAGAAGGAGAACACAAAACAGTCAAATTTCCTTTTCAGGCAGGCAGTGAGTGAAGACACCTATTCAATTTGTTTTTCTTGAAATGTTATCTTACCTTTAAATGTATTACTTTTTTTCTTGAGAAAAGAAGCTTGCCAGCATTAGAGGATCAGTTTTATAAACTTGCAAATATGAGCTACAAGAAATGTAATCTTTAGTGCTCTTGAACAAGACTTGATAACAAATATAAAAAAATTGAATTTTTCACCTCGTTACTCATCTTTCTGACAAACAATAATTTTTCTCATTTCTGGAGAGAGGTCAGACTGATCATCTTTCCAATTAATCATCTTTTGCGCAAAAAGATTTTTGTCACACCACTTGCCACCTCTCCGATCCCCCCCCCCCCCCCTCTCTCTCTCTCTTCCATGTTGCAGATACAATGTACATGCTGTGGGGCCTAAAGAAACAGGTACAGTTTTTAAATAAAAGAAATTATTGGCTTGTACATCATCAAGTGTACAGTAGATGTAAAGTTTACAACTGAATTATTCATACTCTTACCAGGTTTAGTACATTTAAATAAATTATTTTTAAAATAACCCCCTCCCCCCCCCCCCTTTTCATTTTTCCATGGTGCAAGTGTGGGGCATTAGGCCTAAAGATAGATGTACAGTAATTACTGGCTACTTCATCAAGTGTAGATGGACAGTACATGTACGGTTACTGTAACAACTAAATTATTCATAATCTACCGAGGTGTTGTACATTATTAAAGGGATCGTTTAACAATGTTAAATCTGAGATACACGGCCCTACGTGTTATCAGTGTCTGTGGTATGGTGTAATGTTGAAGCACTAAAAAAATTGCGCTTCAAAATGATCAAGAAGTGCCTCAAAAAAGTAAAAATCTTTGAGTGACCGGCTTTTACCATACTTGTTTTCCCCAATAGACTGTAGTGTTATGAAAACCGTCAGGCGAACGGTTTTCAAAATTTGTAATTCCAATCATAAATATCTTGATAATCAGACAGGCGATCGGCTTGTAAAAGTCATGGGGTTCCTGACTAACCTAAAGGTTTATAATTATCATTGCACATGAGCTAAATCCAGAATTTTGTTTTAGAATCTGAGACAAAGTTACCGGATCCCTTTAAGTAAGTAAGTAAGTATTTGTCTCAATTTATTTTCTTGATAGTGTGGCAAAGCTATACAACATGTATAAAAAGCATTCAACAAAGGTGCTGATTCAACCTGTCCACCTTTAGTTCTTGAGGTACAAAGAATATTTAAAAAAAACAAATTAAGAAGGGGTATTGATGTAATTCAGTAATTTCAGTTGTAAACTGTAGATGTCAAATCAGTGAACTACAATGTATGTTATTACTCTGTTACATGTGTGCAACTTCCTGTGTGTTGTGTGTGTGGGGGGGGGGGAGGATTAGAGAAAAAAAACTGTCCATGCATGCATGTGTGAAAAGAGATAACGGTAGACGGACAAAGGGAGAGAGATTTTTTTTTTTTTAATAGTGTGTGTGTGTGTGTGGTAGAGAGAGAGAGAGAGAGAGAGAATAAAAAAGAGACAGACAGACAAAGAGAGAAAGAGAGATTTTAAAACAGAGAGTGTGTGTGTGTGTAAGGCTGCGTTCATGCTTAAATTTTGAAGGCAGAATGAGCGATCTGAAACGCTCATCGTAAACGCTCATCGTGATTGCAGTTCCACGATGTAGTGTTCATGCTTACTTCTCCAGGCAATTCTCCTTGGGTGGCCTTCAGCTGGATTCGCAAACCTGTGTGCGCATGCTACGTAGACCCACTAGAGGTCAGTGCGTTGACCCCATTTAAACGCGTTTACAAATTGTAAACGCATCTTTTTGTGAGTTTACGATCGGCGATCGTGATCGCCGTTTTTCGATGATTCTACAAAAGTGAGCATGAACGCAAGCGTGTTTTAAACTAAACGCGTAACAGATGCCTGATTCTGGCCGTCAAAATCAAGCATGAACGCGCCCTTAGAGAGACAGAGAGAGACAGAGAGAGACAGAGAGAGACAGAGAGAGACAGAGAGAGACAGAGAGAGACAGAGAGAGACAGAGAGAGACGGAGAGAAACAGAGATAGACAGAGAGAGAGACAGAGAGAGACAGAGATAGACAGAGAGAGACAGAGAGAGACAGAGATAGTAAGAAAGATGATAACAGACCGAGTAGAACAGATAGAGGGAGAGAATTAAACGACTGGCGGCTTGGATCAATGACATAACAAGACAAAAGAAATCTGCAATGAAACGTGGTTGGGAACGTCAACAGTGTATGAGTCAGAACGAGCCTTCTAGGTATCAATCAATAAATACTGGGGTTACACTGTACATGTATCTGGGCATTGAGGGAAACGCCCGAACCACAGATACCACTAATGAAACTTCATTAAACTAAATCGTACAAACTGTTTCCATCGGACCAAATCATGCAAATTCCTTCCATTGAACCGTCCAATACATGCGTATGGGTAATTCATGCAAACTGTCTTTGTGTGAGGCTGTGGAGTACCAAAAAAAAAGGTATACACAAGGTTATATGTGTTACATGTACATGTACACATATAATTCTTGTACATTAAGTCTAGTCAGTGTTGATGGATAGTGTACACCCTTTATACATGCCTTAGGGCGTAATAATGTATTCATTAATTACCTGTACATGTTGTTACTGTATGTATTCATTCATTTAATTGTTTATTTATTTGTTTATTTCTTGATTTATTTATTCAATTATTGATTTATTGATTGATTGATAGGTTAATTGAGGAATTTAAGTAGTTATTCATGTATTGATTCATATATTAATGTATATATTGATTGAATTATATATTTATTAATTTATTGTTTGATTGATACAGCGTACTACCTTTAAATACATGTACAGTAGTTGATATCAGATATTTACATGAAAAAGCGAGAAGGCAAATTTAGGCTTCATCCAATTTTTTCTTTTTGCAAATGTGCAGACTTTCTCCACTGGTTATACATGTAGAACAATTAAACCTACATGTAACAAAATTGTGGCAACACAAATGATTGATAAACTCTATCGGAGCAATTGATTCAAACATGCCCTATTTACTTGTAATGGAGGGGGGTGGGGAGGGGGGAAGGGGGATGGAATAAAGTGTGTCTCTTTAATACTATATAGAGTATAGACACACTTATGCCTGGGGCACTAATTTGGGTCTCAATTTCGGTGATTTATTGAATTTGTGAGATTCACGTATCTCATGGTAATGCAGTAAACAATGTGCATCACATACTGTACATGCATTGCATGTACACATGTGTATGTAGGCTACCGGTAATTGGTCAGTGCCCCGAGAGATTTCAATGGGAAACCTCCGTAATTAATGAAAAATGTACTTTTTCTCCAAACTAGCCACCACAATTTATCTGGAAATTGAGTTGATAAATTTCAATTCAGATAATGATTGGTTTAATGGAAGAGTGCACAATATACACGTGGACATATACGTGTGGACTAGGGCTGCGACGAGTAGTCGAATGTTCTACTAGCACTGTTGCCAACTACATGTACTCGAGTACGTTTTCTCATACTCGAATATTTGGCCGCAAAAAAAAAAAATTAAAAATAAAAAAATTCCCGGTCACCTGGCACTGTCCAGGCCGCCGCTTACCCGTGCCAGGGAGAGCGCCGGGCGCTGGCATGGTACCGTCGGTAAAAATGTTTCCAAGCTCAATCACTGTTAAAACAGCATTGTTTAATGCTATTATTATTATTAAATCGATGCCTTCAACTGCAACTCAAAGTAAAACTGTGAGTTTGTATGGTGGTGGCAAAAAATTAAAATTAAAAAAATAAATAAATAAATAAATAAAAAAAAAACATGGCGTCCGAATATTTGAGTATTCGCTTGTAAGCCTGGTTATTGGTAGTGTACTCGGGTACCTCATTACATGGTTGTGCACAGCCTTAACGTGGACATATACATATGGATATTTACAACTTGTTTGTATGATCACTGAAGTGCTTCAAATATTATTCAGGATTACATATATCATATGACAATTGAGTGGTATCATGTATTTCCTTTTAAAAATGGAGCCAACAAAAACCTAGGCTTACATGCAGGCCTCCTAACACAGAGTTCCAGCATGGACTTACTAGTTGAGTCCATGGTTCCAGTAGCAAATTAGCTACAGTACATTTATTGTGCTACATGTATCGGTACATGTACATTGTATATTTCACTAAAAGACTTTATTGTTAACCTACATGTATCTGGCTGAGTTAATGTTCGAATACGAGTGCCCCTTTTGCTATAAAAACATTTGAAATGGTTCTTCGTACAATGTATGAGCTACATTGATACAAAAATCTTTCAGTGAAATATACAGTTGTACATGTATATTTTTGAAGCACAATAAATTTAGCTGATTTGATAATTCCTTGCTATCATTATAAGTTGCATACGTGGTGAATTACAGGAAATTGAAGAAAAAAAAGTACATGCATTATTACCGGGTACCTTTCATTACATGTGTGGTATACATTTTTATCCAGTATTAAAATATAAATGAAAATGATGATGGACTGATGGTCATTGATTTCTGATCAAGGCCATGTGTGATTTTTTTTTTTTATCTCAAGGTTATTGTTATGCTAATGAACACACTCCTGTATTTTTATCTTTGTTTTTTCTAGCTGGAGGTGTAGGAAAAAGTGCATTGACGATACAACTTATCCAAAACCAGTGAGTATAACACATTTATCTTATGAGTGTGTCGTGGTCGAGTGGATACGTCACAGGACAGTGGATCTCAAGGTCCCCGGTTCAAGTCCCGCCAAACTCTGATTTATATTTGCCACACTCCACCCAGGTGACATAAAATGGGTACCTGGCAGGAATGAATTCCTTGGAATGCTAGAGCGCCTTAATTAATAATGGCAGCCATGCTAAGGCTGGGGTAATGATTGTGTCAAATCTGACAGACGTGAGCGCTACATACAGTACATAAGCACCAACTATTATTATAATGATATACATGCATGAGATATATAAGGTGCCAAATCTATTTGAAATCTAATGCTCAAGGCGCACTTGTGAGACCAAAAAAAAAGACTGATCACATAAAAGCATCTCTTTTATAAACAAAAGAAAAGAAGTTGGTTTGTTTGTTTGTATTACCTGACTGCTACAAAGCTACTTGTAAGTAAGCAACCAGGGGACCAATGGCTTTAAGCCCTCTCTGAGGGAAGTACGAAAAAGACAGAACAATTTAATTATATGTAGAATTAAACAGATACATATAAACATTTTTTAGTGAAAGAGAAGGAGTAATAGATAATGGGGATGATGGTTTTCATTATAAACAATTTCAGTGATGATCATTGATAATAATGTCTAATAATAGTTTCAATAATGATGAAAATAAATAATACTATAAATAATACACAATGACTTTGGTGTTGTTATGGAAATATTAAACTTATTTAGTAAAAGCTATTGAGCACCCTATACCTGTGTATACCCGGATATCAGTACATGTACATGTATGTCAAATATCTTGCATTTTACAAAAAAGAAGTTAATCATATTTTCAAATATTTCTCCCTTCTCACCTTGCAGTTTTGTGGACGAGTATGACCCTACAATAGGTAAGAAGCAGTTTTTTAGTTAATCTTTTTCTTTTCCCGGCATCCATGTGACTCTTTTCCAAATGTACTCTTGTTTTGTATTCAATTTTTTTTGTTTTTTGCTGAATAAATAATAATAATAAGCCATTTTTAATTTTATTTTGATGATGAGAAGATCAGCATGTTGTTTTCACACCAGAAGGGCACAACGGGTGTATGGGGACTAAGTATATTTCTAGATATATTTCAATTCTTAAAAAAATCTTTTCTTTCTATCAATTGTAGGGTTGGAAAATAATGATTATAATGATAATAGTTTAGGCTTTTTTGTGTACAAATTAGCTTATTCTAGGTGATTTTTCGGGGTCTCTGATCAATTCTAACTGGCATCCCTGATAACTTATGCACATCTTATAAAAACAGCAAAATTCAATCTTTCGCGTTACATGTACATGTACATCTATGTCTTCCACTAGGTGTAAACAATATGACCATGGGTTTCTCATTTCATTGATCATCCAAGTTAATGAGGCCATATGACACAAATCACACAATGACACAAACATTTTGAAGAATACGTGGACATTAATATCTGTTTGTCCTCGATTATTGTAGGTCTTCTAATACTGAACAAAAAAAGGAGAGATCATCATGTGGCTACAATGTAGTCTTGACACAAAAACCTTTAAAGTATACTGTATTTAAGGGATTGGGTATCTTTGCCTCAGATTATTTTAAATATCTTTGATTTAGCTCATGCTGCAATCATAATTATAAACCTTTACTATTAGGTCAGTCAGGAATCCCATATGACACAACAACAACACAAACATTTTGAAGAATATGTGGACATCAATTCCTGTTTGTCCTTGATTATTGTAGGTCTTCTTATACTGAATAAAAAAAGGAGAGAACAGCATGTGGCTAGTCTGTCACAGAAAACCTTCAAAGTATAATGTCCTAAAGGGAGGGATTGGGTATCTTTGCCTCAGATTATTTAAAAAAATCCTGGATTTAGCTCATGCTGCAATCATAATTATAAACCTTTACTATTAGGTCAGTCAGGAATCCCATATGACACAACAACACAAACATTTTGAAGAATACGTGGACATCAATTTCTGTTTGTCCTTGATTATTGTACGTTTTCTGATACTGGAACAAAAAAGGAGAGAAAAGCATGTGGCTAGTCTGTCACAGAAAGCCTTCAAAGTATACTGTATTTAAGGGATTGGGTATCTTTGCCTCAGATTCTAAAAAAAATCCTGGATTTAGCTCATGCTGCAATCGTAACTGTAAACCTTTAGGTCAGTCAGGAATCCCATGAATTTTACAAGCCGATTGCCTGTCTGATTATGTACCCACCTCATCACCATTTACATTAGTCTGACCATATCTGTTCTTAGGTTAAGCTTTCTTTTCAAACAGTACCCTATTCGTCCAAAAATAAATGACAGAAGCAGAGGCCAATGACCTGCCTCTTAGTTATGCTGGATACTGGAAAGTACATGTACATGTACATGTATATGTACATGTACATGCAGTTGGAGTTGTGTGATGACTCAAATCGATTGATGAGGAGGAGGAAATACAAAACAAAATCAAAACAAAACAGAAAACAGGATAATTCCTTGTAAGATACCGTTTGTAGATTTTTCATATGCAACTGTGAGAGCCTGTATTGTAAGTGTTTCTAATTCTGCTGTTATCATGCAATACAAATTTGTTATTCTAAACCACTTGATCATTAATACATTATCAATATTACATAGCACCACCCATCTTTCAAAGAAATAGCAATTGCTATCAAGGGTTTGATACTTAAGCGTGAAATAAAAGCGTGAAATATTCTAAACCACTTAATCGTTATCAATATTACATAGCACCACCCATCTTTCAAAGAAATATCAATTGCTATCAAGGGTATGATACTTAAGCATGATATAAAAGGGTAGACATGTAAAATGTTTACACACTGTGTTACTTGTGCAGACTCTAATAGATACATGTACTGGTACATGTATTGTATTTAGTTGAATGTTTGTTGTTTTAATTGCCTGAATTCAGAATTAATATTAGTACAGTCAGGTGCATTTTATAATGTGCTCTTTTGAAAAATTCCCTCCATTGGTTCAAGTCTATAAATTTAGTTGGAAATGTCATACATGCAATTTCTTCATTGAAACCGTTCTACAATCAACTTCGTGCCGCCCCTTTCTCTTTTTTTTTAATTTTTTTTTTTATATATACTGTATATATATTTTTTGTCTAATATGAGCTACCATATACTGGTAGAAAAGTATGTATACAGACACCCCAATTGGATAGCATGTAAATATCTTCCAGGTAATGCAAGGGGACTACATGAAGTAGTTAGAACTGGAAGATATTTTTTTGATATTTTTAATTTCTGGTTGAAATATTCACAGGTTTCTGTGGTATAAAGATTCACGTTGAAATATTTGCTTCTTTTGTTTCATCTCAATTTTGCAGAGGATTCATATAGAAAACAGGTTGTAATAGATGGAGAGACGTGTTTACTGGATATCCTGGATACAGCAGGTCAAGAAGAATACAGGTTGGTAGTGGTGGTGGTGATGGTGGTGGTGGTGGTGGGGTGGTAGAGGTGGTGGTGGTGGTGGTGGTGGTGGGGCTGGTGGGGTGAAGGTGGTGGTGGGGTGGTAGTGGTGGTGGTGGTGGTGGTGGTGGTGGTGGTGGTGGTGGAGTTGGTGGTGATGGTGGTGGTGATGGTGGTGGTGCTGGTAGAAGAGACATAGTGAGTAGAACTGATGGGGATGATGGTGGTGGTGGTGGTGGAGGCGGCGGTTGTGGTGGTGGTGGTGATGGTGGTGATGCTTTTGATTGTGGTTTCGGACTAGTACTGGTAGTGGTTATTCTGATGATGGTGATGATGTCGATGATGTTTGTGGTGATGGTGGCTGTTGTGGTGGTGGTGGCGGTTGTGGTGGTGGTGGTGATGGTGGTGATGCTTTTGATTGTGGTTTTGGACTAGTGTTGGTAGTGGTTATTCTGATGATGGTGATGATGTTGATGATGTTTGTGGTGATGGTGGTGGTTGTGGTGGTGGTGGTGGTGCTGATGCTTTTAATTGGGATGGTGGACTGGTAGTAATGATGGTAGTGGTTATTCTGATAATGGCGATGATGTCTGTGGTGATGGTTGTGATGTTGGTGTTGATGGTTCCATTCGTTGTGATGGTGGCAGTGATGATGGTTATGATAATGGTGATAATGATGATGATAAAGATGATGATGACAATGATGACAATGGTGAGATGGTGTTGGTGATAATGATGGTGTTAGTGAAGCTTATGATTGTGGTGGTGGTGATGATGATGATAGTGAAGCTAATGATTGTGAGGACGATTATGATGATAGTAATGATGATGTTGATGATGCCAATGGTGATTATAATGATGAAGATGTCACTGATGGTAGTAGTGATGTACATGTATACATAGTGATGTAGGTACATGTACATGTACAAGCTTATACGCCCACCAGTACACAAGTGATTGATGATTTTGTTAATGGTTAATTAAGGCTCGTCCAGACGTGACGTTGCAAAACCCGACAGGTTTTTATGATGACGCAAAGTGTGGGACCTTTCACATTAATGTATCTTATAACACTGAGCTCAATGAGCATTCAGACAGTTGCCATTCATTTACACGTTTTTATTTTTTTAAGGCAGCTTTTTGGGAATCATTTTTGTTTAATTGTTTTTAATGCACCATTTCTGAACTAGCCTTTACATGTACCAGTAGCAAGCTATTAAAGCCTGTCTGTACTAGTTTTGCCAGGGGGGATTGCAAGGTCACTGACAAGTGGTTCTCTCATCAAATCAGCTCTCAATTAACATCAGAAAAAGGGGATCATGGGGACCAACAGGCACCGATTAGAAATGTTTGCTTTATAGAGGGGCAAGTAGCTATAAGTAGTGCAGTGGGGCTTTAACCCTTTCCTTGCCTTCATGCATTTCACTATACACAACAACACTAATAGATCCAAAACCCTATTTCGTTTAGAGCACACAAAGAGTTTGTACAGTCCCGTAGCGATACATTATTTACCAACTTGTCTTTTCATATGAATATTAATGAAGAAGATAACGCATGCCATTATGAATCTGCGCAAAGAAGGTTCTTAGTAGTGGTCTGCCCTCTATAATGTAATTACTGTGCGTAATGGACTAAATACAATTTTAATTGGTTACGTGTAAGTCATCTCCCAGCAGCTCTCTTACTAGCAAAATCTACAGATACCTCGTTATATCACAGCTCTTTATACTGAGGTTACAGCGTATAATGTATTATATAGTACAGATTCTTTATTTATTTAGGGTTTGGGTTATATATTTATTTGTGATTTAAATTACAGTTAGGTTACATGTAAGATTATACTATTACTCTTCCTCGTTAACATTGTATTATAAAGTGTGGAAGAACATCAGATTAAAAATGTTCCCTGAAAAGCATTGGCTCTTCAAATGCCTTAAATATGGCATGTAACACCATACAAATCGGGACAGGTTTGTAAGCCACATGTTCGTGTAGTCCCATATACATCTTTCTGTGTACAGTGCTTTTTACTCTGCCAAGACTGGACCAATTTTCTTATCATGTTGATGATTCCAGAACCTTGCAATACACACCAATACTTATATGCTAGATGATCAACCTTTTCTGATTAATTCCACAACATTTTTTTCACAATGCAATCGCATAACCAGAAGTGAACTTTATCTTTAAGCAGTAAAACAAAATCACAGCAATATTTTCATCTTAACACTTTACGTATGGGAACTTGGGGGCTCCTGTATTGAAGATTATATGGAAAATGATAGAATTAGGCAGTCAATGAAGTAACATGGTGGCTCAGTGGTTAGAGCGCCCGTCTCATGAACGGGAGGTCGTGGGTTCGAACCCCGGCCGAGTCATACCAAAGACTTATTACAATGGGACCTTCTGCCTTCTAGCTAGGCGCTCAGCATATTAGATTTGAGAAGGGTAGTAATAACATATTATGTTATGCAGGGCCCGCTGGAAGAGCAGTTTTATAACTGAAGTGGCTACCCTGGGTAAATAAAACGTTATCATTATTATTTATTTTCCATTTTCACTCTTTTTCTTCTCTCTAGTGCCATGAGAGACCAATACATGAGAACGGGAGAAGGTTTCCTGTGTGTGTTTGCCATCAATAACGAGAAATCATTTGAGGATGTCAACCTGTACAGGGAGCAGATCAAACGAGTGAAGGATGCAGAAGAAGTTCCCATGGTCTGTAAGTATTGCTCCAGGATAATGGAATAGACCAGGGACCCGTTTCACAAAGCCTTTTTTTAATGACAAATGACACAAATCAGTGACAAATCTGCTGATAACCAATCAGAAGCAAGGATTTCAGTAGCTTATAACAAAAACTGTCATTTGTCACAGATGACAAGTTTTGTGAAATGGGGCCCAGTTCACGGTTAGCACATCCCATTTGGTACATTTTGAAATAATCACTCCTACAGCAATGGAGATGCTATATAAATAGCCTTTACTTACCCTTTTCAAAGAATACTTCCACCTGTGTATCATAAAGTGCACTGCTTGTGCATACGAGTAATGATTACATTACTTTCATGAGCACGTATCCAGTATTTTGTCTCTGTGTATTTCACAATTTGTTCTGCAATGACCTTTATCTGCTCATGCATGCTCAGACTGCAACCGTGAACTGGCTTATTGTTCAGGCTTAAGACTGGTGTGAACACATATGTATGTATACCCTGTAGCACTTTTGATGGGTATTTCTTTGAATTACTCAGATAATGTATTAGTCAGAAAAAAAATTGAACTTAATGCACCTAGATTGAGTCAACATTTCCCACACTCGACACAGAAAAAAACAAACCCAGTAACTTCTGTATCCGTTTATCTCTTCACATGATATCCTTTTCTATGTGTAGTAACTTTGTTTCTCTTTGGGTTTTGGGATATTTTCTGCAGTGGTTGGAAACAAAATTGACTTGCCGAACTGGGCTGTGCAAACGAGACAAGGACTGTCACTAGCTAAGAGTTATGGAATACCTTACATCGAAACATCAGCTAAGACAAGACAAGGAGTAGTAAGTATTATTGTAGAGAGAGATGGGGAGAGAAAGGGAGAGGGAGGAATGAATGAAGGAAGGAAGGAAGGAAGGAAGGAAGGAAGGAAGGAAGGAAGGAAGGAAGGAAGGGAAGGGAAGGGAAGGGAAAGGAAAGAGAGAGAGAGCGAGGGAAAGAGAGAAAAGGGGATATGGAACACCTTACACTGACACAAAGAAAGAGAACGAAAGAGAAGGTGAGAGAGACAGAGAGAGATAGAGAGAGGGGAACAGGGAAGAAATTAAAACTAATTCCAGATCAAGGGACAGTAAGTATATTAGGATATATATATATATATAGAACCCTATTTATTTGTTGAGAGAAGAAGAAGGAGGAGGAGGAGAAGAGAGAGAGACCAGAAATTTGTAATTTTGCAAAGCCATTGTGTGAATTGTATTGTTTTGTGCAAAATTGCATATGTGGAAAATAAACGACATGCCAGAAGATGTGCAAGGCAAAGAAGGCAATTGAAATGTTAATTCTTTTCATTGATGATTCCCTTTTTTTCCATGAATTTCATCATCAAATAATATTTTGTCTGTGTTTTCTCTTCTTTTTTTTTCTTCAATAGGACGATGCCTTCTACACACTCGTAAGGGAGATCAGGAAGGATGTAAGTAAAGTGTTTCAATCGCAATTCTCCCTATCGCTTGTAGCCAATATTAATCATTATTATATTCTTAAGGCTTCCAAGTGGTACAATAAATCAGTGTGTTCAATATCTTTAGCGCAGTACCCGGATGACTGACCAATGTTGTTTTCGTATTGCTCAGTCATCCAGGAACTTCGACTATCGCTATCGATATCACACACAAGAAAATGCCATAATTCTGTTATTTCGCTAGTCAGCCTGATATAGATAATAATAATAATATCATATGGCTTTGTTTTCGTGTGATACAAGAATATATTGCTCTCGCTATGACAATATTAGACTCGTCTATGACTCGTTCAATATTGTCATACATGTAGCTCAAAGCCAGTCAATATATTATAAATATTAGCTCTCAATACCGACATATCGGGGAGAAAGGTAATGGGACACCAACTTCTGGGCCGTGTTTCATAAAACTTGTTATCAATAACAAGTGGCAATGACTGTTCGACGCTACTGAAATCGTGGCATTTGATTGGCTGAGAGCAAATTTGTCATTGATATTTAGTATTTGTTATTGATAACAAGGTTAATGAAACGGGGCCCTGGTTTACTTGCCAAGGTGTCTCTCACATTGCCGTTTTCTATGATTGCTTTGCAGATTTTTTTTTTTGACACAAATTTTCATGAACTATTCTAGAATTCTTCACATTTCTCCCTTTTTTTTTTTTTTTTTAGCAGATGTTTCTGCATTTATTGATAAATCAAATATAAAACATTCAAATAACAATAATAGTATATAATATAATTGATTTACATCAAGAGTGACAACTTAATACACACAAAATTAAAAAAAATACATAATTGAAAGCTTAAAAGTATGGAGGTAAGTAAAAAATAATCAAGATAAATGCAGAGGCCAACTATCATAAGCAAGGAAGCTTGAGTCGATAGCAGCCGGGAAGGGGGGGGGTACATGGCGCTGTTTTAGGAGAATGTAGGGGAATAGAGAGTCACATATAAAGATTTTGTTTAGAAAGTATCGGAATAAAAAGTGGAAAGAAATTAATAAAAGAAAAAAGAAGAAAAATGTGCAAATGAGCAAATCTATGAAGATATGATATGAAATATGTCCATGTAACTAATGTCCTTTTATCTCCCTATTTCCCATGTCCCTGATTCAATATTTATTCATTTCTCTGTAACTTTTTATCTACATTTGCCACACTCAACCTAGGTGATGTAAATGGGTACCTGGCAGGAATTAATTCTTTGAAATGCTAGAGCGCCGCAATGGCAGCACAGCTAAAGCCGGGTAAAATTCTCCAAGTTTGGAAGCGCTTAGTGATTCTAATAAGCGCTATATAAAAACTGAGTATTATTATTAATATTATCTATCTCTCTTTTGCCACCCTTTCTCTCCTCATTGTCTTCCTCTCTACAGAAAGATCGAAAGAACGCATCGAACAAGAAAGGGAAGCGCAAGAAACGAGTTTGCATCTTATTCTAAGATTGATCAAATATAGCATGTTTTTACTCTCATGTCTTTTACTGTCAAATTGTTTGTCACAAGATGAACTTATTCTTAAGATATATGTATAGAGTGTATACAATCATGTTATGTGTTGAGAGAGTTCCACAGGGATGTATATTGGGACCACTACTGTTTTAAAGCCTTTCTCCAGGAGTTTGCTGCCACCAGACATGAAATGACTCCCAGGGAATCGATGCATGAGATGCATTTCTAGGAAACCATAGCAACAGTGAATATAAGAAAGAAAAAAATTAGCAGACCAGGTAGCAATTATTTACAAGTCTGGATTTTGATATTGACTGCAAATGCTGGAGTCCAACAGTGTTGACCTTAGGTCAGGCAATTTATCTTTGCTTCTTTGCAAAGTTTAACATGCTCTGAGTTGAGGTCATCAACTTCTACTAAAAATTGATACTTGTAGACACTTTAGATATTTTATACTAAGGCATCTTGGTCAAATTGAGTGTTAGTGTCAAGTGTCAAGTTATTTAAGATAACCACCAAGCCTTAGGAACTCTAAGGCTGGTGACTTAAGCTGCCAGAAACACCAGGGGGTTTCACAAGCCTTTTTTCAAGGACAAATAACAAAAATCAGTGACAAATCTGCTGATAACCAATCAGAAGCAAGGATTTCAGTAGCTTATAACACAAATTGTCATTTGTCACTGATGACAAGTTTTGTGAAACGCCCCCTCCCCCCCCCCCCCCCCACCCCGACCACATCACTACCCAATATGGACATTATCACTATTTTGTAATCAAGCCTCATCATTCCCGAAGCAACGCCATAGGTTGGTTTTAAAACAGTTTTAGCACCATGACCCCAGTGCTAAAAGGTCATATAAAGGTCATAGGTCAAGTATCTTTGAAGTAGACATGTATGTACTGTTGGTTGGTTGGTAGTGGAGATTTTATTGAGAAAGGTCAGGGGTCGTCTTTCTGTGTAGTTAATGTTTGTTGTTTCACTTGTGTCTTTTTAACAACAACCATTAGGCAGACGGATGTCGGAAGATGTGACAATTTTTTTTTAAAACCCCATGGCAGGACAGCATCTCATTTTAGTGATGTTTTTGCTGTAGTCTTTTGATTAATTGCAACAGTTTATAGAGTACCGAAGGTGTGAAGTCATAAAAATCTATTTTTAGAATTTCTCAATTTTTTCTTCATTTTCCGAAAGAGCATCAAAAATAATGTCCAAATGTCGAAAATCAATTGAATATGTTAAGTATCGGCTGAGATATGACCATCTGATTAAATATACTCCCCATAGAAGCTCAGTGTTATATGCTCTGGCTCCTAACCACTAGGAGCAAGAGCATATAACACTGAGTTCCCATAGGACATATATTTATTCAGATGGTCATATCTCAACCAATACTTAACATATTCAATTGGCTTTCAACATTTAGACATTATTTTTGATGCTCTTTCGGAAAATAAAGAAAAAATTGAGAAATTCTAAAATTAGATTTTTGATGACGTCACACTTCACCACTCTATAAGACGGAACACAGATCATGTGAATGCATTAGGAAAGAAATTTGTTGATTGATTGATAAGTTTGCCTCGAGTACAAAGGATCAAATGACGAACAGGCAGATAATTTCTATTATATCTTTTGTTTGTTTATTGTATTATATCGCTTTTTTTTTAGTTGCAGAAGGGTGCTAGGTTACTTTGTTTAATAGAGATTTGGCACCCTTCTGCATCCCAACTGGTCACAAGTGGTGGTATCTACATATACATAAACTGTGTGTAAGTCTCAGATATTTTGTTTATTTTTTATCGAAAATAGTTACAACCATGTTCCAATATTTGTTTTGTTTTATTTAAATGACAAATAATCAACTTGCTTATAGGTAACACAAAGTTTTGGTATGGGGTCATGAATTTGGTTCAAACGAACATATTGGAAGCAGATGCGATCCTACAATGTTCAGTAATCGTTGTCGCGGTAGAAATCGACTCTAAAGTTATGAAATTGTAAATAATAAACACATAATTTTGAATAGCTCCCTCTCAAGGTCAAGATATTAATTAAGCTATAAAACAATGTTTATTGACTAAAATTGACTGATTAGCTATTCCGGTTTGGAAATAATATATATCACAAATACATATTCTGCGATTTTCATGGTCGCAGCTACCATTGTACGGCCGTAGGCGCTATTTGAAATTTCTCAAAATTTACCGGGAGCACCGGTAATTTTTTATATTCAATTCTTCTCGAAAGCAGAAGCGTTTTAGGGGCTAAATTTTCTAGCGCTTATAATACATCCACAGGGGCATCCAGATATATCAAAATTGTAAAGAATCACTGTCCACCCAATTTTCAAAAGTTCCCAAAACTTTGTATTACCTTTAACAATTCAAGCTCCATAAAGGGCAATCAGGATGTATGAATATTGTACAGTGACTTTAATAGACAGAACATTCAATAGTTATCAATTTCATTTCTTCTAAGCTATTGTAGCCTCTTGCTAGTCCAAAATGGATGCCTGATTCAGAGGGTTGATTACGCGTGTTCAGAACAAAATGAGAAAATGTTTGTGAAGTTTTATTGTCGAATTTTCATTCAATCTACGTTGATTTTGATATTTTGCTAATTACATTGACGTTGAATGAATGAACTGTTCTGAAGAATTTTCTATTTGTATCAATCACAATTTATTGATCATCTCTTGTATGTGTCTGTCTACGCGGCCTGACACACACTCACAGTAGGGCGCTTTCGCAAAGACGACGGTAACGTGACGCAAAAAAACAATCTGCGCTTGCGCGAACTAGAATTTTCTCTGTCTTGTTGATTTTCATGACCGTACGTAGGTAGCCATGATAGCGCTCGTTCCCTAAACACGACGGAAGAGCTGTATTGCTGTAATTCTCCGGTCGTTTTTGCGAAAGCGCTCTAGTGACACTTCAATGCAAGGAGGGTGTATGCTCTTTTTTAGTAAGATGTAGGTTTATTGATAGAACCGTGTTTGTAAACGTATTACTACTGCCATAAGGGCGTATCTCATTTTACTGTTTGATATAAATGAGAATAGGGGTCATTGACCTGTGTTAAGAAGAAGGTCACTGACCTTATAAAGGTGAAGGTCAGTGACCTGTATAAAGGTAAAGGTCATTGACCTGTATAAAGAGTTTGCAACTACTTTTGAACAATCAACACAAGGGCTAATGCAATTCCCAATTGTACAGTAAAACCTGTATATAAAGACCACTTAAGGGAAAGATTAAGAGTGGTCTTTATAGACAGGTGGTCTTTATGTACAGGTTTCAATGAGAAACCATATTCAAGGAATCAAGGGAAACATTTCAAAAAGTGGTCTTTATAGGCAGGTGGTCTTTATAGGCAGGTGGTCTTTATGTACAGGTTTTAATGAGAAAGCATATTCAAGGGAAACATAATATGAGGTCTTAGTAGACAAGTGGTCTTTCCATACAGGTGGTTGCTAAAGCAGGTTTAGATATTTCAAAAGTAGTTGCGATTATGTGTTATATTCATTGTATAAAGATGGGTAGGGGGAGGGGGAGACAGCTTCTTGTTCATTTTTATTTCATTTTTCTTCAAATAATTTACACGATCTTAATCCGAAGCATCATTGCCCTAATATGGCATGGGGTGTGTACATAATATGTATTTCATGTTTCTGTGTGTTATCGAAACAGCGACATTTCCAAAATACCTGATACGACGGCAAAAACTTCTGTGTGAAAATTCAAGTGAACATCCTTATCCTCATAGATATTTGAATACGAAATGTTTTGTTCTTCTCTCTCTCTTCATTTTTTCTTTCTTGTGCATTGTAACTCGTGGACAAGTCTTTCTGAATATCTGAATGGAACTCTTTATCTGTTCATATGCCTTTATCTTAACTGCTTTATGTTTTAATTTATGTTATTGTTATTTTTTTGCAATTTGAATTTTTGAAAATTTGAATTATTTATTCCTTTGAACAAAGTAGGAGAGTTGCAGATATATTAAAGACATTGCTAATTGGTAACACGTACAGGAATGATTGTAACATTGTAAAATTATCTTTTTTATAGAAATTGTATTCCCCAGATTAAAGGGGCATGTACCCTGTATTCCAGAGGGCATTAAAAATACGTATGCGCTGGCGGACAGGCTATAGCTGCCTATTGACACCAACAGAATACGGCTCTTACGCAGATGGCATGTTCCTATAATTACACTGGCGGGAACGTGCCCCTTTAATGTCTGTACTGATAGAAAACATGGATCGCTCAAACATTTAAATAATCAACCTGATGTAATGTTAGTCATCTTGAGTGTCACCTGTTCGAAAGTTAGGAACAATACAGTGGCTTATAACAGTTATTGTAACTTGTTATCACACGATTTCAGTAGCTTATAACAGTTATCGTAACTTGTTATCACACGATTTCAGTGGCTTATAACAGTTATCGTAACTTGTTATCACACGATTTCAGTAGCTTATAACAGTTATCGTAACTTGTTATCACACGATTTCAGTGGCTTATAACAGTTATCGTAACTTGTTATCACACGATTTCAGTAGCTTATAACAGTTATCGTAACTTGTTATCACACGATTTCAGTAGCTTATAACAGTTATTGTAACTTGTTATCACACGATTTCAGTGGCTTATAACAGTTATCGTAACTTGTTATCACACGATTTCAGTAGCTTATAACAGTTATCGTAACTTGTTATCACACGATTTCAGTAGCTTATAACAGTTATCGTAACTTGTTATCCCACAATTTCAGTAGCTTATAACAGTTATCGTAACTTGTTATCACACGATTTCAGTAGCTTATAACAGTTATCGTAACTAAATTATTCATACCAATTGTAAATTTGATACTTCTTGTGTGTTTTTCTTAACTCAAAAATTAAGATAGGGTGGTTGAATGAGGGCCTTTTTTTAATACTTTCAGATAAATTTGAAAGCTTCAATGTGTCACGCTCTGAAAAAACATAAATCGAGACAAATAAATTTGTCACATACTTTAAAAATGACAAAATTTGGTATTAAAGGGTATGAATAGTTTAGTCGCTAACTGTATTCCATACTGCCTAGGAGTTGGTTTCCTGAAAATCTTTGTGATTGTGTTATAGGTTACGCACTCCATGTTATACCATTCGACCAATGGCGATTGTCTAGAAATGTTTCCATTTGTAAGTGTTGATCAAGGGGTAGTAATTTATTTTTTAATGATTGTCATTATTGAAAGCTACTATTTTATTGAAGACTGAATTAAGGGATGCCAGTTTTCAGGCAATGGCCTGAATTCAGGCCCTGGCAAAATAGCTCATTCTAGGTGATTTTCAGGTCCTCTGATCAATTCTAATTGGCATCCCTGTGGATTGAATTGAATTACATTGATAACCGTGAAAGGCATAGACATTACAAGGGGATCTGTCCCCTGTATCATAGCACTTGTTATCAATAACAAATGCTCAATTACTAACAAATTTGCTCTCGGCCCATCAGGTGCCATGATTTCAGTAGGGGGTTGTTTTGAATACGTAGAAACAAATATTTTTGTTTGGTTTGTCTCATGCATTCTTTCCTATGTTTTGTTGTTGTGTTAAACTCCCCATTATCTCTTTTCTTATTGTAAATAAAAATACAAAATCAGTGAAAATAAATAAAGAAATATAGAATTGGTGTCAGGGAGAACGTGTTGGAACACCATATTACTTTATTAAATGCAAACAGTTATTGTTTACATGCTCATACGTAAAGGCACATGTAATTCCATTATATTAAAACATTTTTAAAGTAAAACAAACAAATGTGGGCCTTCATTTGTTCAGTCTGATTCGAGTTATAAATATGACTTTCTTGCTTTGCTCTTGCTTTCCCAGTATTTTTCTGTGTTTCTCTTTATCTTAATCGTTCTTTCCGTTTCTTTTTCTTCAGATCTAAGTTTGTTTTTGTGTTGTTGTTGTTTTGTTTTTTTGGGGGAGGGGACAAAATAAAATAAAACTTATAAGGGGGCATTTAAAAATATTTGTAAAAATGTCAAGTGAAAATTATCCTAGGTGCTAATGTATAAGGGAGTTTACAGATAGCACATGGTACAAATGACCCCAAATATCCACAGATCTTTTACACATGGACAAGTTCAACTTTGAGCATCTTAGAATAATAACTGCCAAAGTCCTAGATGTGCTTCATGAATACCTTGTGTTTGCCCTTTTGAAAAGAATACTTCCACCTGCGTATCATAGAATGTACCGTTGGTGCAAATAATGTTACATAACTTTCATGAGCGCATATCCAGTGTCCATCTCTGTGGGTTGTACCATTTTGGTACAAATGACCTTTATCTGCCCATGCGCAGATTGTATTTGTAAACTCCCTCACAGATATACATGTGCCTCTGAAAACCGTAGCCCAAACTCGGGGAAATGGAAATCTCAAAGTGCCTTCTGGGGCTTGAAAAGAGAGAGAGAGAGAGAGAGAGAGAGGGATGGGGGGCGTAAGCTCTTGTTATTAATCGATTACATTATGTTAGATTATACAGAAACTCAGGGTTTGCGGGGAATATATTGAAAATGGCACCAATTATTTTGTGCTTCCGGGCATACCTTGAAGAAGAAATGTTTTTTTTAATATTGGGCAAAAAATATCGGCATTAAAGTCGTTATTAGTAACAAGTGATAAAACTATTTGGCTAGCTCTCGGCCGATCAATTGCCACGATTTATATAGCTTGCAACAATTATTGTAACTTGTTATTGATAACATGATCTTTTAGCATACATGTAGAAGTCCCACTGTGAGTGTTTTTCGTTAAAAATATTAAAAACTCAATCTGCGACCGACCCAAAAATCTTGAACTCTACGGTCGGCTTTAAAAAAAAAAAATTAAAAAAAAAAAATCGTTTTTTAGAGATTTTTTATTTTTTTAAGCATTCAAAACTGAGAAATTTCACCCCCAAGATGGAAAAAAAAAGCTTTAAATTAAAAAAAAAAACTACCGACCGACCCATATTTTAGCACCTAAATAACCACCATCTTTTTTTTTCTTCCCTTATCAGTTACAAATTAGCAATCGATTACAGACCTTTTAGACATCTTAGATTTTACATAAAATTGCTATGAAACATTTTTTTAAAATATTGTTATTCATAATTTTATCAATCAAGGCACGTAAAAAAAATTGATAATAAATTCAGGTATCAACAAATATAGCTATCTGTTGTATGCATTTCCTAAAAAAATTAACAAAATTATTTTTGTAACTGGTTTTGAAATATTGTTTGTTTTATACCTATGCCTATTCGCCCAATGTTTAGATTGTCAAAACATAAAGAGAGAAAGTATTTACTAAATACTCAGCAAATTTTGGCGGGAGCGATGTTGTATCACTTCCTCAATACGTTTTCTTTTTTATCTTCCTCCCCTAAGAATATCCTCTTCTTCTTCTCCATTTGGTTTCCGTTTCTTCTTTCCCCTATCTTTATCTTCGAATTCTATTTCTTCTTCTTTCTTCTTTCTTCTTTCTTCTTTATTCTTCTTCTTCTTCTTCTTCTTCTTCTCCTTCTCCTTCTCCTTCTCCTTCGTTTTCTTCTCCTTCTTCCGTCTGTTTTTCCGTCACATAACATACCTCGTACTAATGGAAACAAAAGCCAATTCAGGGCAGTTAAAGGATATAACTGGACGAAGAGTGATACGTGAATCTGTGTTTATTAATATTCACGCAATTTATTATCATGTATTGGTAATTTTCTTTCTTTTTTCATAATTTATGGGCAGAGAGGTGCGTGATATTCTTTGATATAATTATATTACGTTGCTATAACTTCATTTTGTATTAAGCCTCATCGTCGTGAAAACGTTCAAGTTTCACTTGCGGAAACATCCATATTTGAATTCAGCCATAAAGATCACGCTTAAAAACAAATTTGAAACCTAAAAAGGGAATTTTTTTTTTTTTTTTTTTTCTATTCATTGAATTTTCATTTCTCAAAAATCCAATTCTTGTTCGTACAAGACATCGAGGCAAAACATTTTCTTTGTCGTAGCTAATACAAACTGAACATGATTATAACGAAGCTGTTTATCACTAATTTTGTTAAACAAACAGAATAACAACATATTTTTTTTTCACGCTGCATTTAACTAAAATATATCATAATGACATCAACATACAGTATTTCCATACAGCACAGTTATTTCATGACTAAAAACAAGAACAAGCCTTGCTTAGTTTTCAGAGAACAAAAATTAATACTGAGTATTAAAGAGTCTCTTTAAAACTTTGATTTTCAAATGTATCAACATAATAATGAAACAAAATTTCAGTTGATCATTTCTGTCAGTCTATTATTAATGATACAAATAATACACATCAGTGAGGGCAATAGTAAGAATTACCCACACAAGGTACCTTTGGAACAATCGAACACGCCCGAGGCGATAGCCGAGGGTGTTTGGACTGTTTTGAAGATACCGAGTGTGTGTAATTTTATTAATGCCCGAACAAAATGACGTGTATTATTTGTTTTATAAGATGATGTTTTCTTGTTTTATAAAAAATGTTTTATAAAATGATTTTACTAATGACCGGTCATAACTTTTTATTATAAAATAGCTTTAGTATTTTAAGCATCGTGATTGGTCAAAACGCGTCACATGACATGCACTTTTTTTGTTTAAATATGCAGATCGTGCCAAAAAAGCGCAGTCAAAAGTATCATTGCACGTTCCAGCGCAGCGTGCGCGTAGCTAGAGCGGGAGATTAGAAAGCAAGCGTTGCATCCATATTTGGAAATGAAAATGAAAATGGATTTTATAAAGAAGCCAGGAATTTCAGCTGTCTGATTCAAGTATGGATTTTATTTGTACTCAATGCTAGTGGAATTCCTTGGACTTTTTGGTATAAAGTAGCAAGCCTGCAAGGTCTTATCTTTTCATTTTCTAGAACCAACATAACCCTAATCTAACTCTCGTAGGCTCTAACGTTAGATGAAGACTTTCGTTTGTTTTGCTTTCCATGTGACGCTATTTTATAAAAACAAATAACGCACTTGTCCCATCTGAGGGTGCGCACTGTGAACCCGCCGCAAGCGGCTCGTGCAGTATTTACTATACATTTCATCTGCACTTTTTCCAATTTTCCGGGGAGGAAGTGTCCCCCCCCCCCCCCCCCCCCCCCCCCCCCCCCCCCCCCTCCGCCCCCATCCCCCTCGGGATAGCCGCCCCTGGTTAGATCGAATAGGAAGACTAAGGGAGAAATGGGAAAGTGACATCCTAGTAGGCAGCACCTTCCAGAAGGCATTTAGAATCGCTCAAGATAGGAAATATGGTTTGAATATGTTTGTGGAGCAAACGTCCTTTTGGACACAGTGACAGCTTAGCTTAGCTTAGCCCCGGAGCTTATCTTAGCGTATCAGTTACAAATTAGCAATCGATTACAGAGCTTTTTAATTTCTTAGATTTTAAATAAAATTGATATAAATCATTTTTTTTTTAATTGTTACTGATAATGTTATTAATCAACACACTACTACTTTTGTTTATCAATTAATGTACCAAACAATTTAATTATGAAAACTGTTGTATGCGTTTTCTACGAAGGTAACAGAATTAATTTTTGTAACTGTTTTTTTAATATTTTTTGCTTTATATTGATAGCCCACTATTTCTGTTATCATTAACTGATTCTTCTTTAAGAAAAAAAACAAATTTTGGTGACGGAAGTGTTTATTTATCACTTCCTCATTGCAGCATCATTACCATCATGTGTTCATTCACCATTTTGATAAATCCTTCTTCTTCTTTTACTTCTTTCATTTCTTCTTTATTCCTCCTCTTCTTCTTCTTCTTCTTCTCCTCCATCTTTGTTTTTTCGTTTCTTTTTCTTTTTTCCTTTTTTCTTTTTTTTTCTACTTCTACTTCTACTTCTCCCTCTTCTTCCTTTTCTTCTTCTTATCGATCGTGCCAAAAAAAAGCGCAGGGTACGCGTAGTGTTTATCATAGAAATGGCCAGGCTAGCGAGTAAAAAAAAATGCGCGAGCGGGAGATTACAAAACAAATCTTCCATAAATTTGAAAGCGTTGCATCCATATTTTCTTTTTCTCAAATATGTATTGTTATTTATGTTTGTTTATATTTGTGTTATATGTCTGTTTGTTTTTTATCAATGTTTTTTTTTAAAAGCTTTGCTTTACATTAGGCTATTATTGTTTTGGGAACTACGCTTCTACAAGGCCTAAGAGCTTTATTTATGTAGTTCCCCATTTCATTATCTAAATTTGTTTACAAATTATTTGGTATCTTTTGTAACAATGTAGTTTTTAATCGAGAATGAGATAAATACGAATTGAATTGAATTTGGAAATGAAAATGGAAAGGGATTTTATAATGAAGCCAGGAATTCCTGCTGTCTGATTCAAGTATGGATTTTATTTTTTACTCAAGGCTAGTGAAATTCCGTGGACTTTTTGGTATAAAGTAGCAAGCCTGCAAGGTCTTATCTTTTCATTTTCTAGAACCAACATAACCCTAATATAACTGTCGTAGACTCTAACGTTACACGTTAGATCTAGACTTTCGTTTGTTTTGATTTTCATGTGTCGCTATTTTATAGAACAAAATAACGCACTTGTCCCTGTTGTGTGAAACGTGAACGCAGTGTACGCTCGGTTCCATCTGAGGGTGCGCACTGTGAACTCGCCGCAAGAGGCTCGTGCAGTAGGCCTATTTACTATACATTTCATTTGCATTTTTTCCAATGATTCCGGAAAAGCCTCATTATCGTGAAAAAACGTCCGAACCACCCAAATTTCAATTCAGCCCTAAAAATCAACCTTAAAACAAATTTGAGACCTAAAATGGGACATTTTTGTTTATTTGTTTAATTAATTGGATTTCATTTCTCAAAAATACAATTCTTGTTCGTATATGACATGGAAGCACAGGATTTTCTTTGTCGTAGCGTATATAAGCTAAATATAGGCTAGTTATAACAAAGCTTTTATCACTATTTTTTTTTAAACAAACAGAATGAAACATAATTCGTTCTGTTTTTTTTCACGATGCATCTAACTAAAATAAATCATAACTATTTCCATACAACACAGTTATTTCATGACTAAAATAAGAACAAGCCTTGCTTAGTTTTCAGAGGAAAAAATGAATACTCTTTAAAACTTTGATTTTCAAATTTCTCAACATAATAATGATGGATAATTTAAGTTGATCCTTTCTATCAGTTTATTACTACACATATAATACACATCTGTGAGGGCAATATCAAGACTTACCCACACAAGGTACCTTTGGAACAATCTAACACGCCCGAGTCGATAGCCGAGGTTGTTTTCACTGTGTCGAAGGTACCTAGTGTGGGTAATTTTATTAATGCCCGAACAAAATAATGTGTATTATTTGTTTTATAAGATGATTTTTTTTTTTTGTTCTATAAAATGATTTTACTGATGACCGGTCATTAGTAAAATTACGTGTTAGGCAAAGTAAAAGCCTGGTCACGGTCGTGTACCCCTAACAAAATTGATGAGGGGACATCCCCCCCCCCCCCCCCCCCCCAAGGAGACCAAGGAAGAAATGGAAAAGTGACATCCTAGTAGGCAGCACCTTCCAGAAGGCATATAGAATCGCTTAAGATAGGGGAAATGGTTTGAATATGTTTGTGGAGCCAACGTCCTTGTAAACACGGTGACAGCTTAGCTTAGCCCCGGAGCTTAGCTTAGCTTATCAGTTACAAATTAGCAATCGATTACAGAGCTCTCATATTTCTTAGATTTTCATAAAATTGAAATAAAAACATTTTTAAAAAAATTGTTACTGATTATTGTTTTAATTAAGACACAAAAATATTTAATTATAAATTTATGTATTAAGCAATACTACTATATATACTGTTTTATGAGTTTTATATGAATTTTTAAAAAATTGTAGCTTGTTTTATTATACTCTTTGTTTTCTACTAACTATTATTCGCCCAGTGATTTTGTAGAAAGAATTTTTTTAAACCAAATTTTGGCGACTGAAGCGATATTATGTATAAATTCCTTAATACCCTAAATATTTTCTGTTAATCTATCTCCTCTCTGACTTTCCAGTCATAATTTATTTCTTCTTCTTCTCCTTCTCTTACTTCTTCTTTATTCCTCCTCTTCTTCTTCGCCATCTTTGTCTTTTCGTTTCTTCTTCCTCTTTCTGTTTCTTTGTCTTCTACTTCTTCATCTTCTTCCTCTTCTTCTTTTATTTCTTCTGTTTCTTTCTTCTTTATTCAGGGCAAGGAAAAGACAGTAGAATAGTGAATGAATCTTTGCTTTTTTTTAATATTCACGCAATTTATTATCATGTATTGGTCATTTACATTATTTTTCAACAAATTATGGGCTGCTAGTGTGCGTGATATCATTTGTTATAATTATTTGCGATAACTTCATTTCGTACACAATCATGTCCATAATTAAGCCTCATTATCGCGAGAAAAAAAAGTCCGAAACACCCATATTTTAATTCAGCCCTAAAAATCACCCTTAAACACAAATTTGAGACCTAAAATGAGAAAGTGACGTCCTAGTAGGCAGCACCTTCCAGAGAAAGGCATATAGAATCGCTCAAGATAGGGGAAATGGTTAGAATATGTTTGTAGAGCCAACGTCCTTATGAACACGGTGACAGCTTAGCTTAGCCCCGGAGCTTAGCTTAGCTTATCAGCTACAAATAAGCAATCGATTACAAAGCTTTTAGATTTCCTAGTTTTTATATAAAATTGATATGAAACTTTTTTTTTTAAATTGTTACTGATGATTTAATTAATCAAGACACAAAAATTGTTATCATAAATAATATGTATCAAATAATGTTACTATGAATACTGTTGTATGCGCTTTACATTAATTATTTAAAAAAATTGTAACTGGTTTTATAATACTTTTTGTTTTGTACTTGTAATTACATTCTCTCTTAAATGGCTAACGAGATAAAAATATTTTTTTGAATATTTACTAAATTTTGACGCCGGGAGCGATATATCATGTATCCCTTCCCCATTTTCTTATACGTTTTTTATTTTAATCTACCTCCTCCTCGACATTCCTGTTTATTTAGTTCTTCTTCTTCTTTTTCTACATTTCTCCTCTCTTCTTCTCCATATTTGTTTTTGGGTTTCTTCTTTATCTTCTACTTCCTTCCTTTTCTTCTATTTTCCTTTTTTTCCTTTTTCCTCTTCTTCTTTTTTCTTCTTCCGTCCGTGTTTCCCTTCACATAATTTATATGTTCATTCACCTTTTTGATACCTTCTTCTCCTTCTTCTTCTTCTTTTGCTTCTTCTTTATTCCTCTTCCATCTTTGTTCTTTCGTGGTTTTTTTTTTCCTCTTTCTTTCTTCTACTTCTTCATCCTTTTTCCTTTTCTTCTTCTTTCTTCTTTATTCTTCTTCTCCCTTCTCCTCCTTTCGTCCGTTTTTCCTTCACATAATACCTCATGCTAATGGGAACAATAGCCAATTCAGGGCAATTAACCCTTTGCCTACTGTAACCGGATGGTCCATGTATAAAGCCTATATGAGAATGAGAGAATTCAGTTGTGAACGGGTTAAAGGAAATAAATGAACGAAGAGTGGTAAAAGAATGAATGACTAGGCGTTGTGGCGTGCGCCTGTAATCCAGCTAAAAAGTGGAAGTTACAAACTGATTCAGCCGAGGACGCAGGTTCGAAACTGAGTCACGTCTTTCGGATGGTGACGTTTAAAGGTCGGTCCCAGACGTAAATAATCATATCTGATTGATACACGTCTGTAAAAACCCAATACACACAAACACACACATGAATGAATGTGTAATCTGAAATAGGGATTTTTTTATTTTTGTTTAATTCATTGGATTTCATTTCTCAAACTCCAATTCTTGTTCGTACATAACATGGAAACAAAGCATTTTCTTATAATAATAATAATACATGAGATTTATATAGCGCCATTATCCATTTTAATTAAATGCTCAAGGCGCTTCAAAATATTAGGGAATACATTACATCATGACAAAGAATCGAGTACATTTACATGAGATAGAAAATGCAAAAATGAAAGAATGAATTATTGTCTGTCTTCAAAACGCAAAATTAAACAAATGGGATTTAAGGTTGCTCTTAAAAGATGTTGGAGAGTCGGAGTTCTTCAGCTCCTGTGGAAGTGAATTCCACAGGGCTGGTCCGGCATGAGCAAAAGCTCGTCCCCCCCCCCCCCCCCAATATTTCTTTGATAGCGGTATGTGTAGAAGACCAGAGTTGGAGGATCGGATGGTACATTAATTTTACAGAGATTAATTGTTTTCGATACGAACTACCTTTTAAGTTGCAGAGAAAGATGGGTAAGCTTACACACGGGGGTAAAGAAGGGAACAACGTTCAGCATCAGGGATTGGATTATGATTGACATAATATTAGGGATTTACAGGGGGATATGAGAATACCTTGGCTTCAGCACAAGTCGTCGTTTTTAGCACTTGAAGTAGGTGATAGAACTTCACAGGCGTTTTTCTCGCACCCGCCCCCCCCCCCTTTTTTTTTAAGCGCCCACGCTACGCGACCTTCTACCTTCTAACGGGCAATAATACAAATAAGCAGTAGTTAAATTGCAATTTTGAAGAAATAATTAACATACATCATGCAGAAACCACGCCACACAGACGAAACACCGCCAGAACCAGCACACCGCGGGAGACCGCGCCACATGAGAAACACCGCCGATACGCCAGCCACCCGACCAAGCCACGAAACGCCAGAGTAGCGCAAACGCTACTTATTGGGTCCTCCCTTTTGGTTCCTACTGCTGTATGCCATTTTCTCTCCTTTTCTTCACAGATTTAACCAAATTATTTGTGTAACTTGTTTCATTGTTTCATTCACGCACAATGTTATGTGGTATTGGAACAACACATCATTTACAATAATTAAAGATGGACTAAGAGGGCGATATTCATTGATATGTAAAATTGCAATATCTTTATTTCGTATAAATTGGCATAAGTAAGCCCCACTATCTTTTACGCGAGACAATATTCATATTCAAATCATATTTAGCACTACATTTTTGTATGGATTGAAATCAATAAAATTTGATTTTGGATTTGAATTTGTTTATGCGGGGAGGGGGAATGGGGGCGTAGGTAATAAGATTTGGTTTGGACGGGGAGTGCGGCTGAAGCGTTGTTAACCCATAACCATTATTAAGAGCCATTTTGGCAGAAAATGGTAGACATTATTTATGGACTTCCATTCAAAACGCATCCCAATTTTTGCCATATTGCACTGGCATGAATGATTTACACTTGCACATATCCAGTAATCCCTTAATTTACCTAATGACACCTTTCCCAGTTTCAGCTTTTTGTTTTTTTCTCTAATTTCTTTCAGACGCTGCACACTTACATGCACTTTCCATTGTGTACTCCAGCTTCTTTAGCTTTAAAAAAAAAATTATTTAAAGCCCATCGGTTTGTAACAGCGATGACTTTGGATGAAATAGTAAAATGCCCGGATTTCATTTTATTTTTGGCGGGATTTTGCATCTGGAAAGTTCACTTTATTGGTGAGATATTATCCTGAAGAAAAATAGTAACCCGAAGAAAAATAGTAACCCATGATTCAGGCCAGGATCTTTAAAATGCCGGGGCACTGTTAGGGATTATGCAGTAAAAAAAATCATACCCCATGTTTACAGAGATGAAAGATGATAAGGAGAGTGTGTGTGTGTGTGTGTGTGTGAGGATTTTCTTTGTCGTAGCGTATATAAGCTAAATATAGGCTAGTTATAACAAAGCTTTTATCACTATTTTTTTTTAAACAAACAGAATGACAACATAATTCGTTCTGTTTTTTTTCACGATGCATCTAACTAAAATAAATCATAACTATTTCCATACAACACAGTTATTTCATGACTAAAATAAGAACAAGCCTTGCTTAGTTTTCAGAGGAAAAAATGAATACTCTTTAAAACTTTGATTTTCAAATTTCTCAACATAATAATGATGGATAATTTAAGTTGATCCTTTCTATCAGTTTATTACTACACATATAATACACATCTGTGAGGGCAATATCAAGACTTACCCACACAAGGTACCTTTGGAACAATCTAACACGCCCGAGTCGATAGCCGAGATTGTTTTCACTGTGTCGAAGGTACCTAGTGTGGGTAATTTTATTAATGCCCGAACAAAATAATGTGTATTATTTGTTTTATAAGATGATGTTTTTTTGTTGTTCTATAAAATGATTTTACTGATGACCGGTCATTAGTAAAATTACGTGTTAGGCAAAGTAAAAGCCTGGTCACGGTCGTGTACCCCTAACAAAATTGATGAGGGGACATCCCCCCCCCCCCCCCCCAAGGAGACCAAGGAAGAAATGGAAAAGTGACATCCTAGTAGGCAGCACCTTCCAAAAGGCATATAGAATCGCTTAAGATAGGGGAAATGGTTTGAATATGTTTGTGGAGCCAACGTCCTTGTAAACACGGTGACAGCTTAGCTTAGCCCCGGAGCTTAGCTTAGCTTATCAGTTACAAATTAGCAATCGATTACAGAGCTCTCATATTTCTTAGATTTTCATAAAATTGAAATAAAAACATTTTTAAAAAAATTGTTACTGATTATTGTTTTAATTAAGACACAAAAATATTTAATTATAAATTTATGTATTAAGCAATACTACTATATATACTGTTTTATGAGTTTTATATGAATTTTTAAAAAATTGTAGCTTGTTTTATTATACTCTTTGTTTTCTACTAACTATTATTCGCCCAGTGATTTTGTAGAAAGAATTTTTTTAAACCAAATTTTGGCGACTGAAGCGATATTATGTATAAATTCCTTAATACCCTAAATATTTTCTGTTAATCTATCTCCTCTCTGACTTTCCAGTCATAATTTATTTCTTCTTCTTCTCCTTCTCTTACTTCTTCTTTATTCCTCCTCTTCTTCTTCGCCATCTTTGTCTTTTCGTTTCTTCTTCCTCTTTCTGTTTCGTTGTCTTCTACTTCTTCATCTTCTTCCTTTTCTTCTTTTATTTTTTCTTTTTCTTTCTTCTTTATACAGGGCAAGTAATATAGAGTAGTGAATGAATCTTTGCTTTTTTTTTAATATTCACGCAATTTATTATCATGTATTGGTCATTTACATTATTTTTCAACAAATTATGGGCTGCTAGTGTGCGTGATATCATTTGTTATAATTATTTGCGATAACTTCATTTCGTACACAATCATGTCCATAATTAAGCCTCATTATCGCGAAAAAAAGTCCGAAACACCCATATCTTAATTCAGCCCTAAAAATCACCCTTAAACACAAATTTGAGGCCTAAAATGAGAAAGTGACGTCCTAGTAGGCAGCACCTTCCAGAGAAAGGCATATAGAATCGCTCAAGATAGGGGAAATGGTTAGAATATGTTTGTAGAGCCAACGTCCTTATGAACACGGTGACAGCTTAGCTTAGCCCCGGAGCTTAGCTTAGCTTATCAGCTACAAATAAGCAATCGATTACAAAGCTTTTAGATTTCCTAGTTTTTATATAAAATTGATATGAAACTTTTTTTTTTAAATTGTTACTGATGATTTAATTAATCAAGACACAAAAATTGTTATCATAAATAATATGTATCAAATAATTTTACTATGAATACTGTTGTATGCGCTTTACATTAATTATTTAAAAAATTGTAACTGGTTTTATAATCCTTTTTGTTTTGTACTTGTAATTACATTCTCTCTTAAATGTCTAACGAGATAAAAATATTTTTTTGAATATTTACTAAATTTTGACGCCGGGAGCGATATATCATGTATCCCTTCCCCATTTTCTTATACGTTTTTTATTTTAATCTACCTCCTCCTCGACATTCCTGTTTATTTAGTTCTTCTTCTTCTTTTTCTACATTTCTCCTCTCTTCTTCTCCATATTTGTTTTTGGGTTTCTTCTTTATCTTCTACTTCCTTCCTTTTCTTCTATTTTCCTTTTTTTCCTTTTTCCTCTTCTTCTTTTTTCTTCTTCCGTCCGTGTTTCCCTTCACATAATTTATATGTTCATTCACCTTTTTGATACCTTCTTCTCCTTCTTCTTCTTATTTTGCTTCTTCTTTATTCCTCTTCCATCTTTGTTCTTTCGTGGTTTTTTTTTTCCTCTTTCTT